>NC_053156.1:16248862-16848862 GCF_016835505.1 Polypterus senegalus | reverse complement strand
GTCAGGCTTACGATGGAACAACCCAGCTGTTTGGCATGGGGAGAAGCTGGAAGGAATGGTGTATTGAGACTGAGCAGGCAACGTCTCACTGGAGCTGGACCTCAGCATGTTCTGGACATGAGAGAGGACGTCAAAACTCACATACATTCCACACAGAAGTACAATAATAGAACAGATGTAAATACCCAGTTATGTAGTTTATCGACCTGGCTATCATTTATCTGTGTAGAAAAGAGAGGGGCTGTGATTGGACTGGCACCTTGTCCAAGGCACCCAGTGCTGTCCGGATAGGCTCCAGCCCACAATGGCCTTAAAATGGATTATGTGGTTTTGAGCATATGCTGTAGTATGATATGGTATATAGCAGACAGATTAATAGTTACAGATGGAAAGAATTGAAAGACGCTATATAACACTGGGGAGAGCTAAAACTGAAAGGTGCTACAATGGATTGACAGAATTGAAAGGCAGATGTTCTGTCAGATGGTTGTGACGAGCGTCCTCTTCTACGCAGTGGTGTGCTGGGGAGGCAGCATAAAGATGAAGGACGCCTCACGCCTGGACAAACTGGTGAGGAAGGCAGGCTCTATTGTAGGCACAGAGCTGGACAGTTTGACATCCGTGGCAGAGCGGCGGGCGCTGAGCAGACTCCTGTCAATCATGGAGAATCCACTGCATCCACTGAACAGGATCATCTCCAGACAGAGGAGCAGCTTCAGCGACAGACAGACTGATGTCACCGTCCTGCTCCACTGACAGACTGAGGAGACCCCACACTATGCGGGGGACGGGGTAAACGTTAACATTATACAAACTTATTGTCTGTTATACCTGCCTCATACTCTCCATATTGCATTTTTTAACTTGCACTGCATTTTTATCACTCTTTAATTAATATTGTTTTTTTATCAGTATGCTGCTGCTGGATTTTGGGAATTTCCCCTTGGGATTAATAAAGTATCTAGAGAGATAGATAGAACTGAAAAGTGCTGTTTATTATTAGAGAGATAAACAGTTAATATAATACTAAGACAGGTAGATTTGAAAGGCATTGTTCATTACAAAGGCTGATTGAATTGAAACGTTGCTATATGACAGATACATCAATGACTGGCTGGGTGGGCTTCATGGCACAGAGGAGCTGCATAAGAAAGAGTAAAGCAGACTCTTTGTTCTTAGAAGACTGCACCCTTCTGAAGTGGGACATGACATCCTTTCCACGGTTTTCACCTCTGTGATGGCCAGTGTGGTGTGCTGGGATGATAAAAAAGCCCACCGAATCAACGATCTGATTAAGAAGGCAGATTCAGTTATGGGATGCACTATGCACCTCCTGGAGGAAACAGAGCAGGAGAGAATGAAGACAAAACTGAGTGTCATTATGAACAATGCCGCACATCCTCTCTATTACACACACTATCATTGAGGACTTTTGGACAATGAACTATCCAACTGAAGTGCATCAAGAAATGTTACTGGGGCTCCCTCATGCTAATGGCAATATGCCTTTATAGCGTCTCACTGCGACTGCTCTTTTATGTTTGGCAAGGTCTGAAGTTGTACTTTTTTTTTTGTAATTCTGGGATAGGCTTAGGGTTGCGGTTGGGAAACTGGTGAGTATTTGATGAAGTTGTTGTTGGTGGTTATAATATTTATTTATTTAAATGATTGGCATCATATTTATTTATTTATTTCTTGATGGATTTGTTATTTTTTTATTAATTTTTTTAGTCCACTGGGACAAATAAAATGCTATCTAGGGTGCAATACATCAGATAAGAGCTAGGCTGAACTAAAAGGTGCTATATAGTAGATAGATAGATGAAAGTTAAAGTTGCTACATGAAAGACAGAAATAAAACACACTTTTCTAGTAGTGTGGATGAGAAAAGAATTGCCATTTACTTCATTGAGTTCCAACAAAAAATACATAAGTGCTCAATGGTGCAGAGGCAGCAAATTAAAGAAGGCAAAATAGCTGCTATAGGTCATCATATTAGGTTTTCTCAGTATAAGTGGGACTCCATCCATTTCATGCCCTGTTTGCTGAGTAACACCTCCATCTGCCAACCCGGTGATTTATAGAAGGGAAACCAGAAAGGGGCGGAGTCAGGTGCCCTCACTGGGCATCTTCTTAATGCCGTGGGAGGAACAGGAGAGGCATGTGGTACAACTGTCAACCTGGGTTAGTACCACATGCCTTAGAGTAGCCCTGAGGCTGATCCACAGGCACACATGCATGACAGCAGATAGATAATATTGTAACATATCATATAATAGACACATGAATAGTATTGTAACCGATTTTACAATTAAAAGATATGAAATGTACTATACAATAGATAGTGTTGTAACATATTACATAGTTAATACGTAGATAGACATAGGTATTAACTAGATAGATTCATAGATAATGTGAAAGGTATTAGATAGATAGATAGATAGATAGATAGATAGATAGATAGATAGATAGATAGATAGATAGATAGATATGAAAGGCACTATATAATAGATAGATCGATAGATAGATGTGAAAGACGCCATATGATAGATAGATAGACTTGATAGATAGCACTCTTCATATCTATCTATCTATCTATCTATCTATCTATCTATCTATCTATCTATCTATCTATCTATTATATAGTGCCTTTCATCACTATCTATCTATCTATTATATAGTGCCTATCTATCTATCTATCTATCTATTATATAGTGCCTTTCATCACTATCTATCTATCTATTATATAGTGCCTATCTATCTATCTATCTATCTATCTATCTATCTATTATATAGTGCCTTTCTATCTATCTATCTATCTATCTATCTATCTATCTATCTATCTATCTATCTATCTATTATATAGTGCCTTTCATATCTATCTATCTATCTATCTATCTATATATCTATTATATAGTCCCTTTCATATGTATCTATCTATCTATTTATCTATCTATCTATCTATCTATCTATCTATCTATCTATCTATCTACTTGATAGATAGATATGAAAGGTGCTACATGATAGATACATAGAACTTTATTTGCCCCAAGGGTGTGAACTGGCTTTTCACAGAATCTCTTTAAATAAATAAATACATAAACAGTTAGATAAGAAAGTAAATAAATACACACACTTTGGTCTGAATACACTCCAGAATGACTATAAAGCAAGAAAAAATGTGCTTTATCTTAGGAAGACAAAGTGATAAGCTGATAGATGCTTTAAAAGTTCCATATGTTAGATACATTGCTGGATTGAATTAAAAGGTGCTATATAGTTGACAGACAGACTAAATTTAAAGGTGCTATATAATAGATAAAATTTAAAGGTGCTGTATGAGATGTAATGGATGGATAGAAGGGTCACATTTTTGATGGAAACTAATACTAAGAAGGATTTTTAGGATGTGGACGGTGATCCTGTTATCTTGGATTTCCCATCCCTGATCACATTCTGCCTCATTCATTTTGTGTATTCAAGGAGTGTAATTGTGAGACGCCTTGACCTTTCCACGTTGAAATCAGGTCGTTTTAACATCCGCCTACAGATTTATGTGACAGTCATGAATTTCGTGGAGTTTAAATGCTCACTGCTGGTGCTCCTTTGGGTACAAATTAAGAGGTCTGATCACTTCTTAAAATAAAAGTCCCCCCTTAAGACAAATGCATATGGAAGTAATAAAAATTTGAACGATGCCGTGTATTTCTCTTTTTGTGTGACAGGAGCGAGAAGAGCTAGTCCAAACTTGAGCTCATAGCGTGTTGATTTAAGCGGCTGTTGACACAGCGAGGTTGGGCTCACTTGTCGTCTTTTCACATTCTTTCCAATGGTGGGCCTTACAGAATGGAGCACACCAGTGTCGAGTTCAGGTGATCTGAAATGTGCCGTATTGTACACAGGAATGCAAGATGACTCAAAGGGTTAATGCACAAAGGACTCAGATTGTCAGGGAGGCTATTTATTCAGCCTACGTTCACCAACAAAAGAAAATGAGCAGCACTAAGGGATAAAAACAAAAACAAATGACCTTTTCAGTGTGTATTATTAACACAATCAACCCTGCAACACACCTCACTTTATCCCAATAGTCTCCAATCCCTCAGGCCTAGTGGGTTAAGTGCTTTCATCTTAAATTCAATGTGCACCCCAAATATTTTCCCTACTCTGCTCCCAAGCAGTAATGAAATCAAAATTAAAAAATAGGACTCAGTTTATCAGATGGCATAGCTTGCCTATTTACCCTCCACTCCAGTACCACACTAAGTGCCCATCTCTTTGTGCTGACATTTCATTCTTTCCCCAGTGACCCACCTGGGCCCCATATTACCTCCTGATCGAAGATCATAAAGCCACTGGCCGAAGAGGCCAAGCCCATTAACACTTCTGGGTTTAAGAATGGGACTCCAAGCCACAGCGCCATCTAGCAGCCCCTGATACTAACTGCAATCCGGAGACTTCTTCAGACATTAAGGATGCCTTACTATAAAGGGCCAGAGGGCCCCACTTCTTTGACTCTGGAACCAAGTGATGCCACCTGAAGGGGGACAAGGAGACGATGTGGAGGAACAAAAAACAATGACATAAAACATGCACTTTCAGTACAGGTCATCCAACTGAAGTTAGGCATGTTTGGGCCCGGCTAGCACTTGGATGGGACACCATCTTGGAAAAGCTAGGGTTGCTACTGGAAGATGTTTTGGTGAGGCTGGCAGTGGGCACTTACCCTGTGAATTAAATGTGGATCCCATTGCCCCAGTGCAGTGGCGGGGGCACTGTGCTGTTAAAATGGCACCATCCTTCAGACCTCCTGACTCTCTCTGGTGGTTAAAGATTCATAGACATTCTTTATAAAGTGAAGGTTGTATCCCAATGTACAGGCTAAATTGCCCACCACAGCCTGCTTATTCTGGCCCCCTCATCCTTCCCTGTCTCTAAATGGCTATCTCTCCTTCACCACTTCACCACCTAACATTGTGGTGAGCGCACTGGCACAAAAATGGCTGCTGTTGCATCATCCAGGTGGGTGCGACACACATTAGTGGTGGTGGAAGTGGCTCCCTACACAGTAAAGTGCTTTGAGTGATAAGAAAAGCAGTTTAAAAATGTAAAGAATTATTATTATTAGTAGTATTATTATTATTATTTGTCATCTACTCTTTGTCTTTTATTTCCGGTTCCGGGTGTAAACTCGTCTTGCAGTACATAGAAGTATCTCTCTAAGAAAGTCACATTTCGTTCCAGGCTAAAAAGTCTCATCTCATCCCAGGATTTTTTTATATATTAGAGAGATATAACAATATATAATATATAATTTTATAGGGCAGCACAGTGGCGCAGTGGGTAGCGCTGCTGCCTTGCAGTTTTTGCACGTTCTCCCCGTGTCTGCGTGGGTTTCCTCCCGCAGTTGAAAGACATGCAGGTTAGGTGGATTGGCGATCCTAAATTGTCTCTAGTGTGTGCCTTGTGGTGGGCTGGCACCCTGCACGAGGTTTATTTCCTGCCTTGCGCCCTGTGTTGGCTGGGATTGGCTCCAGCAGACCCCCGTGACCCTGTAGTTAGGATATAGCGGGTTGGATAATGGATGGAATGGATTATTATTACTATTATGGAAACTCCACGCAGAGAGTGACCAGGAAGGGATTCAAATTCTAGAACCCTAGGGGTGTCCGGATGCAGTGGTAAATGCCATGTCTTCCATTTTCTAACAATTGAATTTGTTTTGCCTTTCACCGTCACTTGGATCAGAGAGGTGCACAGATTCTTAAACAGAAAGCAGCACAGAGATTATTTTAGCATTCCCAGTTTTGTGGGAGGGTGAAGCCTATCCCAAGAGCAGTGGGTGCCAGGCAGTAGAAACACGGATATGGTAAAACAAATACAAATATGTAACATCAAATGGCACACGTCTTATACTTAAAAACAAAGGGATTAAAGACGATGATTTCGAGAGAAACCAAACCATTGGAGAACCGGTGGTCTATGGAGACATGACGACTGACATACTAGAAGGCCATTAGCTTGGACTTTTCCAAGATGGTGATGCTGTCATTTATATGCAGGCCAGTCCCCAGATCTCCGATGACTTCAAAGTTGTCCCGTTGTTAATTCTTGGTATGGACAACATGAGTGTGTAGCCTCTGCTGGACACTTTAATGATTCACTTTAACTCCCAAGGTGAAAACCTGGTGTTAAATAAGCAGAATGCTGAGTGTGTCTGGTTTGGGTGCACCTCTCCCCCACCCCCAGTTGGAACTTTCTGGAAGCAAATAATTGTGATTTACCGAGGGTCACTTTTGCTTTCATATGGCATGCTGTGTTGGTTCAGATGACATTCAAAGTAGAAAGAATGTGAGAGGAAGATGGATTTTGGGGTGCACTTTGTCAAGGAGGAGTTGGGCCGGTTTTATAATCAAATATCTATTTGTTTTTTTTGGACATGTCCGCTATTTTGGGTCACTCAGGCAGAACACATTTGCACCTGACCTTGATGTGACAGGACACACATGGACACCGGCACCACCAGCTTCCACGTGAATAGAACTAATGCTGTCTCCAGTGAGGAATCACAACATTTTGTCTTCTGCATTGTGACCGATACTGCTGGGATAGACTTTGGCCCTCTTCAATGCTGAATTGGATTGGTTTGTGAATGTTGTGTTATGTTCAACAGTAAGAAAGATAGAAAAGAAGGACATAATGGTAATTATTAGAGATGTGGAGATCTGCTCTAGATAGGAGAGGAATGAAGGTCAGTAGGACCACCAAGACAGAATACATGTGTGTGAATGAGAGGGAGGTCAGTGGAATGGTGAGGATGAGGGAGTGGAGTTGGTGAAGGTGGATGAGTTTAAATACTTGGGATCAACAGTACAGAGTAACGGGGATTGTGGAAGAGAAGTGAAGAAGAGAGTGCAGGCAGGGTGGAGTGGGTGGAGAAGAGTGTCAGGAGTGACTTGTGACAGACGGGTATCAGCAAGAGTGAAAGGGAAGGTCTAGGACGGTAGTGAGACCAGCTATGTGATATGGGCTAGAGACGGTGGCACAGGAGACAGAGCTGGAGGTGGCAGAGTTAAAGATGCTAAGATTTGCATTGGGTGTGACAAAGAAAGTACATTAGAGGATCAGGTCGGTTTGGCATGTTGGGAGACAAATTCAGAGAGGCAAGATTGGGTTGGTTTGGACATGTGCAGAGGAGAGATGGTGGACATATCGGGAGAAGGGTGCTAAGGGTAGAGCTGCCTGGTAAGAGGAGAAGAGGAAGACCTAAGAGAAGGTTTATGGATGTGCTGGGAGAGGACATGCAGGTTGTGGGTGTGACATAGAGAGTTGGTGAAGGTGGATGAGTTTAAATACTTGGGATCAACAGTACAGAGTGATGGGGATTGTGGAAGAGAAGTGAAGAAGAGAGTGCAGGAAAGGTGGAGTGAGTGGAGAAGAGTGTCAGGAGTGATTTGTGACAGATGGGTATCAGCAAGAGTGAAAGAGAAGGTCTACAGGACGGTAGTGAGACCAGCTATGTTATATGGGCTGGAGACGGTGGCACAGGAGACAGAGCTGCAGGTGGCAGAGTTAAAGATGTTGAGATTTGCATTGGTGTGACGAGGGTGGACAGGATTAGAAATGAGGACATTAGAGGGTCAACTCAGGTGGGACGGTTGGGAGACAAAGTCAGGGAGGTGAGATTATGTTGGTTTGGACATGTGCAGAGGAGAGATGCTGGGTATATAAGGAGAAGGGTGCTAAGGATAGAGCTGCTAGGTAAGAGGAGAAGAGGAAGACCTAAGAGAAGGTTTATGGATGTGGTGAGAGAGGACATGCAGGTGATGAGTGTAACAGAACAAGATGGAGAACACAGAAAGATATGGAAGAAGGTGATCCGCTGTCTCAACTCCTAATGGGAGCAGCCGAAAGAAAAGAAGATTATAGACTTGAAATTCACAAAGAGCGAAATGAGCACAACAATGATTACATCCTTTAGCAACCAGCCTCGGTGAACTTGGATTTCAGAACTCCATGGTGAAGTCAAAACAATTAGGATTTCATATACTGTCTCTGCCAGACCAAGCAAACAACCAAAAACTGATTATGACAGTGCTTGGTCATCAAGATTGGAGGGTCTTGTAGAATGGCACCGCTTGTTAACGCAGACTCGCCTTAGGCCAGCCTGTATGAGTAATTTAGCAAGTGACCTGCCGCACTGACTTATCTGGGGCTTAAGTTTGTTTATGATAAAGCTTGCAGTGAAAAAATTGTATCAGAATGCTGATGGCCTACTGATTGCATGGCTACTTTTCATATTTATTCACGATACAGAAGTGACAGATAAAATGTCAGGTAAACGATGAGGTCAAACAAAGAGGAGAAAGTCCTGGGTTCGAATTCCATGCCTGCTACCAGTTTACAGTTTGCACATTCTCCTCATTCCAGAGTGAGCTTTTTTGTACATATTTAATTTTTATTTCTGGTATCTACAAAGGTGTGCAGGAGTGGTAGGTGTAGTGGTGGTTATAATAAAATGGTCACGGGTGCGTGAGTGGGCTCTCAAATGGAGAATCACTCCAGAATGGCTTCCTGTTTAGTCCAGAATGCTGCCGGCCTGGTCTTCACCAGAGTTCAGTTTTTGTCTCAACAAACCAGAGAATCTCAGAGTCCTTTAAACGCCATTTGGCATGAGCGGCTTCCATTTACCCACTCTACCAGAAACGCCTGATTGATGGTTTTCCATCCCACAGGTTACCTCCATCTCAGCAGATGTCTTCTGAAGCTCTGTTAGAGCGACCATTGGGTTTTCGCTCACCTACCTAACCAAGGCCTTTCTTGTCCAGTTACTTATTATGGCTGGATGACCAACTCTAGGAATAGCCATTGTAGTTCCAAACTTCCTCCATTTCACAATAATCGTGGTCAGTCTGCTCTTGGGAACAATCAGAGCTTCAGAAATGTTTTGTCCTCTTGCTCTGATCTATGCAGGTCACCCACCTGAAGCTAAGCATGTTCGGTCCCAGCCGGTACTTGGATGGGAGACTATTGTTGTAAGAATTAGTCATAGACATCATAAAGGTATGGGGCAGCCACTCGTATTTTGTTTTCCTGCCTGCAAAAGTTGATTTGAAGGAGCACAATGTGCATAGAACAGAGTCCAGAACAGAACTGACTTGCACTGAGACAAGATGGTGGTTTTAACAGAATGAATGGGTGATGATGTCATTGGGGCCGGAAAGCATAAGTGACGTCTTCATGACTGGAAGTGACATTATCGTCTGCACCAGAACCAAGCGGGATTTCCCGAGAATGGTCTGCAAGAGACTGAGAGAGACAGTTAGCACACTCCGCCACCCCTTGGTCTGGCGTAGAATTACTATTATTTAGGCCCTTTAGCTGTTTCCCATACACACGTGTGTGACACCATCTAGGAACAGCTTGGCATGCTGCTGTAAGAGGTGTTGGTGTGGCCTGTGAACTAAACGTGGATCCCAGTGCCCCAGTGCACTGACAGGGACACTGTGTTGCTAACATGGCACCGTCCTTCAGATGAGATGTGAAACCGAGAACTTGACCCTCTCTGGTGGTTAAATACTCTTGGGCATTCTTTTTAAAGAGCAGGGTGTATCCCAATGCCCAGGCTAAACTGGCAGTTCTGGCCCCCTCATCATCCCCTGTCTCTGATTGGCTATGTCTCTCTCTCACCACTTCACCACCTAACAGTTAATGTGTGACGAGCACACTGGCACAAAAATGGCCGCCATCACATCATCCAGGTGGGTGCTACACATCAGTGGTGGTGGAAGTGGCTCCCCACTCATTAAAGTGATTTGAATTGTTAGAAAAGCACTCTAAGAATGTAAAGTATTGTTGTTATTATTATTGGGGTGGCACGGTGGCGCAGTGGTAGCGCTGCTGCCTCGCAGTTAAGAGACTCGGGTTCGCTTCCCGGGTCCTCCCTGCATGGAGTCTGCATGTTCTCCCAGTGTCTGCGTGGGTTTCCTCCCACAGTCCAAAGACATGCTGGGTAGGTGCATTGGAGATTCTAAATTGTCCCCTGTGTGTGTGTGGGTGTGCCCTGAGGTGGGCTGGTGCCCTGCACAGGGTTTGTTTCCTGCCTTGCGCTCTGTGTTGGTTGGGATTGGCTCCAGCAGACCCCTGTGACCCTGTAGTTAGGATATAGAGGGTTGGATAATGGATGGATATTATTATTATTATTATTATTAACCTGAATGTGGATCCCAATGTTGCAGTGCAGTGATTGGGACACTGTGCTGTTAAAATAGCACTGTCCTTTGGATGACATGTAAAACCGAGGTCTTGACTCTCTGTGTTTATAAAAGATCCCTGGGCATCCTTTGTAAAGAGATGGGGGTACAGGCTAAATTGTCCACCATAGTCTAATCATTCTGACCCCTTACTCATCCTCTATCTCCAATTGGCTACCTCTATCTCACCACTTCACCACCTAAAAGCTCATGTGTGGTGAGCGGACTGGCGCAATAATGGCTGCCATCTCTCTCTACACATTAATGGTTGTTGAAGTGGCTCCCTACTCACTATATAAAGCACGTTGAGCAGCGAGAAAAGCGCTAAGCAGATGTAAACAATTATTATTATTACTAGCCAACCCGCGGCGTAGCATACGCCGCATAATCAGGCCGCTTTTTAAATGATTTTTAAGCACAGAGAAAAAAATAAACATTTGAAAAATCCGTAATTCAATAAACCACCAAGAAAAGTAACATTGCAACAATGCACGCTACGAACCGACATACAATTGTCCGTGACTGAAAACCGGAGGAGCGCCGTCGCGCCTTCAAAGCGAAGGGCGGGGTTGAACGGCGCTCGTTCAGTACGCACTGCCCGCTTATGTGCCCGCCCCCAACTCCCTACCTGAGTCGCTTTCGTCTGTGTACAGTCCACACGCACCTGTGAGTCACATTGACTGTTAATTTTCCAAACACCGCCTCAGTCGGTTTCCACGTTGATTTTTCATTGTTCTTTGCGGTTCCGGCTGCTTTTTTATATATAATCCACCAAGTCACACGAACAGGGTGGGGTTTACAAAGGGTAGGGACGTAATCAGCGCGAATGTATGACCCGCACGTACTGGGAATTCCTCGTTCGTGGGGAACAATTGCAAGCCACGGTCTCCATCATGAATGGAGTTCAACGGCTTACCCACGCCGGGTAGACACACGTTGATCCATTCAGTGTAGCGGACATACAAGTGCATCACAGACCTGTTAATGCTCAATCTCACGTGGCTGAAAGCCAATTGTCCCTCTAAGAATTTGGACGCCGACCGCTGTTGGGTCGTGTAACTATTTGGCAGGCAGGAGTCTCGTTCGTTTTCGGGAATAACCAGCCAAATCGCTCCACCAAATAAGAAGTGCCAGGCACCACCACCCACAGAATCGAGAAAGAGCTATCAATCTGTCAATCCTGTCTGTGTCCGGGCCGGGTGAGGTTTCCTGTGTTGAGTCAAATGAAGCGAAAGGCTTCACACCTGGTGGTGCCCTTCCGTCAATTCCTTTAAGTTTCAGCTTTGTAACCATACTCCCCCCTGAACCCAAAGACTTTGGTTACCCGGTTGGCTGCCCTGTTGCGGGGCCTGCATTGGTGAAGCAGGTGAGACGGTAATGAAACAGAGGCACAGGGCTTATTGGTTTTTAAAGACTGCTTCCTTCATTGGGTTTTAACCAATGCACGGAACGAACCAACACACAATCGTCTGTGTGGCGCGGAGGGTGGAACGGGAGGAGAGGAGGACATCCACTCCGCTCCCTCCATCATGCTAGTCTGCTCGAGTCGTTGTCGTCTTTCTACAGTTCAGATGCACCTGTGACTCACGTAGACTTTTCATTGCTCTGTGCGGTTTTGGCTGCCTTTCTATATATAATCCACCAAGACACCCGACCACGGTAGTAGCGAGGTGGGAGGGGGGTGTGTACAAAGTGCAGGAGCATCTAAGAAGACGCATGTTTGTCGCGAATGCGAATTGCTGTATGTAGCGTGTAAAACAGTTTGCTATGGTCACGCGGTCATGCGTCATAACCGAAAACTCGTTTTTTAAAGACTGCTTACTTCATTGTGTTCTAACCTCAGTTGTAAAGGAATGTTTTAAGGATCCCATGGGATACCCCTCGCAAACCGCTTTACACGCTGCATATGGCGAGTCACCTCCGCGAGAAACATGCCTCTATGAACAGTCAACGTGGGTCAGAGCTGCATGTTGCCTTTACGACAGACAAATATAAATGAGGCCATTTTTTCTGTGTCGTCGCGTCTGAGTTGGTGGGCGTGGCTCTGCGAGTCGTTGTCGTATCCAATGGTCTTGGAGTTGGTGGGCGTGGCTCCTTCCTGCGTGCGCCATAGGTGTCTCACTTGTCGGCGGCTAAGTGAATCCACGCCCCTTCCGACGTGCTTTCCATGGTCGTCTTGCCTTAGTGAATTATTATTATTATTATTATTATTATTATTATTATTATTATTATTATTATTATTATGCCATTAGCCATTATGAATGTAGTTAGAAGTCAAGCAAAGTAACACCTTTTATTGGCTACATCTTGCCTGAAGAAGGGGTCCTGAGTTGCCTTGAAATTAGGGTTAGGGTTAGGTTAGGGTTTAGTGAGCCAACTGAAGGGGTAATTCCTTGACTTCTCACTACAATCATTTTTGGAACATTTTCGCATCTTCGTATGGGTTAGTAAGTGTCGATTGATGGGACAAAAAAATGGAAAGTGTGTCCATTTCAAATGAAATCTACGACACAATAAAGTGTACAGAAAGTGAAAAAGGTGCAAAGGACTTTGTTAATTCACTGCGATATAACATTCTTAACAAAGTTAGGGTCCCGAGTTTATTTAGGAAGTCAGGGACGTGGAGGGCCCTGAGTTTATTCAGGCAGAATTAGGTGTAAGGCCGCAGCAATCCTGGACTCGACCCAAGACCATCAAGCATAGTGTCGATATTTCTTTATATTATTATCTCATCGTTGTTTTATTTGATGCGCACTCCTGAGGTCTTGCGGTTCTAAGATTTTATTTTATCTTTGGTCTTCCCGCCTGAGTAAGCACATTTCCCTTAATTGAGTACAGGCAGTCCCTGGGTTACGTAAGAGATAGGGACTCGGAACAGGTACATTATTTTAATAAATGCTATTGTTGACCAACTGTAACCAAGTGCTCTGCCAATGAATGATGGAGTTTCACCTCTCTCTGACCTTTTTATTATTTCTACTTTATTTTCAATGGTGGTGGTTTTTCTCTTCTTTACTGTATCACCAGCACTTGCATCAGATTTGTGTTTCAGAGACATTCTTGAAGGGTGAAGACAAAAGGTTAAGATGAGCTCTTCTGCACAGCACTGTCCACGGTATCACAGCGGGAAGGCACCCGTCGTCAACACGTCTGGTGTATTGACAAGAGACAACTTCCTGCGATGTGTGTAACGGTACAAGCAGGCTTGCTATTGAGAATGACTGGGGCTGGCGAGGGGGTTCATCACTCATCCACCACACGGTCACCTCCACTACAGTATGCTGCCTGCAATGCCCGCCCACTGAGAACAAACACAGTGCGGCTAAAGGCAGCTAGTGAGTCTCCCACCATCGCCCTCATTCAACAGGAAGCCATCCTAGGAACACTATAATGCTAAATCCGATCCGTTCAGCCACACCCGGGTCACCGCTTGCAGCATTACCAGCCGCCCACCGAGAATGAACGGGGCAGCCGTGTGTGATGGGCACGCAGTGAAACGCCCCACTCCACCCCATTAGGGCCTCCGTCCTGCACACGAGCGATAGCTGTGGCCCCGGTGACTCTGGACCACGGGTCACCGCTTGCCACCGGAAGCCACCTGAGGGACACTACGCCGCACGAGGAGTGAAATCGCCCCCCCTCCAGCCTCCGCTTGCAGCGTCCCCAGGCCGAGCGTCAGTTATTGAGGCGCATGCGGCGCAGCTGCGGCCCCGGTCGTAACTCGTTGGTCGGATGTCCGTAACCTGGGTACAACCTGTACGTCTATTCTAACATACTATCTACGTATCTGTGAAAGTCACTCAAATGTCTCTTAGTCCTCATTCTTTAAGGGATGGAATTCCTTAGGTTTCATGGAGTGTTGCAGATTTTGGAAGGAAGGACTGATCAGCCACATCCGTATGGGCCTGAAGAGTCAGTCTGGAACCTTCATCCATCCACAGCACGTGCAGGGTGGGGGAATGATGAGTGGCATAGTCTGAAACAAGAAAGTGAGTTTCCATTTCATGCCAAATTATTTTGCATTATGTTACATTTTTTTTTTTATTGGACATTTTTCACTCAGAGCCACTTGGAAATACACGAGGGAACCATAAGCACTAAATCATGGACACCGTGTTAAAATCTGTGCCGGTAATGCTGAGCTCAAATTGCAGTCAGCTCTGGGTTGGTTGTTCTCCCGTCTACCACAACGAGGCACAGACCCACACACGCAGCCCCGATTTCGATCTGGAAATCCGTGTAATTCGATGTCTAAAGCGAGGATCAGAAACCCGCTTTCGACACACAAGTCGTTCAAGGCTGGAGAACATGCGGTCGGTCGGGTTGTTCTGCGCCACAGTGCCAACCGAGTGTTTGCCGTGCTTTTGTAAGTGTGAGGAAGATACATCGATGCCCGTCTGCCTATAATTTTACTACATGCTTTAAAACTAAAATGGTGTTTCAATGGCACTTTACTGTCCTCGTTGAATCTTTGCTTAACAATGAGCCGTTTTGTTCTGGCTATTTTTTAATTACATTTTTTTTTTTTTTTTGCATATGAAGTGACTTTAGATGAAGACTGGACTCCTTCAGTTCTGTACCGCTGGTTTGACTTTGTTTTGCTCATGGAGTCCCGAATGAGGCACATGACCTACATTGTGAGGAAGCGTCAGTTACGGCACTACGGCCATGTGCCGCCATTACCCGAGGGTGGTCTGGCTTGTAAGATCCTCATTGTTGGGGACCTAAGTGGCTGGACCAGGCCAAGGGGTCGCCCACGTAACACCTGGCTGTGGCAGATAGAGGATCATTTCTGGAGGGTGGGACTGGACCCTGTGTCTGCCTAGGGGGTTGCCAACTGGGATCCCAAGTTGTTTCGTCTTGTAGTGGGTGTGACAATACGCTGTACCAGTGCATGCTCCACAACTTGACTTGACTTGATTTGATATGAAGTTGGTACTTTAACATTTGTGGTCCACCAGGGGCCATACCGCTCCCTAGACCCTGACACAAACAGACTGAGACACAAGTTCAACACAACAAATTTTCATTCTTCACCATCCTGTCTTCTTCTTTCGCTCTTTTCTTTGCCTCCACTCCTCCTCACAACCTTTTGTCCTCCACCACCCGACTCTGGCTCCCTGAATGGTGGTGAGACGGCTCCTTTAAAAGCACACCCGGAAGTGCTCCAGGTTTTTCTTCTGGCTGCACTTCCAGGTGTGGCAGAAGAGGTTCTTCCAAGAACCCAGCAGCACCTGCCGCTCCACCTGGCGCAGTGGTTCCCAACCTTTTTTTCGCCATGTCCCACCTAGGCCTCACTAAAATCATGATGCCCCCCACTGTAATATATACCTTATTCTTCACCCATCCATCCATTATCCAACCCGATATATCCTAACTGCAGGGTCACGGGGATCTGCTGCACCCAATCCCAGCCAACACAGGGCGCAAGGCAGGAAACAAACCACGGGCAGGGTGACAGCCCACCACAGGGCACACACACACACCAAGGACAATTTAGAATCGCCAATGCACCTAACCTGCATGTCTTTGGACTGTGGGAGGAAACCCACGCAGACACGGGGAGAACATGCAAACTCCACGCAGGGAGGACCCGGGAAGCAAACCCGAGTCTCCTAACTGCAAGGCAACAGCGCTACCCACAGAGCCAAACCAAACCACGGGCATGGTACCACCCCACCGCAGGGCACACACACACACACACCAAGCACACACTAGGGACAATTTAGAATCACCAATGCACCTAAACCTCACTCTAAAACCGATTGTTTTGGGGCAACAAAAAAAAATTAACGCAACACTCTGCATCAAGTTTTTTGAGTTACTACAACTTCTGGTTAGAATTACGTAGAACCAAACCACAACATTGAGTAACTGGAAAAGGTTTTTCCTTCAGATCGGATACACACAACTTTTTAAATTCACTGCACATAAAAATGAAGTTGTCCCAATTAATTTATGGTACATTTTCAAAGACACTTTTAAGTTCTAAATACTTAATTATTAATATATTTTAAAGTTGCGATGATGTAAAAAATTAAGTTGGTGTAATTTGTGTGTTTTGCCTATAGTTGTAAGCTTTATCAAGTTTAATCACTTATTAAATTATTAAAACTACAGCCACTTAAAGAATGAAAATGTTGCAAAAATTTAACATTTTTCAACATCTTTCAAAAACTTTGTCTAACACATAGCCGGCAAAACTATAGGCCTCAATGTAATATTCAATTGCCAAATATGTCAAACCTGACTTCTATTGCAAGATGCAAAAACATTTGACATTACAGCTTCAGAGTATACTGTACAACTGGAAAATAAGTAAAGTCAAAGAAAGATTATTACAATTAATGAATTATCTTCTCAATATGCCATCAGGCATACATTCAGTAAAGCAATATTGCATCTAAAATCCTTAACAAACTTACGTGAGAAATCATTAGCGGCTGGAACAAAAAAGTAATCTGGAGAAAATATGGTAAGATGGACGGCACTAAATTTCACTAGAGTTATTCAACCTGTTATGCAAAATAAGTAAATGATATTTACTATATTAGAGCAATGTAAATAATTGTTAGCTTGATATTGCTCCTCTGTCACTAAAATATCCGTCCAATCACTCACCGTAGTTGCTTTTTTCACTTGCAGTATTGCGTTCTGATGTCGTCACAGCACGTTAAATGGGAGGAGTTTCACACTCATGAAGCAGTATAGCGGTAGATTAGGTTAGACGAACTTAAATTGTCTTTCAATAAATGAAAAAAAAAGGAATTTGAGTTTAGATTACTTGCAAGTCTAAGCTAAAGTATGTAGTAATATAATTCTTTCACGTCAACACATTAAATAATGTTTTCAAATTAAAATATTTAATAAAATCATCGAACTTGAATTTTTAACCTAATAGCCTGCATTTGATTAAGTGATGGTTAGAGGTCCCTTGAATTGCCTTTTACAGTGCTGCATGTCTTTGGACTGTGGGAGGAAACCCACGCAGACACGGGGAGGACATGCAAACTCCATGATAAAGTTATGGCCAGTTAAATCGAAGTAGCAGGAAAGGGACAAGAATGAGGAGTTTAAAGGGTTAACGTGTACAGTGAGTTACTTAGCATAACACAAACAGATGAGGAAAACGTGCACTTATAGCCTGAGATCTTAGAGTAGCAAGAGTCCTCCTAAAATCATTTATCATCAGTTTTGGGGTATTTATGGAACTTGTTATCAGTCTAAATAAATACGGGGTCTTTCTGTATGCATGCAGACAGTTCTTTTGGGAACCCAAATGGTCTCCCTATATGACATCACCCTGAATGACCACTTTAGCACCTTTATTTTCCAAGAGCAGACATTGCGTGACATTACTGCACTGTGTTCTCACAAGGTATAACTCTCGTGAGGCAGATCGCGGGAGTGTTTTAAGGATTATTCTAGGAAGTCATTCCGATAACATGCACGTTTTCTTGCGCTTAAGATTCACGTTTACAAGCGGTTTTAAGATCGGTTAATTTCATTAACAGTTGTGCATTTTTGAAAACAGTCAATCAAACTTTCAACCGAACGATTTTCGCTCGGGGTTATACGTCATGACATTTAACGTTACAATGTGTACCATTTGCCGGACAGTAGTTGGTTTCTGTGACAAAACCGATAGCTTCGAGTTAAACTACCCGATCACTAACCTGACGTCGTGACCACGTGAACACACGATTAAAGTGCCATGCCATTTTGTTTGGCCATCTGGAAGAGAAGCAACACGTCACAATGGACCACTTATTCTTTAACTTATTTTATTTTGTTGCCCTGTCGCCGCTTCCGACCTCATCGATCACTTGCGTCAACCTCACACCGAAACCCAACTCTCAGAGCTAAGACGCCACTTCACTTTCCAACTGCTGAACAGGCTGCTTCTGGAGAGGACACGACGGTTCTACCGGACAGAGGTAAGGTGTCCATTGGACTGTGTGCCAAAGGTCAGGAGGAGATGGGGTCTGTTGGAAAGTAGCAATCACCTCTGCTTCACCGGGACGAGAACAGTATGTGCGCCTGCATGGGCGCGTTGAGCTGCTTGAATACACCGGAATATTGTCTGATCTCTTTAATTTAAACATGGAGGTGTCCCTCCGTATAAGCATTAATAAAGTAGCAGTGAAGTCCTTAATAGCAAGAGACCACAAAATAACATCTAAGAGACGACATACTAGGGTCTGCCTTGAGTTAGCGTGTCACGTCGGTCTAACACACTAACTTGTGATGTTTCTAGTATTAGGGCAGTGCCCCGCATCAGCACAGGAAAGGCCCAAATGTGGCTGAGCTCAGAATCGAAACCCGAGCAGAACATTTGTTTTTGGTCCTGGATTCGTAGACAACGTGCGCATGATGTGTTAACTAAAAATTTAAAAACTTTCTTTTTTGATTGAATTCATTTATTCATTAAATTATTGAGGTTTATGTCCACTCATTACTTCCCCCTATTCCGAAATCAGCTGGTTGTACTTAATCTGCACTACAAGGTCCGAGTTACAGATTTCGACAAAAGCAGAGCTGCAGGCACTTCCGGTTTACAGTTCATTTTATATGAGCAAATACAACATTTGGAACAGAAACGGCGTGTGTGCCGGCGGAGGGCTGCTGAATTAGCCTGTCTGATGGGTCTTATTACGGATTATAACCGTCACGTGTGCGGAGTAGTGGGTGACTTCGGAGGGAAAGATGAAGAACGTGCGGAGTAGTGGGTGACTTCGGAGGGAAAGATGAAGAACGTGCCACTCCATCTCTTAGGGTTAAGCAGAGCCGAGAAGGTTTACTCTGTAAATATTATTCGACTTTGAGTGTGTATTTAAACAGGGGTTGCCTATTCTATACTATTTAATAATTATCTAGGCATAACCCAGAAATAAAAAGCACCACTCTGTTCTTTCTTTTTATGTTAATAGCTTCTGACATTGGAGAGTCGTCATAACATTACTGCTATACTTCTACTCAATAAGTAAAAATAATTAAAAATATAAAAATAAAAAATATTAAAAAAGTGAAATGTTGAATGGATGCTAGGCATCATTCTCTTTATTTATTTACTATTTTTCTATCCCTTATGCCTTCCCTATCTATCTATCTATCTATCTATCTATCTATCTATCTATCTATCTATCTATCTAACTATCTATCTATTTCTATTATGTAGTGCCTTTCTATCTATCTATCTATCTATCTATCTATTATATAGTGCCTTTCAAATCTATCTATCTATCTATCTATCTATCTATCTATCTATCTATCTATCTATCTATCTATCTATCATACAGTGCCTTTCAAATCTATCTATCTATCTATCTATCTATCTATCTATCTATCTATCTATCTATCTATCTATCTATCTATCTATCCAGTAACTGTAGTAATCTGTACCCATTAAATGTATAAATGCAATGATCATTTAAGGAAACGGCAATAAAATAGCTATTAGGCCAGCGGCTTAATTATGAATGTCATTTTTTTTATTGGTATAGCTTTTTATAGTACATGTACATTCTTGATGACTCCAGCAAATCATTTATTCTGGTGACAATTTAAAAATTCGCTTGTGTGTATGTGTCAACGAGCATGGATGTAAATATTGGCCTTTAAAGTAGAATTTTCTTAATTTGATTTGCGGAACGCATTTAAACACGGACGACTAAGCTTCTATCTAGAATACGGATTTTTTAACCGACGTTTCAGAATTGTGATTTTTAGGACACTTTCGATAAAAAAATCATCTGACGGAACTGTTACTATCAGTATTAATATAGTTCATGCCACACTCCAGATTTCCTTTAAGACATCAAAACGTGACAAACACATTGACAAGGCACGTTCTCGTTTTCCTATTAATTAAAAATAAGGCCCCCTTTTTTTGTGAATTAAAAGTTGCCGACGTAGTCTCCTCTCCAGCCCACGCTCTTTCAGCCCCCTCTTCCAGCTTTGCAGACGATCGTAGTTTTCTTTTACTCATCGATGTTTACAGCAACACAAGCCAATGGAGTCATAAATCTTGTTCGAGCCAAGAAGAGACAGTCCCATTTGTATGCATCGTTAGAACCCGCAAATATCTAAACCCATTAACATCCCCCTTGTAGGTTTCGAGTTTCCGGGGGCGGATGGGTCGCCCCTGTGTGTGGTACCGCTAGTAATAGGGGGCGGGATATGCGGGTGTGTTGTATGTGTGTGTGTGAGTGTGGGGGGATATATATATATATATATATATATATATATATATATATATATATATATATATATATATATATATATATATATATATATAATATTATAATATATGTATAAAAATGTATATACTTTTTCAGTTCCTCTCTACAATTTATAACGAGCATTTAAAAATGAAAAATGATATTTCTCCATCGTTATTATCACATAGGTGAAGCCTTAGCTTAATAATCTCATTATTTTCATTTCTGCATTAATTGAACAACAGTGAAGCGATTATTATCCTCCCTGATCTATTTTAAATTTGGCATTTTGATTTTTTTTCTTTTCATCAGTCAAATTATGTCTATTGAGAATTGCATACTTGAAAATGTAGAATGGATTCCCGGCATCCTGTACACATCTGTACACACATAAACGCATACATTTGTGTGTGTGTGTTTATAAATTATAATTAATTTAAATTATATATATGCATGTGAGTGTGTGTGCGTATATATATATATATATATATATATATATATATATATATATATATATATATATATATATATATATATACACACACATATATAATTAACATATATATAATACATATATATAATTAACATTATATATGTGTGTGTAAATTACACGTTTTATATGTGTAAATATATATTTTATATATGTAAATTACACGTTTTTTAACCGTGTATCATTCAAGTAGTAGATCGCACGTTTTTGCCCGGCAGTGCCAACAAAAGAATGAAAATCACATAACTTGCAAGTCAAATGCAGCCTCTCGCTGTCCCTTCACGTTTGACAAAGCTGCAGCATAAGAATCACTTCAATAAAATTTAATAATGATAACAACGCCATGCAATTTTCAGACAGAATGACTTTTCTGTCTTTATTTCTTGCTCTTCGTTCCCCTTTACCGCCTATTGATTTCAAAAGGGGGCCCCCCACCTCCCCTGGTTCCATCACAGTCTCTATTTCTTTCCTTTAATCAATGCAAATTTTCTTTCTCTCAGCTCTCTTGATTACATCGCGCTTTATGACGCTTCGTTACGTCCGCAAACCACTGCTGGCATCCCCTTAACGACCGCTAAACGGTAATAATATCCATTAGAAAATATCGCCCTCTTTGCAAAAACCCTAGACCTTTGCGTGTGGAGCCTATGTCTATTATTTTCTCTCACCCTCTCTCTCTCTCTCTCTCTTTTTCTTTTTTGTTTTCGGGGATGATGTGAACTTTTTGCGGCTGCTGCTGCTGTTGTTGTTGCTGTTCAGCGTTCTGCGCAGCGGCTGAAAGCGTTAAAGGTAAGCGACGATGGGAATGACACTCAGAGCAAACGGCGCTCTTTTGTAAGAAATGATTTATTACCCGCATCTCGGTTCAAACAGAGTTCACAGGAATTTGCCGGAGCTGCTAAAGGGCTAAAAGATGGTTTTGCTCCAGCAGTCTGGCTATTAGAAATTCCTTCTCTCATCCAGGGCAGGCGTTTGGGAAAAAAAATGATCTTAAACCGTTCAGTGCTCTCGTTCGAAGAGCATTACCTTATAGCCAAGGTAAAACGCGGAATATATTAAAAGAATCATCTCAGTTTATTACACCGGCTCAAGGGCAGATTGAATGGGATAAACATGTTTAGATTTTAACATTATTCACTTTAGAACCTCAAAGTTAACCATGATGATGTTTGAGCAGCGATATTGGCGAGGTTTTGTGCAGAAATCAACTGCCCAGAGGAAAGATCGACATTTTCTCGACTCGTTTTCAGCTCCGAAAACTGGTCGTAAATTAAGTGAGGAGGTTAATTTTGCATTATTAAAGGAAAGCTTCATAAAATTTCATGTAGGAAGCGTGACAGTGGCAGTATAATAATAATAAAAATTATTTCAGTACTTGATTTTAAGTTAATATCGATTCATCTGTATTTTAGTACAGCTCCTAATTTATGTGTTATGAAGAGCGATGGCGTGGCCAATGTTTCAGCAGATTTTAGTTCACTTAAACACGTTTGATATAGCGCCCTTAATAATATACACGCTCATATAAAAGTAATAAGTTAACGCTTACTAATATTGTGTAAAAATTACGGCGGCTGGAAGTGACAGCAACTCTAAAAAAAAGAAAGGTGAGCGATTTTTATCGAATCGAATGCTATTTACTCAGGTGTCTTTGGAACACACATGGGGGGGATTTTCATCATTTCTTAGGTCTTCACAGAGGACGTTCCAATGGAACTTAAAAAATGTTTCGTTTTTAGAGGGCTGGTAAGGTGAGTTTTAAGGCGATTCCGTACAATGTGTGCTAGTGATGGTGTGTGTGAGCGAGAGAGTGTGTATGTGTGTGTGTGTGTATTGGGGGGGTGGGCACGATCGAAGCAATATTTCATGTTAATGGCAGCGATGCAGAGCAATCTTACAGCTTGTAATATGCATACCGTATACTTCAGGGTGACAATCAGTGTGACAGCAATTCACTGAACTCTAAATAACTAATCGGTTTTAAAATAAGATTGATTTTAAAAGTACAATCAGCTCCAGTGAGCGGAGGAGTGTCTTCTTAATAAGTTGGGGGATACAAAATAAATTGCCCTTCCATCGCCTCTCAATTTGTTTATTTGTTTTCTTGTGCATTTCTACTCATTTCTGCAATTGCTCAATTCTTTAATGCCCCAAAACACGTCATTTCTCAAAAAGAGAAGCTGCAGAGCTCTTTACGTGATCAAATTAGTAGGCTCGGCATTAGAAAGAATCCCATTCGGATTTTCACTGAGACGCCTAATTCGGGGGGCAAATATTGAAATCTGGGAAACAACATAGTCTGCAATATACGAGAAATACACGAAGAGACACATATAGGCGAACAATGATCGATAGAATATAAAAGGCGCTATATTATAGATAGATATTCATTTTAGTGTACTGAGCAAGATAGATAGATAGATAGATATTAATTTTAGTGTAGTAGGCAAGATAGATAGATAGATAGATAGATAGATATTTATTAATTTTAGTGTACTAGGCAGGATAGATAGATAGATAGATAGATAGATAGATAGATAGATAGATAGATAGATAGATAGATAGATAGATATTAATTTTAGTGTACTAGGCTGGAAAGATGAAAGGCACTGTATAATAGATAGATAGATAGACATTAAAGGCACTATATGATAGATAGATAGATCACGTACTTAATATGAAGCATATTCTTTTCCGCACACTTACAGTTCAATAACTCTGTTTAGGGTATAGTAGGATGTGGATAGATTTTAAGGAGTTAAAAAAGAGAATTAAAAACAAACACAAAAAAGTCTGATACCCTGAAGCCACTCTAAAGGAAATTATTTGAAACTTATTTTTCTAAAGGATTATGTGAACTGCATTTTATTTATTTATTTTTTTTTCAATTCATTTACTTTTTAAACAATTTTATTTACCATTTTTTAAGGATTCTAATAAGCAAGTTTTCAGCCCCCTCAGCAATTCACTGCAGTAAATAATTTATCTTGCGTTACTCATTAACCCGATGCTGTTTTCCCCCATTGGATGTGTTTATTGGGCCATTTCTGCAGATATATGCATTTTACCTACCTAAACGCAAACTTTTTTTTTTTGGAATTTACATTATTCCGATTTATTTATTTATTTTTTTTTTTTTGTTAAATTATTAACCTTTTATGTCATTTGTTTATGCTCATTGCATTTCAAATTGTATTTGGTTGATTGTATTTATTTTTAACAAGACAACAAGGCTGAAGTCTCCACCTTCTTCTAAGTAAAAGTGTGCGAGGGGTCGCAAAGGGCCGTGTACCTGAGTTGTTTTTTTTTTTTTTCACTCCACATGGAGCTCGTCGAAAGGTGATTTGAAAAGGAGATTACATCTGAGAGAGAAGGGCAGGGTTGACTTGGGTTTACATTCTTTTCGCTTCCATCCATCATATCACAAAACAAACAACTCAGCTTACAAAAGAAAAAAAAATGCGTTAGAATTCGTCAGATCGTGTTTGCCGAGGCTACAAAAATACCAATTTGAATTGGGCAGGCTGATTATTTTTGCAATAAAACTTCGGTCAGATTTTTTTTTTGGTTTGTTTTAATGCATACACAGTAATTAATGAGGTGCGGAGACGAAAATATTTGTGCTTATGAATTGCTTTAAAATAAAATATAAGTTGGCTTGTCGAAATTTATTAGCCGATTCCGAAATGCGGGCGTTACAAATAATGAGCTTTGAGGAAATGTTTCCCGAAAAGTAGCCGACTCACGGTGGAGAAATTTTACTTCTTTTTTGTTGCAGAAACTGACTTTATTAAGAATCAGAACGACTCACATCGGATTTGTTTTGTTTTTTTTTATTTCTTAATAAATAAATATTTTTCTTAGCTGTTGAAAGGCGATCACACACGAGAGAGTTAACGCATTCCTCCATTTTGGAGAGTTCTTGCTTTCTTTTTGCTTGACTAATTTGGAAAAAGGACTCCCCCCTTTGTCTCCGAGTCTTTGGCGGATATGTACACACGCCCTTATGGATTTCCCAATACCGTTTCTTAACGTTTACTTTATTATTAGAATTTTTTTAACGATATATTAACCTTTTATATTCCTTGTAGGTAAAGTGTGGGGAACTGTAAAAAAAAATCTTTAAGGAAGGGGCAGGTTTTCTAGTGAATATTCGTTCATGTTTTGGACAGGAGATAATTGCCTGAGAGTCAATCTCTTTGTCTGTGCATGGTAATGATTTTCAAGGCTCCTTTGTTTGTCTCAAGCTAATGTCTCAAATAAAATCGTTTCGATTTAAATGCGAAAAATAAGAAATTTTGGAACTCCGCACCAGCACGAAAATATGTTGAAAGAAACCAATCAGAAAAGTTTTAAGTCATTTTTCCCGAAAGAAATTAGGCGACCATTCAGATCATGTATTTTATTTTTACCGTTAACAGTAATTATATTCTTTAAACAAATCATGCAATATATAGAATTGGATTTATAGGGGAATAACATAGCTGCACACTGTATCAACGAATTCGCACACTTTAAAGCACAGAGTCCTCGGCTTTGTATCATTTTTTTTTTCGTGATTAATACATAAACAGTTAATTTTATTAAGTTTTATTTTGAAGCACTAAACTTCTGGCAATAAATAGCGAACTTTAGGAAATAACTCTTTATCACACCTACCAGTTAAGCTTTACTTAACAAAACAGCAATTTTGTAAATGTCGGCTTTATTCGATCCATTGTCTTCTTCCCGGCGACATTTTACGACGTTGAAACGAAATCGCAGGTGTAACGTCTGTAAATAGAAGGTGCCTCCTCTGGATTTCTTTCTTCTAGAAATGAATCAAAGCACCTGATTTTGCATTTTTTGTTTTTTTGTTTTTTTTTGTTTTGTCGTGTGTGCTTTTTTTCAGCAGGCTTGGGACCGCGTCTCCCACCCGGGTTAGGATGGCTGCGGAGCTGTGCTGTTAAGCGGTGCACGGTGGATGTTTGGAAATGCCTCGCCATTACTTTGGTGTCTGGGACGCCTAACACTGAGCTAGGAGAGAACATCGGGCGAGGCCATTGGAAGAGAGGGGCCACGTGATCCCCAGGGTTCACACAGTGCTGTGTTAAAGGTGTCAGAGCTCCATTCCCTATACATTATCTACATATACTTTTTATATACATATTTATTTATATTTATATCATGCAAAAAGCTTTGTGCTACGAAAATGCAGGGTCATTTTTGGGGTGCTCATACCAAGAAACTTCAGCTCTGGGCTACCTCGGCCAAAACTCTTTTACAAGTTTGCCAGAGTACCACTCCAACACCTGCTACCTGCAGGTAGATAGCTCGCCATGCTCTCCACCCCAGGATCCAGAGCAGAGAGAGAGAACCCAAAGAAATGCCATTCCAGAGCCTGTTCGCCAGCAACCCATCATCCCTTCCCCTTGCTCCAGTACCACCTCGACCCAGAGTAGCCCGGACAGAACCATTCTGGAATCGCTGGACAAAACCTCCTATGCCACGGGTCGACCAAGGAACTGCAACGGGAAGGCTGGCCCACCTAAGGAGATTTTCCCCTGGATGAAGGAGAGTCGGCAAAACTGCAAACAAAAAGGCGACATCACGAGTCCAGGTAGGAGGACCGAAAATGGGTCATTGAGTTTACGATGCATGTTGGTATCATGTTGTGGGCATGTCGGGTTAATGGGAGTTCTGGTTACAAAGAGAAAGCAATCAAAAGTTTGATGATCAGTTTGCAGGTTGTACGACATATAGAAATTAAACAGTGTTACTTATTACTTTATATATATAATCTTCCGTGTGTGTGTGTATATATGTATATGTATATAAATAAATGCATATATAATAAAGTAAACAAATATTTATTTATTATATACATATATGTGTTACTTAGATAGATAGATAAAGTAATATCTATCTATCTATCTATCTATCTATCTATCTATCTATCTATCTATCTATCTATATAGTATATATATATATATATATATATATATATATATATATATATATATATATATATATATATATATATATATATATATATATATATATATATATATATATATTTATTTTTTTTTTTTTATTTATTTATTTTCAGAATCGCAATCTCATTATTAGGTAGTGTACGTAGCAGTACACGGGAAAAGTAAGATTGGCACCAGCACCGGAAGTTGTGTATAATCACCTTTTTTATTTGCGTTCACAACACCGTTCGCTAATAGAAACTTAAGCGAATTTCATTCTCCTTATTTTAATGGCACATTTGAGGAGATGAATTACCTACTCGACAACATTATTTACTTACATTTTTTTTTTAATTTGGAGATACCCAGAACTTTATCATACACTTCTAATGCGAACTTTGAACAATTTGCATATTTTCTGCGCTATGTCGGTAACGTTTTTAGCAAATACTACTTTTAGTATAGCACCTATACGGCCTAAAATGTCGATTTCATACGTTTAAGTGTGATGGGGGGAGTGGGGTGAGGGTGGACAAAGGATAGAAAACCATGAAACCAGGGTGAATATTGAACGAAACTTTTTTGAAAACTGTAAAGTTATTTGAGATTGAGATAACTCTATGAGTTACACTTTCTTTTATTTATTTATTGGTAGAATACATCGGGTAATTAATTACAGAGGCACATGCACTGGTACATTTTCTTTATTTCTATTCTAGAGGACATCTTCTTATAGTGTTTTGGTGTTTTATTTTAATTGTACTGTGTTCAGGAACTTATAATGAAGGGTACTGAATAAAAATAAATAGCTGGGCAAAATGGACTCTCCTCATTTATTAAATTTGTTATGTAGGCCGTGTTTGTATATACATATGTATGTATATATATGTATATATATGTGTATATATATATATATATATATATATATATATATATATATATATATATATATATATATATATATATATATATATATATATATATATATATATATATATATATATATATATATTCTTATTGTGTCTTTTATTTTTCTATTTTTTCTATTCTTCATTATGTACTTTCACTTTGAGGTACATTTTTTTGTATGAAAATGTGCTATATAAATAAATGTTGTTGTTTTATATATATATATATATAGATAGATAGAGAGAGAGAGAGAGAGAGAGAGAGAGAGAGAGTATACTCTTAAAAATAAAAATGGCAAAAGTTTGTTGGTTCCCAAATGCACCACCCACAAGAAGGTTCCAGAAAGAAAACTTTATTTATTTTGGTCCAAAGCAGATTCCATTAAAAACATGAACAGATGAAAACAGAACTCTCACTGCATAGAATAACACAGGCCCAGTTCAGGTGTTCTTGATCTGCTAGTATGCTGCCTACTTCACATTTCATATTTCTCTTTTGGCCACATATCAGGAACTTTTTTAAAACTTAAAGAACCAACTTCGTGTGTAAAGAAGCCTTCATATGGTGAACTGGTTCTGTGTCAAGCAATAGAAGCACACAACTCAGTAAACAGCAATTTCAGAACAGACTGTTTAAGATATGAAAGGCAGTATATAATAGATAGATAGATAGATCCATAGATAAAAAATTAAAGTTATACTCATTATTTAGAATACATTAATTATTTACACCAGTCTATAATTTACCATTTTCATTCTTTTCAAGTCACAATTTACTAGTAATTAGTTTCCTGTAGTATAAAAAACATTATTTATATAGAGATACATACATATGTATACATTATGCTTCATTTATTAATATAATACAATATAATATAATTTTAAGGCCTTCATAATAAATTTGCCAAATGAGAGGAGACCATTCAGACCATTCTAAACACTCATTTGTTTAGCTAATATCGAAGCTGTTCTGATATCACATCCAGGTACTTCTTAAAGAATGAATTATTCTATATACTCATAGTACTTACTATATGTGTAAGTAGATACAATTTTATAAAAACTGTATAGATGAAAGACTTCATGTTATGTTGGCCCTACTCATATTTGCTAAACATAAAAGTCAATGCGTACTGCATATTAGCTTTAACATAACTGCATTGACCACATCAAAGTGCTTTCATTTATCCGTCCATACCTTCATTCAGCCATCGATCCGAGAGTCTAATTCTTTACCTGTATATAACCGAGCAACAGGATGGAGTGCATTAGCAATGATTTTGTTCATTTTACATGAGATTGGCACGATGTTATTAGACATTAGGGGTGAGTTATGAGCTAATTGCTTACTGGAGAAAGAAAGACTGTAAAATTGCCTATAAATGAGAAAGAAAGAAAGAAAGAAAGAAAGAAAGAAAGAAAGAAGAGTCAGACGAGTTCAAATCCTGATGAGTCTTCTTGAAGGTCATGTGCTGTCCTTGCCTTTTGCCCACAACAGAGGAGTCTGCATGTTGTCCACCTGAAAACTTAAAGATTTAGCATTTTAAGAGAAGCAATCTGACAAAACATTAAATCTGTTGATCCGGTGGTTTTTACACTTATTTTTGTTAACCATTGTAACACTTTGTTTTATCAAACTCTTTTGCATTGATCAAAATTGATTATTTTTATCAGTGAAAGTGATGATGTTGCCTGTTATTTCAAGAAGCAATCAACGTTTATTTTCAACAGCCCCTTTCTGCGGTAGCACCATGTTTTAGGGTTCAACATTATCATAAACACACATTAATGTCTTTGAATTTTCCAAATTTCTAAACTATTAGCCATTGCAAATTTAAAGGCATAGACGCAGAAAAATGTGTGAGCTGAAAGTTACGCCCAAGGAAATTTATATAGCAAAAAGGAAGAGATGGTTTAAATCCTGGCCAGGCTCCACCATCTTAAAGTTTGCATGTTGTCTTTGTGTCCCTGCAGCATTTCAACAACCACATCTGAAACAAAAAACATACAAAACAAAACAAAGTTAAACACACACACACACAAAGTAGTAATTATTTAATTCACTTGATATATGAACTTTATTTGTTTCATTATTTCCACAAAGTTAGCAGAGCTCATTGATGAGAGGCTTTCAGGGCATCTTTAGATTTTGCAGGGCTGGATAGCAAATCAGCATTGTCATCTGAGCATTAGGCCTTCTGCTTACCCAGGGTATAAATAAACAGCAAAATCATCAGTGAAGACTCCATTCTTAACTTAAATTAACCCTTCAAACTTTATTTATGGAAGGAGTGTCTTCAACTTAATACTGTAAGTGTTAATTTAAAAATGATGGATGTGTTATGAGATAGATAGATAGATAGATAGATAGGTAGATAGATAGATATGAAAGGCACTATATAATAGATAGATAGATAGATATGAAAGGTACTATATAATAGATAGATAGATATTAATTTTAGTATAGTAGGCAAGATAGATAGATAGATAGATAGATAGATAGATAGATAGATAGATAGATAGATAGATAGGTAGATAGATAGATATGAAAGGCACTATATAATAGATAGATAGATAGATATGAAAGGCACTATATAATAGATAGATAGGTATTAATTTTAGTGTAGTAGGCAAGATAGATAGATAGATGATAGATAGATAGATAGATAGATAGATAGATATTAATTTTAGTATAGTAGGCAAGATAGATAGATAGATAGATAGATAGATAGATAGATAGATAGAAAGGCACAATATAAAGATAGATATTCATTTTAGTGTAGTAGGCAGGATAGATAGATAGATAGATAGATAGATATGAAAGGCACTATATAATAGATAGATAGATGGATAGATAGATAGATAGATAGATAGATAGATAGATAGATAGATAGATAGATAGATAGATAGATAGATAGATAGATAGATAGATAGATAGATAGATAGATAGATAGATGTGAAAGACACCACAGATATATATTTAGACTGATTTTTAATTTTTTTCCATGAAACTCAAAGATTTAACATTTTGAATTATATTACTTAACCAAATGTTAGATCTTTTAGTCTGCTGCATTTGTTTTTGTTGAGGTGGTCTGATCACTTTGTTGTCTTGGACTCGTTTACATTAATTCAAATTAGTTTTTTTTTTTATCAATGCCTGTCATTTAAATGAGCAATCAGAATTATTTTTAAGCAGGTCCTTTCAGCTATGCGCTCCATGGTTCAGGATTTATACCTGCACAATTTCATTAAACACACCTCCATGTATTTATGGCTGTCAGTGTCCATATTTCCAAACTGTTACCTTCATAACCTACATATTCAAAGTCACAGAGGCGGGGAGGTGTGAGAGCTGAAAGAGCCGCCAAGTTACTTTATAAACGCAGTAAAGGAGAGGCAGAGCTCAAACCCTGGCCAGCCGCAGTCTTCTTACAGTTTGCTTGCTGTCTTGGAGTCCTTGCAGCATTTTGCTCACCACAACTCTGTTGCTTTCCTTCTTCATGTCTAGTCGATTGGTGGCTCTATGTTGGCCGAATGTGTGTGTACAGGAGTGTGTCCTGAAATAAACTGCAGTCCCATTCGGTATTATTTGTTCTCTGCACCTGTCTTTAGCTCCCCATGACCCTGTACAGCACTCACAATGTCGTTCAGGATTTAGCACAATTTTAAGATAATCACTCAAGGTTGGTATCATTATGACTGCCTTTTCTTTCTCTTATTGGTGTTTGCACAGGTTGTAGATTGCTGGTGTTGTTTCACTTTCTCCGTCACAGAGTACTGTAACTGCACTTTGTTTCTCTCTTTCAGCAGAAAGCCATCCCGATTCCAACGTCAGCAGCTCGGCTTCCAAGCGCGCCCGCACCGCTTATACCAATTCCCAACTGGTAGAGTTGGAGAAAGAGTTTCACTTCAACAGGTATCTGTGTCGGCCACGCAGGCTAGAGATGGCCAACCTTCTGAATCTGTCAGAGCGACAGATCAAAATCTGGTTCCAAAATCGAAGAATGAAGTTTAAAAAAGACCACCGAGGAAAAAGTGGAAGCAGTTCTCCTGGAGGAGGTTCTCCTGGCCGAAGCTCACCAAGTAATTCATATTCAGGGCAGGTGCAAATGCAGGGTGATGGTGGTTTTGACTCCCCATTGTCTAACACTTACAAGTCAAATGGCAACATGTATGGTTTAGGCTACACAACACCCATCTATGAGAGCTCTCCTTCACAAAAATGCTATGGGGTGGCCTCCATCACACCCAATTATGATCAGCTACCCTTGCAAACTGAAGTCAACTTTGGGAGCCCCAATTTGCAAACTAGCCCAAGCTATGCTGGGGGCAGCTACGGTGAACCCATATTAACAGCCGGTCATGGCACACACTTCAGTCTGAACCTGTCAGCATCTTCCACCTTGGACTACAACTGCTCATCTCAAATTGCTGGCAAACCTCAGATTGGGCAGTGTGAGGTCCTGCCGGCATACACTGACTTAAACTCACTTCCAGCACCTCAGGGAATGGCTCAGGAACCGCCGACTCTCACCCATCTGTAGGACATGGGAAGGAAAAGGCCAAGAGGATTGTTGATGTTCTTCTACCCCTTTCAATTAACTCAATCAGAGGCTTGGGAATCCTTCTTTAACTGGATAAAGTTCTGGAAAGGGGAAGCCATGCATGTTGAATATGATAACTTGCATTTACTGAGCACTGACGAAGCCATGAAAAACGTATCAGGTCAAAATTTAACAGGGTCCTTAGTTTGTTTTGGTTTTTTTTTTCTAAATATCAAAGGTGATATTGAGCTTGTTCACGGGTACTTTGAATTTACCTGCCTGGTTTAATATAATAATCTTGTTAGCTTATTATGAGACATAACACTAACTGTGTGCTTTTCTTATTCTATTTGTAATTATGTTGAATAAATTATATCTTCTTATGAAATGACTAGCCATTTCTGTTGACTCTTATGTGCTGCATTTCTAATAAACAGGGTATATAAAGCTTAATGATAGATAGATAGATAGATGGATAGATAGATAGATAGATAGATAGATAGATAGATAGATAGATAGATAGACATGAAAGGCACTATATAATAGATAGATAGATAGATAGATAGATAGATAGATAGATAGATAGATAGATAGATAGATAGATAGATAGATAGATAGATAGATAGATAGATAGATAGATTTCTTATACAGTGCCTTAATTTTTATCTACACACTTATAAATAAAAGAGCCAAAGTGGTTCTTCAGAGAGACGTCATAGGGTACCATATATGGGTTCCCTAAAGATTAATCCAAATGAAATTTCCAGGAAGGACCTTTATTTATAAATAACCAGGAATAGCGGCTGGATTTCTAAAATACCAATTTGTTCCTTATTTTCAAAGACCTTAGGTAGCCTATACTAAACTGTAAAAGAAAGATTTCTGGGATTTTTTCCACATATTACAAACCTTTTAAAAGCTCAAATATTCAGCTTCATATGCTCTTTGTAAAGTGATAAAAATATGAGGAGCAACACAGCCCATTGAAGTGCTGTTTAAGAAGAATGATTTTTAAGATTAACATATGAATGACACTATATAAAAGATAGATAGATAGATAGATAGATAGATAGATAGATAGATTTGAAATCTGAGCTACTTTATGTGTTTCATAAATATATAGATAGATAGATAGATAGATAGATAGATAGATAGATAGATAGATAGATAGATAGATAGATAGATAGATAAAACGCTTAAAGAAATGCACATTAAAACGAAAAAAAAAAAACATAGCAATTTCAAGGATGTCTTTTCACATCTCCTATACTCATGTAAAATGCATCAGGCTGACTATTGCATGTTCTCTGAACAAAATTACTGTCTGAAACACTTTAATTTTTTTTTTTTTATTGTTTTAAATTCGTTCTAATTACTCCTTACAGTATATATTTTTAGAAGATGTGGCACCAAAGAAAAATGGGAGAATGACAAGAAAGAGGAGAATGCCAGTGTTGTTATTTGCAGTGTGAATAGATTGATTGGTTGTTTGCACTAATCTATTTGAATAATTAATTAAGTCAGTCACGGAATTATCTGTTTTATTTTATCTTTTTGTGACTCTGAACTTCGTCAAGCGTGTTTAAATATGTTGCAAGGAATATGTATATATATATAATGATACTAGTAAATGAATATGAGGAAATCGAGTGCAATAAACACTCCAAAAACACCACGTACGTAATATTGGAAAGCTTCTCTCTAACCTTCCGTGCGCGGTATCTAATAAGAGGTGCGTTTTCAGCACTCGGCTGACGGGCGTTCAGGCGTTCTCGTTTCATTATGAACAGGGCTCTGTTGTTCCGCTGCTTCTCCCTGGCGCTCGCAGCATAACGAGGGGCCGCGCCTCACCCGCCTCTCACCCCCATTAATCATCCGGACAGGGCGCACTTGGTGAAGCCCGAGCGCATCCTTTGAACTCACAGTTAGTATTCAGCGCTGCAGAGCCGCAGCCCATCACAGTTTAACAATTATCTCTGCTTCGACCAGTATTGAAAAAGCGAAAAACAAAATGCACTTGAAAGAGGCTTGTACCACGTGAAATTAAAAGCAAAATTTTCCGGGAAATTTGCTAATTACTTTAATTCGTGCCTAGGCAATTATACTTCCTGTATTAAGTATTAGCCACGATACGTTAGACACGAACTATAATCGCTGTTTAAACTGATTTTTGAAATTATTTCTGTTATATTCAATTGGAAATTGGCGCATTTTTAAGATTTCTAACAGTTTGGTCAAAATGACGTTAGCTTTATTGTTATCTATCTATCTATCTATCTATCTATCTATCTTTCTATCTATCTATCTATTATATAGTGCCTTTCACATCTATCTATCTATCTATCTATCTATCTATCTATCTATCTATCTATCTATCGAGAAACAACCACGCTTCCATGTAACCGATACTACATTTTACAGTACCAGTTAAGAGCAAGGGAAAGATATCTTTCTTTTTTTCCTCACTGTGTTTTTTCCGTCATTCTATCACGATGAAAATTCATCCTCTGTTAACGTTTCAGGTTCCCATGGAAAGAACAAGCCAAGCTAGCAAGGACACCAAAAATGTTTTTAAACTTGTTATTGGAGGCTTCTCCATCTAAATTTAATTACGCGTTCAGCAAATGCACATCTCTCTCGGCCGCGCGCGCGCACACGCTGAAACCCCCAGAACTCCCCCCTCTACCCTTCCCTGTGTGTGATGCATTAAAAATGTAAATAATACGAACATCAATTCATATAAATAAAAACAGCGGCATATGTATTCTTGTTTGGCTCAGAAGCAGATTAATATGCAGTCGTTCGTGATAACAATACATCAGTATAATGCTGGAAAGAGAAATATTAAAGGAGCACAACTGATAAAATATTATTCTTTCGTTTATATAACAGTAAATGGTGTGTTCGAAGCAGAAGATGAGTCTGAACGTATTTATCGCCGTTACCTGTTTGTTTTCTATGCCTTATTATTCCGCATGCGCATCACCAGCACGCTGTTATCACAGCGTATCGATTGTGCACTTCAGATTTCCATTGTTGTCCCGGTGCTTTTTCTGTAATCGATTAATATTTGACATTTACTTGCTTTCTAACACTTTGGATTGGTCTTCTCTTGAGTAAAATGGGTGTAAATTAAATTCATGCAACGAGCTATATTTCATGCCTGTGGTGCCGTCCTTTACATGTAAAACTGAACATTTTACACGATTGAAATAAAAAGAAGCTCGATGCTTTAACCCCCTTTCGCTAATGATCATCTGTATGTTTCAGGTAAACTCGCAGCGCGGCTTTAAGATGGATTGTCGGTAAATGCCGAAATTGATACTTCCGCATTAATGCGCCATTTGTGGATTTCATCTGTTTATTTATATATTTATTTAAAACATCACTTAAAACGTATCAGTTCGACCAGCTCGGAATAAACTCTTTACATTCTTGCCCATTGCAAAGCTTACACGCCAGCCCCTCTTAGTTCTCTAGAGATCGTTGCATCCATCGCTAATGGAGCTTTCGCTGGGTGGGGGCAGTTAATTTTAAATGAATTACAGTTCCATTCTCGGAATTAAATCAAAGCTTTGGGGGATAACTCGATTTCCACAGCCTCTGGTTGCAAAGGTCACACGCCGTGCCAGGGCTGCTGAGTCTGCGATGCTTGGAGATATGGACTTCTTTGAGGCGCATACTTGTCTACCCACGCAGTCCTGGGCTCACAAAGCCTAGCGCAGCGCCCCCTCAGATCCACCCGCCCCCAATCCACACACACACACACAAACTCGAATACATAGACATAACGCATATTATCATTTAGACTCTTCTTCATCGTCGCATTAATACTCGTGCGGATGCAAAATCAGTCACCGAAGTAAAAAAAAAACAAAAAACCCGCTGCACACCTACGCTGGTCAACGCATTTGGAAATGTGTAGTTAAGTTATTTATTGATTTTATTTTTATTTTCTTTCTTTCTTTCTTTCTTTCTTTCTTTCTTTCTTTCTTTCTTTCTTTCTAAGAGGATCCAGCATCCGCACGAACCTATAGTGTTAACTTTCTTCATCGGGACGTTAGATAAGTTACATTTTCGCCGAATGTTTGTATGCTGCCTTGTCTGTAAGAGTTCAGTCAATCTCCATATTCTAAGACTGGCCTTCTTGTTCTTCTTGTTCTTCTTCTTTAAGCTGTGTCAATTTGAATGCAACGAGGAATGTTCGGCCTTGTCAGCTCCTCCGGTGTCAAGTCAACTTTACTTAAAAAGCCGGGTCCCTTCCGACTAACTACGTGGCTTGTCTCAGTGGAAATTCAGCTGAGGATTTACGGCTCTAATGGAGACCAGGAAAACTGCTTGGTAGGGAGATGAGTTACATACAAGTTAGTAATGAAGTTAGTGAATGTTCTGTTGTTTCAAGGTGGTCATGATGACGAGGAAAAGGACAGAAGTGAGTAAATGGCCACTGTGGATAACATCAAAAATAAAGTCACACAAGGCCTGTAATGGTTAATAAGAACGCTAGTAATATTTGATCATGATTGAGAATTATTGAACTTTGAAACTTGAGCTTATTAATGTCATAAAGGGATAATAAACACGATTAATCTGGCCAGTTGTGAGAAAGGTGTCAGTGAATATTATAAGCCATTCAAAATGAGAAGAAAGCTGTCAAAAGTTTAAAGCGATGTCATATATACAAATTCAAGAATAAAATCCAATTTATACGTGAAGCAGAAAAAGAGATGAGAGAGAGATGTTGTATTATAAACAGACGTTATCTACAATTATAAGGTAATTGCAGTCCTATTGGGAGATATCAGATGTCTAGAATAGACAGAAATATATATCTGATATATATAATATTAATATTTTTATAATTATTTTTTATTAAATCAAATAAATTAAAAAAGCTTCTATATATTTAATTATCATTTTCTGGATATGTTTTCTAAAAGAAAATCACATCAGTGCTAGTTTTTAAAATTTCTTTCAAGTGAATTCCAGAAATCACTTCATCCCACCTATTACCCAAGCCCAAACATACTGTCATATACATATATAAAACAAGGCACTATATAACAGACAGACAGATAGACAGATGTGAAAGGCACTATATAATAGATAGATAGATAGATAGATAGATAGATAGATAGATAGATAGATAGATAGATAGATAGATATAATAAGTAGATAGATATGAAAGGTGCTATATAATAGATATACATGAAAGGCACTAAATAGATAGATAGATAGATAGATAGATAGATAGATAGATAGATGTGAAAGACATTATATAAAAGATAAAATGATAGATAGACAGATGTGAAAGGCACTAAATAATAGATAGATAGATGTGAAAGGTGCTATATAATAGATAGACAGATATATAGATAGATATTAAAGGTGCTATATAATAGATAAACATAAAAGGCACTAGATAGATAGATATATGTGACAGGCACTATAAAATAGATAGATAGATAGATAGATAGATAGATAGAAAGGCACTATATAATAGATAGATAGATAGATAGATAGATAGATAGATAGATAGATAGATAGATAGATAGATAGATAGATAGATGGATGTGAAAGGCACTATATAAAAGATAGATAGATAGAAAGGCACTTTATAATAGATAGATAGATAGATAGATAGATAGATAGATAGATAGATAGATAGATAGAAAGGCACTTTATAATAGATAGATAGATAAATATACTGGTTAAAACTCAAAGCTTCAGACCTCAAGCTTGAGGGTTCAAGTCCTTCTAATGGCACTGTGTGACCATGAGCTCATCTCTTCACCTTCCTGTGCTACAACTGGAAAAGCACACACAGAATTATGTAACCACTTGTGTCTCAAATGTTGTAAGTCACCTTGATTAAAGGCCTTACCCTAATTGGTAAAATTTAAATTTACATTTGTAGAGATGAAAGGCACCATTTGATATCCAGATAGATTGACAGATGTGAATGGCACTGTACAATCACCACAGAATACAGGCAGAGCGGTGGTCTTAGGTAAACAGCACACCTTCTTCTCGCTACCTTTGTTCAGTAGTAGATTGTGTTTTGATCGATGAACACACATTTGCTCAAATACACTGTTTGCAATAAACTGTTCCTTTTGCTCCAACAGAGAAAAATTAATATATTAATTTTTTGATACGGTCTAGCAGTTTTACATTCATGTCACTAGAGTGTTACTTTTACATCCAAGAAGGACCGGGCTTTTTTGACACTGAGTCCTCAACAGCGGAAACGCCTGTCGGGATTTGATGGAGTGTTTTCCAGAGCTGGGAGTAGAGGGCGAGCGGAAGGGCCTGAAGCCCTAACTCGGGAAAACTAACCTCAGCAAAACAAATTGCGCATCGTTTTGGAGGCGGTGTAAAATTTAATGTGCCTCATCTGTGACCGCAGGGACGAGAAGAACAAAATTAACCTTCTAACATTTTTTAACATGAGGATATGTGCCTGTCTGTATTTCTGTGTGTAAAGAGGTGGACTTGAACGTTTGTGACTATAGTTAACACTAAAATACAATATATCCAGTACTATAATACAAATGTCTTCACTGAATAAAAAAGTATTTAAAGAGTAAAGCTTGCGATTCACAGTAATGGCGCAATTCATATTCAGTTTGTTATCCATTGTAACATTTACGTTTTCAGTTCCGAAATGTTTACACATTTAGTCATATTTTCTTGTTTCGCTATTAAACATTACAACTAACAGGACACTTCTGACGTCAGAGCATTTCACTATAACATGCACGTGCAAAAAAAAAAAGTCAAGAACGTCCAGTCAATTATCTCATGTTGATGAAGAATTGCGAATGATCGCACATCTTTACACAGCGTTTTATCACATTGCGGAGAGACATTAATATCTGGTGATAGATTTCCATCCAATAAGCTCGGAATTCAGGAACAACCTTATGAGACATAGAAAGAAATTATATTTTTAGGAGCTTAACTGAACCGACTATACAAGCTGTCAGAAAACCATTTCATAACAAAGAAGTAACGAAAAACGTTCAGAATAAAGAACAATTTAATATTCTTTAGAACGTGTAAGTTAAACACATACATAGTTAATAGATTTAATATAGATAGATATGAAATGCACTATACAATAGATAGAGAGATGTGAAAGGCACTATATAACAGATAGATAGATAGATAGATAGATAGATAGATAGATAGATGTGAAAGGCACTATATGATAGATAGATAGATAGATAGATAGATAGATAGATAGATAGATAGATAGATAGATAGATGTGAAAGGTACTATATGATAGATAGATAGATAGATAGATAGATAGATAGATAGATAGATAGATAGATAGATAGATAGATAGATAGATAGATAGATAGATAGATAGATGTGAAAGGCACTATATGATAGGTAGATAGATAGATGTGAAAGGCACTATATGATAGATAGATAGATAGATAGATAGATAGAAATGTGAAAGGCACTATATGATAGGTAGATAGATAGATAGATGTGAAAGGCACTATATGATAGATAGATAGATAGATAGATAGATAGATAGATAGATAGATAGATAGATAGATCTGGTCACAGGATGCCAGCCTATCACAGGCCAATCACAACCATCACTGGCCAATTTACATTCACCAGCCTACCAAACTTCCATATCTTTGGACTCTGGCAGGAAATTTACACGTACACAGAGAGAGCATGCAAAGTCCACACAGGGAGCAGGCAGGACTTGAGTGCTGGCCTCACCACAACTACCACTGAGTCACCATGTGGCCCAAAAAAAAAAAAAAGCTGTTGTTTTTGTTTGTTAAGATTAAATTAGATCTAAGCCAGCAGATATCCATTAAGAGATATATTGTATATATATTTTGATATATCAGTATTCAGGGGTAAAAATCCAACTACAATAAAAAAAAAAATAATACCCCAAAATCTCACAAAAGCTTTGATTGATTTGATTTAAATTTAGTGACCTTATAGAAAAATGAAAATGAATGACTTGTGTTGTGTTTATCTATCAACAAATTAGTTGTCAATATTTCTTAATACAGTATTATGCTAATGTAACTGCTCTGAGCTGTGCTTAGAGATTGTTTTATGCAATTAAAGCAATTGACAGTCACTCAGACTTCAGCACTAACCAATAGGGTGGACAGACAAGTGAAGAAGGGGCGTGTCCTTGACAGAAAAAAAGAGGCGTGATCATGCCTGACATCTACACTCAGGTGTGAAATGGAAGGAGATACATTTTTATATATGCACACATACATGGTATATATTTTGTATATTTAAATTTAATTTGAAACATTTAAGAGCTAAATCAGTGTACATCTGCAAAGGAAAGAGGTAAACATTACATCCAAGTGGAAAAAATAAATAATTTAACAGCATCTATTTATCTGTAATCTAGTGCCTTTCACATCTATCTATCTATCTATCTATCTATCTATCTATCTATCTATCTATCTATCTATCTATCTATCTATCTATCTATCTATCTATCTATCTGTCACATCCAGCCCTGAGAAATGTTTTATCTTGAAGTTTTTGTAAGTGTATTCAACTCAAATTCTAATTGCAATTATTTCAATAAATGAAGGTAACCTAACATGGATTGTACTTCCTCATTACTCCATCAATATAAATGCATGCAGTTCCCGAACTTAAAAATTTCAAGAAACCCATAAATTCATCATCGGTTGAATGGTTTCCAGCTTACATCAGTTCCACTACCCCGGGTGCAAATAATGATCAGTTGATTCAAGAGACGCTTGAAGGGGAGAAATTAAGATTCTTGTTCTAGTTTGGTGCTAACCACACAGCCAAGTGATGGGTAGCATGTCATGATCATGGATGAATCAAACTTTCTAGTAAATTTTTCATTTACGGAGTAAATTCACTGGTTAAAATCAATTCACACTTCTTCCTCACTATGAGACCCCAAGCAAGTTGCTTAACCTGCGTGTGTTAGAACACTGAAATGTCTGCCAATTGTTGTAATGTATCTTAATTCTTTAAGTCACCTTGGATAATGGTATCTGTCAAATATTCCATAATATAATACATAATACAGTCTGAATTGTAGCCAAAACATACTCAGGGAATTTCAGAAGAACACAAGGTGAACATCAAAGGGTCTGCAGGTCAATTTTTGAAACATCAATCTCAAAGTACAGAAGTCACCTGTCACTTAGCAATGGCACAAACTCATTCTGCATAAGAGGTCAGGAGGCCTGAATATGCTGGAGATCCTCCAACATTGTGAAGCACGATGAAGTCTTCACTAAGTGTTCTGCACAGAAATGTCCGACATGGAGTTGTTTTCTTGCAGTGCTGAATATCATCTTCGTATTCTTTCGGCTGCTCCCGTTAGGGGTTGCCACAGCGGATCATCTTTTTCCATATCTTTCTCTCCTCTGCATCTTGCTCTGTCTCTCACCATATCCATAAACCTTCGCTTACGAATTCCTCTTCTCCTCTTCCCTGTCAGCTCTATCCCTAGCACCCTTCTCCCAATATACCCAGCATCTCTCCTCTGCACATGTCCAAACCAACGCAATCTCCCTTCTCTGACTTTGTCTCCCAACTGTCCAACTTGAGCTGACCTCCTAATGTCCTTATTTCTAATCCTGTCCATCCTCGTCACACCCAATGCAAATCTTAACATCTTTAACTCTGCCACCTCCAGCTCTGTCTCCTGTGCCACCGTCTCCAGCCCATATAACACAGCTGGTCTCACTACCGTCCTGTAGACCTTTCCTTTCACTCTTGCTGATACCTGTCTGTCACAAATCACTCCTGACACTCTTCTCCACTCACTCCACCCTGCCTGCACTCTCTTCTTCACTTCTCTTCCATAATCCCCGTTACTCTGTACAGTTGATCCCAAGTATTTAAACTCATCCACCTTCACCAACTCTACTCCCCTCATCCTCACCATTCCACTGACCTCCCTCTCATTCACACATGTATTCTGTCTTGGTGGTCCTACTGACCTTCATTCCTCTCCTCTCATATCTCCACCTCTCCAGGGTCTCCGCAACCTGCTCCCTACTCTCTATGATGTCATCAGCAAACATCACAGTCCACGGGGACTCATGTCTAATCTCGTCTGTCAGCCTGTCCATCACCATTGCAAATAAGAAAGGACTCAGAGCCGATCCCTGATGTAATCCCACCTCCATTACTCCTACCGCAGACCTCACCACGGTCACACTTCCCTCGTACAGATCCTGTGCCACTCAAATACTTCTCTGCCACTCCCGACTTCCTCATACAATACCACAGCTCCTCTCAGTCACCCTGTCATTTGCTTTCTCCAGGTCCACAGATGCAATGCAACTCCTTCTGGCCTTCTCTAAACTTCTCCATCAACACCATCAGAGCAAACATCACATCTGTGGTGCTCTTTCTTGGCATGAAACCATCCTGCTGTTCACTAATCATCGCCTCACTTCTTAACTGAGCTTCCACTACTCTGTCCCATAACTTCATGCTGTAGCTCATTAATTTTATCATCCTGTAGTTACTAGAGTCCTACACATCCCCCTTATTCTTAAATATCGGCACCAGTACACATCTTCTCCACTCCTCAGGCATCCTCTCACTTTCCAAGATTACATTAATCAATCAGGTTAAAACCTCCATTGCCATCTCGCCTAAACACCTCCATGCTTCCACAGGTATGTCATCTGGACCAACAAAAATTGCTTTTGAGATCAAGATATGTACAGCATGGTGTTTGCGCCCTTATGGGCACACACTACCTTAGTGCTTTACATCCCAGATGAGTAGCTATCATTGCTAATTCTTAAAAGAAATGTTTACATTGAGTTATTTGTGCCTGAGTTGGTGACACCAGACATTTATATGATGGGAAGAGGTGGGAGGGGCGGATCACATTTTCCACCAAAAGAAATTAAATTAAGAACTTCCTGAATAAATATTTGCCAAATCAAATCCTTCAGAGACATTTCCTTGATTTGATCACCTTCACCTCTCGATGGTACTGAACTAGGATCAGGTCACCATCTGTATACATCCATGCTGACCACCAACACTTTTCTTAGGGGGCTCAGTGAGTTCTTCATGGAACCAGATTGTGGGACTTCCCCCATGTCCTGCACTCAGACTGCATGGAAGAAGAGAGGCACTGACGTGGTCATGATACTGCCCAAAAAAATGAAAGGACCCCTTTGTAATCAGAGTATAGCATTAAGTCAATGACACTTGTGGGCTGTTGATCTGGTCAGTTAAGTAGCAGAGGGCTTGTTAATCAGTTTTAGCTGCTATGGTGCACTAGAGGGGCCACAATGAGACAACCCCCAAAACAGGAATGAATGGTTTAACTGGTGGAGGAAGGCCACTGACATTTTTCTTTCCTCATCCTTATTGTCACTCACTTTGCATTTGTCTATGGCCAGTGTCACTACTGGTAGCATGAGACCATACCTGGACCCTACAGGGCTGGCACAGGTAGTCCAAATTCTCCAGGATGGCAGGCACATCAATATGTGCCTCCCATTTCCAGAAGATTTGCTGTGTCTCCCAGCACAGTCTCAAGGCCATGGAGGAGATTCCAGGAGACAGGCAGTTATTCTAGGAGAGCTGGACAGGACCCCTCGTAGAAGGTCTTTAACCCATCAGCAGGACCCACCGGGATCTGCTCCTTTGGCCGAGGAGGAACAGGATGGACACTGGCATACCCTACAAAATGACCTCCAGCAGGCAGACAGACCACTGGTGTGAATGTCTCTGAGCAAACCATCAGAAACAGACTTCATGAGGGTGGCCTGAGGGCCTGACGTCCTCTAGTGGGCACTGTGGAGCTCGATTGGCATTTTCCATAGAATACCAGAATTGGCAGGTCCACCACTGGCAAGACGCCCTGTGCTTTTCACAGATGAGAGCACTGAGCACATGTGACAGACGGGAAGGGATCTGGAGAAGCCGTGGAGAACGTTATGCTGCCTGTAACATCATTCAGCATGACCGGTTTGGTGGGCTGGGGGCATAGCCATGGAGGGACACACAGACCTCTTTAGGCTAGACAAAGGCACCTTGACTGCCATTAGGTATTGGGATAAAATCCTTGGACCCACTGTCAAATGCTATGCTGGTGCAGAGGCTCCTGGGTTTCTCCTGGTGCACGACAATGCGACAATGCGGTGAGATGATGAAGGAATTGATACCATTGACTGGCCCCTCACGCTCACTTGCCTGACCTCAATCCAATACAACACCTCTGGGTGGGACATTATGTTTGGGTCCATCCGACACCTCAGACTGTCCAGAAGCTCAGTGATGCCCTGGTCCATATCTGGGAGGAGAACCCCCAGGAAACCATCCGTTGTTTCTTAAGGAACATGCACTCCCTGACATTGTCAGGCATGCATACAAGCATGGTGGGGGATTTCATACAAACTACTGAGTATGATTTGGAGTTAATTCAATGAATTTTCTGTAGGTTGATCATGGATAGATTTATTTACTCCCCCGGGTGGAAATGAAGAGTCGCATAGTGTGGGGGAGGAATGATCTCCTCAGTCTGTCACTGAAGCTATTCCTCTGCCTGGAGATGACACTGTTCAGTGGATCCAGTGGATTCTTCATGATTGACAGGAGTTTGCTTAATGCCCGTCGCTCTGCCACAGATGTTAAACTGTCCAACTTTACTCCTACAATAGATCCTGCCTTCTTAACAAGTTTGTCCAGGCGTGAGGCGTCCTTCATCTTTATGTTGCCTCCTCAGCACACCACCGCGTAGAAGAGGGCGCTCGCCACAACCGTCTGATAGAACATCTGCAGCATCTTATTGCAGATGTTGAAGGACGCCAACCTTCTAATGAAGTATAGTTCGACTCTATCCTTTCTTACACAGAGCATCAGTATTGGCAGTCCAGTCCAGTTTATCATCTAGCTGCACTCCCAGATATTTATAGGTTTGCACCCTCTGCACAGTCACCTCTGATGATCACGGGGTCCGTGAGGGGCCTGGGCCTCCTAAAATCCACCACCAGCTCCTTGGTCTTGCTGGTGTTAAGGTGCATGTGGTTTGAGTCGCACCATTTAACAAAGTCTTTGATTATCTTCCTGTACTCCTTCTCCTGCCCACTCCTGATGCAGCCCACAATAGCAGTGTCATCAGCAAACTTTTGCACATGGCAGGACTCTAAGTCGTATTGGAAGTCTGATGTATATAGATTGAACAGGACCGGAGAAAGTACAGTCCCCTGCGGCGCTCCTGTGTTGCTGACCACAATGTCAGACCTGCTGTTCCCGAGGTCCACATATTGAGGTCTGTCTGTAAGATAGTCCACGATCCATGCCACCAGGTGTGAGTCTACTCCCATCTCTGTCAGCTTGTCTCTAAGGAGCCGAGGTTGGATGGTGTTGAAGGCACTAGAGAAGTCCAAAAACATAATTCTTACAGCACCACTGCCTCTGTCCAAGTGGGAGAGGGATCGGTGTAGCATATAGATGATGGCATCCTCCGCTCCCACCTTCTCCTGGTATGCAAACTGCAGAGGGTCAAGGGCATGGCGGACCTGTGACCTCAGGTGGTGAAGCAGCAGCCGCTCCATGGTCTTCATCATATGTGACGTCAGAGCAACAGGCCGGAAGTCATTCAGCTCACCAGGATGTGATACCTTTGGGACTGGGGTGATACAAGATGTTTTCCAAAGCCTCGGGACTCTCCCCTGTTCCAGGCTCAGGTTGAAGATTCGCTGTAGAGGACTCCCCAGCTCCAACACACAGGCCTTCAGCAGTCGTGGCAATACACCATCTGGACCCGCTGCTTTGCTGGCACGAAGTCTCCTCAGCTCTCTGCTCACATGGGCTGCTGTAATTGTGGGTGGGGATGTCTCTCCTATGCTGGTATCAACAGAAGGATGGTTGGAGGATGCAGTACTCCGAGGTGAGAGTGGGTTAGGGTGATCAAACCTATTAAAGAAGTTGTTCATTTGGTTTGCTCTCTCCACGTCTGTCTCTATGGTGGCACCCCGCTTCGAGCTCCAGCCAGTGATAATCTTCATCCCATCCCACACTTCCTTCATACTGTTATTCTGCAACTTCTGCTCCAGCTTTCTCCTGTACTGCTCTTTCGCCGCCCTGAGCTGGACTCGGAGTTCCTTCTGTTCCTAACACATTATCAAGTCCATATCAGTAGAGGTAGCCAGCAGGATTGTGATATGATGTGTTTTCAAAGTGTTCCTTTCATTTTTTTTTGACCAATTTATAATAATCTGTTGTTCAACCCACCCACCAGACTGGAATCTCAGGTTTAGTTCACTGTTATCTGGAATACTGGCGCAAGATGTACTGCAGTTCAAATTCTCTTTGTAATGTGACATGGAGAGAACTGGCAGGTTCGCCCTGTGCTCCTGTACATTTGCCTTTTACACACAAACTCATTTTAAAGATGGTAACACAAAATGGATGAAGATACCCGAAACGTAATCAACACTATAAAAGATTTTCTGCCAGAACTCCACTGTTTCTGGCATATTATTTTGGCAGAATGTGAATCCAAAGAATGGTTTAAACACATAGTCCACAGTACAAAACTCACGGCTAGCTGTTGATTAGAATCCTTCTTTAGTTTGAATGTGATCTCAGTGCCTGCATCTCGATGTGTGCACTCTCGGGTCAATTCAAGTTTTGGACAGGACTACCAGAATCAGCACTGGGTATCAATGGCCCTAAATCGAGGTTTCATAATATCTGTGTGGGGTCTGCATGTTCTTCTGGATTCTCTGGATTACCTCTTACATCTGAAAAGACATGCCAGTTAGGTTAAGTTGGCCCGACGGGTGGGTGTTCTGTGTGGGTGTGTGGTTCTGTGTATGTGAGGGCTAATGGCTTGTCCAGTACTGCTTTCTGCTTTGCATCCAGTGGTGCTGGGATAAGCCGATCTGGAAAGGTGATGTTGTATTATATGAATGCCAATGTACTCGTCGTGTACAACTTCTATATCCTACAAAAGGCAAGTTTACAGGGAGATATTATAGTCATGGGGGGACTTTAATTATCCAGATATTAACTGGGATAGCCTTGCAGATGGAGGAGCACCAGAGCTGGAGTTTTTAGACGAAATCAGTGACTGGTTTTTAACACAGCATATTAAAGCACCAACACGGGCCGGATTTAGTGTTCTGTAATAATCAGGATAGAATTGAGGGTGTAGAGGTGATTGGACCACTAGGGTCATGTGACCAGAATGTAATACAATTCTCAGTATTTTGTAAGAGTGCAGATGCAAAGACTAAAATTGTTAAGTTGAACTTTGGTGGGGCTAATTTTGTGCAGATGCGACAAAGTCTAAGTAGGATAGACTGGGATAAGCTTTTAAATGTGGAGACAGTCGAGGAGCAGTGGAACAGGTTTGAAAATGTCATATATGTAATGCAGGACAGATACAGACCTAAACTTGGAACTAATAGGAAACTAAAAAAACTCCACGATGGATTAATAAAGAGTTAAAAGGAAAAAACGGCTTTATGAGGCATATAAGACTAATGACTGCAAAGAGAATCGTAGGGCATATGAGAACAATGAGGGCAACCATTAAGAAGGATATCAGAGAGGCTAAAAGACAGTCGGAGAGGAATGGAGCAGATAAGGCGAAAGAAGACCCCAAGAGATTCTTTCAGTATTTTAGTAGTAAAAGAACAGTTAAGGAGGAGGTCAAGTTCATCAGGAATAGTAAAGGGGAATTAAAAGATAGAGACGATGAAATAACAAATGCCCTAAACTTACATTTTTCTGAGGTGTTCACAAGTGAGCAAGTGGATAACCTCAGAGCAGTAACAGGGACTACTAAGGAGGTACTGAGGGATTTGGAAATTGTAGAGGGAGAAGTGCTGCTCAGATTAAATAAGATGAAATCAAACAAATCACCAGGCCCAGATCATATTTATCCGCGTGTTCTTAAGGAGGCTAGTGAGTGCAGATAGAAACCCTTGACATGTATTTTTAAGAAGTCACTGCGCACTGGAGAGATTCTGAAGGACTGGAAAATGGCAAATATCATCCAATTATATAAAAAGGGTGACAGGGCAGATCAGAGCAACTAGAGGACAGTAAGTAATCAGAGAAAAAATAATGGAAGGAATTAATAAGGATAAGATTGAGCAACACATGACAAGGACAGGAGTTATTAGGAACAGTCAGCGTGGGGTCAGAAGAGGGAGGTCGTGTTTACTAACATGCTGGAATTCTATGAAGAGGCAACAAAAGGATACGACCAGAGTGGAGAAGATGAGATTATTGATCTGGACTTTCAGAAAGTATTTGATGAGGTGCCACATGAGAGATTGGGCATCAAGTTAAAAGAAGTGGCAGTTCAGGGTGTGGTGGGTGCAGAATTGGCTCAGACACAGGAAGCAGAGGGTGATGGTGCGAGGAACCAAATCAGAATTGGCCGATGTTAAGAGTGGTGACCAGCAGGGGTCAGTGCTCGGGCTGCTGCTATTTTAAAATAAATATAAATGATTTAGATCAGAATATAAGTAACAAGCTGGTTAAGTTTGCAGATGATACCAAGATGGGTGGATTAGCAGATAATTTGGAATCTGTTATATCATCACAGAAGGACTTGGATAGCAGACAGGCTTGGGCAGATTTGTCCAGGCGTGAGGCGTCCCACTTCTTTATTGCACATCACTTGCTGCCTTTAAATTTTATTTTAAAAAACACACTTTTACTGCCTGGCCTTTGAGCCAGTGTGCGATGTTGACTATCTGTGTACTTTATTGTTATTGTGTGTCTTATATGTTGGGTTTTATTGTACAGCACTTTGGTCAGCCCTGATGTTATTTTTAAGGCGCTTTATAAACAAATATGATGGATGCCAGGAAAACTCTACCTTCTGTATTACATAGTGACTGCAGTAAGAGATAATGGTGGAGTTTGGGCTAGGACCCGTGGTCCCAGTGAAGGGTACTGTTAATGCTACTCAGATAAAGACATGTGGCAACAGTTCCAGCATGACTGTGCCTATGTGGTGCATAAAGGAATGAAAGAAATCGAGTGGTCTGCACAGAGCCCACCCTGACCACAGTGCACATACCAATTATTAGCCAGGTCCGCATCAGCTCCTAATCTCACAAATGAGGCCTACTCCAAAATCTTCTATCAAGAAGAGTGGAGGCTGTTATAAGGCGGTCAATGAACTCATATAGATGTGATGGTCAGGTGTTCATCAACTTTAGGTCATATAGTGTATGGGTGGCACAAAGGTTAGCGTGTTCATAACTCCTGAGGCCTGGGCTCAGCTTCACCCCCTTCCTCTGTTTACTCGGCCTAGTGTGAATGTTCTTTCTGTGTCTGCACAAGTGCCCGATGGCAAACTGAGGCTAACACTTCCAGGGCTGCTTCCTGTCTGGCGCCCATTGCTGCTGGGAAAGGTGTCTCCTGTGATCCAGAATTGGATTAAAGCCTCTCTGTGAATTTTGTGTTAAGTTATACAGTACATACTTGTTAATGTCAAAACATAGTAGATGGTACAGTATATATTTTATTCGCTGTTTCAAGAAATTTATATAATTGTTACATTCTGTTTCCAGTGGTAGGGCGGCACGGTGGCGCAGTGGTAGTGCTGCTGCCTTGCAGTTAGGAGACCAGGGTTCGCTTCCCGGGTCCTCCCTGCGTGGAGTTTGCATGTTCTCCCCGTGTCTGCGTGGGTTTCCTCCAGGCGCTCCGGTTTCCTCCCACAGTCCAAAGACATGCCGGTTAGGTGGATTGGTGATTCTAAATTGGCCCTAGTGTGTGCTTGGTGTGTTTGTGTGTGTCCTGCGGTGGGTTGGCACCCTGCTCAGGATTGGTTCCTGCCTTGTGCCCTGTGTTGGCTGGGATTGGCTCCAGTAGACCCCCGTGACCCTGTATTCGGATTCAGTGGGTTAGAAAATGGATGGATGGATGTTTCCAGTGGTATAATAAATATGTTCTGCAACTATCCTTGTAAGGAAGATATTATTTTGTTATACTCACCAAATATGGAGAGCGCCAACATTGAACATCTCTATATATATGAAATCCAACGTTTGTCTGTTCGCTTTTCACGACTTAACGGGTTTTTTTCTATACTTTGCTTGAACATCCTGGTTGATTTTACAACTTCTCTCATTGCGCTAAGTATCATAGTAATTTGCACTAATCCAAGATAGAGGCTGCGGGCCAAGGGGAGGGGGAGGCGTGACGTCAGGAGTGGGGAGCCGGGCAGGGCGGGGCGGGGCCCTCCTCACCAACGCACCAGCCTCTGTTCAAGTCGCTCTACCTGTCGCAATGTGTTGGAGTGTTTATTGCCTCCGCTGAGTCAGCAATACCTGTTTGTTTATTGATTTTTAAACTTTGTCGGGTTTCACTACTGGGGAAAGTTAGTGTATATATATATAGTGTGTATATATATATATATATATATATATATATATATATATATATATATATATATATATATATATATATATATATATATATAGTCATATGAAAGAGAGTTTGGGAACCCCTCTCAGCCTGCATAATAATTGACTCTCCTTTCAACATAAAAGATAACAGTGGCATGTCTTTCATTTCCTAGGAGTACTGCTGTGTTTTCTGAACAGTAGTGACGCAGTATTTAGTTGTATGAAATTAAATCAAATGTGAAAAACTGGCTGTGCACAAATGTGGTCCCCTTGTCATTGTGCTGATTTGAATGCCTGTCACTGCTCAATGCTGATTACTTGGTTGGATGAGCTTGTTAAGCCTTGAACTTCATAGACAGGAGTGTCCAATCATGAGTGGTAAAAGGTATTTAAGTTGGTCAATCGCAAGTTGTGCTTCCTTCCCTTTGACTCTCCTCTGAAGAGTGACAGACAGCATGGGATCCTCAAAGCAACTCTCAAAAGATCTGAAAACAAAGATTGTTGTGTCTCCTGGTTTAGGGAAAGGCTAGAAATAGCCATCTCAGAGGTTTAAACTGTCAGTTTCAACCTGGTCCCCATGGATGACCTCACTTCTGATGCTGGGCTCATGGATGACATCACTTCCAGCTCAGGCTCCCACGGATGATGTCACTTCCGGTTCCAATCCCCGCAGATGACCTCACTTCCATTGCCGGGCCCATGGATGATGTCACTTTCAGTTCCAGCTCACCACAGAAAACATCACTTCCGGTCCAGGTCCCCACGGATGACATCACTTTCATTACCGTCTGCACAGATGACGTCACTTCCGCTTCAGGCTCCCACAGATGATGTCACTTCCAGTTCCAGTCCCCATGGATGACCCCACTTCCATTGCCGGGCCCACGGATGACGTCACTTCGGTTCGGTCCCCACAAATGATCTTATTTTCTAACCTTAACCCCATGGATGATGTCACTTCGGTTCCGGTCCCCACGGATGACCTCATTTCTTTGCGGGCCCACGGATGATGTCACTTCCAGTTCCAGTCCCCATGGATGACCTCACTTCCATTGCCGGGCCCACGGATGATGTCACTTACGGCTCCAGTCCCCACAAATGATCTTACTTTCTAACCTTAACCCCATGGATGATGTCACTTCCAGTTCCGGTCCCCACGGATGACCTCACTTTCATTGCAGACCCCACAGATGACATCACTTCCAGTTCTGGCCCCATCGATGACCTCACTTTCACTTCTAGCCTCACTTCTGATTCTGACTCCAATGATTTAATTCCCTCTGGTCTGCCTTAAAACTGCCATCTTTTCATCAGTGGTGCACTTGACCCCATACACATCAGTGTGCTTACAAATCCATTTGCAGCCAGGAAAAATATACGGATGGCTGCCCCAAAACCTTTTTTTGACTCCTTGCCTTGTCTTTGACAAGTATATACTGTGAAGAAATGATGCCCCATCCTGGATTGGCTCCTGTCCTGCATTTCCCCAGGCCTGCTGGGAAGATCTTCTTTCTAATAGACAATAAGAATTGGAGGTGCACTGTATGTATTTGGATCCGATGAACGGGTTAATTTATATTAGGGAATTCAGCTGTGTTTATATGCTGAGTGTGGTCTAAGTGGCCAACGCCATCAAGCCGCACAGGCAGCTCGTATAATCCCACAGCACACTGACAAATGAAATGAACAATCCCCTCCAAGAGCCCCTCTGGTATGCTGGCACATGTGTGGAGTCATGTCAGAGCACATATTATGGGCGTGTGGATGCCAGCTGGCTCCAGTACAGGCTGCCAAAGTTACACACTGCCGCTATTAAGTTTCCAAAGCTGATCTAAGATCCGGGAGGGGAGCTCAAGCATGCTGGGCGGCTGTCTGGAAAATCCGAACATTGTACACGTTGCTGTGAACGTATCGTTGACTTTGGAATATCAGTGAGCACATTGTACGCTCCATGTCATGCATGACGAGATGGGAAAAAAAAAGAGAGAGAGCAAGTGAAGGGGGAGAAAAAAGTTAATTTCCTCATGTGCCTGGTGGGGGAGAGAGGTGGGATTGAATGGATGACATATTGTACAGTGGAGCAGCGCTTTGCCCGCATGGTAGATCGCACCCGAAAGTTCCTCAAAGCCTGGCGCTTCTAACTGACCCGTTAAGCATTTCTGTTTTATGGCATCCCGTGTGACACATTAAGCAGCAGGTGACAGTTAGGTCAAGACGGTTTAGGAAGGTCATCCGTGAAAAGTTCCATTCATCGGCTGCGCCCAGCTGATGTTTTTATAAAATTCTCACGTTCTCGACGGAGGGCACCTGCAATCGACAAACAAAGTTTATTCCATTGAGGTTTGTGATGTGTTCGGGCGAGTTCAAAATCTCGGAATTTTAAAGGGACGGAGGACTGGACCAAATATTTAAAAAAAAAACCTTCTCACTGCACGTCCTTTCTCATTAAAGATAAACTCTTTCACCGTTAAGTAGTGGCGCGAACTGCAGGAATTCAAAGATTAGTAAGTGTTCACCTACGCTTGCCACTCCACCAACAGTCATTCAGTCATTGTCCAACCCGCTATATCTAAATACAGGATCATGGGGGTCAGCTGGAGCCAATCCCAGCTAACACAGGGCAGAAGGCAGGAACAAACCCCGGGCAGGGCATCAGCACTCCATAGGGCACCCACCAAAAGTCTTTAAAACAATATTTGATGGCACAATCATTTTGTTTTTTTAATGTCACTTTATACAATTGCTTGTATTAGTTTTCACATACCCCTTGGGGCCAGCCATTGTACAACACCCCTGGAGCAATTTCAGGTTAAGAGCCTATCAGAGTAGGACCTCTTTTGGCAGTGAAGGGGATTCGACCCGGCAACCTTCTGGATAGATAGATAGATAGATAGATAGATAGATAGATAGATAGATAGATAGATAGATAGATAGATAGATAGATAGATGTGAAAGGCACTATATAATAGATAGATAGATAGATAGATAGATAGATAGATAGATAGATAGATAGATAGATAGATAGATAGATAGATAGATACTTTATTAATCCCAAGGGGAAATTCACATACTCCAGCAACAGCATACATAAAGAACAATATTAAATTAAAGAGTGATAACAATACAGGTATAACAGACAATAACTTTATATATTGTTAACGTTTAATATCCAACCCCGAGGCTGAAACTGAAGAGTCGCATAGTGTGGGATCTCCTCAGTCTGTCTCTGAAGCTTCTCCTCTGTCTGTAGATGATCCTGTTCAGTGGATGCAGTGGATTCTCCATGATTGACAGGAGTCTGCTCAGCGCCCGTCGCTCTGCCACGGATGTCAGACTGTCCAGCTCCGTGCCTACAATAGAGCCTGCCTTCCTCACCAGCACAGATCCTTAGCCTCAGAGCCACCACTCCACCTCCAGCAGGTTGCTCCTTTAATGTGATTTCATCCTTTGTTCTCACTGGTTGGGTGGGGTTTCACTCTTTCCAAATAGACACAGGGTCTTTATCGTCTATGCCAGAAATCCTAAAGGTGGAGAGATGAAAAAGTGGATGAGGATGAGGATGAAGAGGAAGAATCCTCAGATGAACTTCTTTCCTGATTGCTTTCACTCAATCCTACTTCAGCTTTTACAATACCAAGTATCTGAAGAACATCTAGGTTAATTGCTGACAACGGGTCCTGCTGGTTCAACTCATCAATATCCTTATGGCCTTTGAAAGTGGTGGCTCTGAGGTAGGGATCTGCAGTGGTAATCGGAAGGTTGCCGGTTCAAATCCCATAAACGCCTGAAGTGACTATATACTCCATTGGGCCCTTGTGCGAGGCCCATAACTTACAATTGCTCCGTCCTGGGTAGGATGTTAATCTGCATCCAGCCCTGCAGGTTGGCCCTTCAAGGAAAAACCTGGGGGTTGGTAGCAGAATAACCTCTCGCTGTTTCATTTCATCTGAACTAGTGTGGTGCTGAGGTATCACCCATTGCATGGCTGCACTTGGGTTCTAATTTGGGTATCCTGAGTTAATCTGTCATGTGGTGGGTATGGCAATGCACGGTATCAGTGCCCTGCTCCTAACCTCTCTCTCTCTCTCTCTTTGGAAAAGGTAACAGTCTTCAAAATGAACAACCACACAAATATCCATAGCTTCATCTTTGGATCTTCCATCTACCAGACCTTACCTTTCAGTTTTTATGGCACACTGGTGGAGCTTAGTACAACAAGGTGTACCATTGGACTCTTTAAACCCAATTTTAGTTCTTGGTTGGGCTGTTAGTTATGGAAACAAACTCTTCATTTCCATTTCCATTCTTGTTAAAGGATGGTGCCACCTCACTACCAGATCTTATTTCACAGGTCCTTGTGCTTTCTTCATCCAAACAAGCTTTGATTTCTATAGGTTCCTATACAGGCCTTTAATGACCTCTTGGGCACATCTATCAGCAGTGTGTCTGTATGCAGAGAGAGTGTCGACCTCATTGAGAGATTTACTTACCTTGGCAGTGACATTCATGTCTCTGGTGACTCTTCCTGTGAAGTTGAAGAGGTGCCTGCCTTCTTTGGAACAGGAACAACACCGGATGTTTTCCACAGCAGTGCCACTTTCTTGAGCCTTAAGGACAGACTGAACAGATGACAGAGGACACCATAAACTTGGTCAACACAGGCCTTAAGAACTTGAGGACGGACTCCATTTTGTCCCACAGCTTTTCCTCTGTGTAGCTTCCTCAGTTGATCTTCATTTATGGACAGTCCTCACTGATGGTCGGAGGTGGACTTGTCACTGGTCATTCCAGTTGACGTGTCAGGAGTGGTTGATGTAGTAGAGATGGTGTGGAGGGACTGGTCATTGGCAGAAGGCTGCAGTGGAAGAGAAAGTCCATTACAAAATTGGTTCAGTATATTAGCTTTGGGTGGCGCAGTGGTAGCGCTGCTGCCTCGCAGTTAGGAGACCAGGGTTCACTTCCCAGGTCCTCCCTGCGTGGAGTTTGCATGTTCTCCCCGTGTCTGCATAGGTTTCCTCCCACAGTCTGAAGACATGCAGGTTTGGTGGATTGGCGATTCTAAATTGTCCCGTGTGGGCTAGCTCCCTGTGTTGGCTGGGACTGGCTCCAGTAGACCCCCATGACCCTGTAGTTAGGATATAGCAGGTTGGATAATGGATGGATGTATTATTTCACAATAATTATTCTATTGTTTTGCTAAAATATTGTACAATTTTGCAAAAATGTGAAAGATGCATGGTTGGTCATCTAATGACAATTGCTGGGTGAGCATGCAATCAAGTGACAAGATCTGAATAGATGTTACAGGCGTACATGTAGCTCAAGCCATGAGCTGTGTTTAAATTCTAGAAGTTTCTTTGGACCAGTGAGATGTTGCGGAGGTTTGTTCCCCTTCGAAGTTTAGGTTGGCTCGAATCACTCAAGATCATTGGAAGGTCCAGGGAGAGTTCCCTTTTTAGGTGAGCGGCTCAAATGACTGACAACTGACGATTAATAGAAATCAAACAGACGTGTTTATGAGGGCTGGGCTTCTAAACGGGGAACCCCTTGGGCCCCCACATAGCTTGAGGGGGTCTCTCAATTAGGAATCCAGAAAAGGAATCCATTTAGGTGATTCACACTCCAGTTCACAATTCACCAAACACCCCATAATTTGACTAGGAATTGCTCATTTATCACATAATGTGTGTCTCATGGTTCAAAGCTTCCCAGAGTAGGACCCAACCTGTGAGTAATGTCTTCAAGCACCCACCTCGTTAGGTGATATGTGTCAGGAATGCCTACACTGAAACCATATTGGACAGAAATATTTATAAATGTTGTCACAAACTTGATCAAGAGCCACAGCAAGGTTTGGGGCAGCCACCCATATATTGTTTCATGGCTGCAAAACTGAAAAAAATAATAGCACTGAGGTGCACAAGTCCAAAATAGAACTGAGGGGATAGGGGAACGTGGTGGCTTTTAATAAAGGCCAATATAGGAAATGACATCGGGGGGTCCGAACCGGAAGGGTCTTCATCCATAGGCTCAGGCCCGGAAATGACATCAGATGGGGCCAGACCGTCCATCCATCCATCCGTTATCCAACCCACTATATCCTAACAACAGGGTCACGGGGATTCTGCTGGAGCCAACACAGGGGGCAAGGCAGTAAACAAACCCCAGGCAGGGCGCCAGCCCACCACAGGATACACACACACACCTACCAAGCACACACTAAGGACAATTTAGAATCACCAATGCACCTAACCTGCATGTCTTTGGACTGAGGGAAGAAACCCACGCAGACACGGGGAGAACATGCAGACTCACACAGGGAAGACCCGGGAAGTGTACCTGGGTCTCCTAACTGCAAGGCAGCAGCGTTACCCACTGCGCCACCATGCCGCCCCAATACAATACAATTTATTTTTTGTAAATCCCAAAATCACATAACAAGTGCTGCAATGGGCTTTAACTGGCCCCGCCTCTTGACAGCCCCCCAGCATTGACTCTCTAAGAAGACAAGGAAAAACTCCCAAAAAATTCTTGTAGGGAAGAAAATGGAAGAAACCTTGGGAAGGGCAGTGGGTGTCAAAAAGAAGGGGTTCAATACAATACAATACACAGAACAGAACAAATACTCAATACAGTATAAAATTAAAAAAAAATTACAAGTATAGAGCAGAATTCAACAGTAGATGATATCCCATAATACAATTTGGATTTGTTTAGAGAGTCCTGGAGAGCTCAGTCATCAAGCTGCCTTCCACTTTTGGCCATTCCAAATGCCAGTCCGATGAAAGGACCCCTCTACCCAACGATTCCTGCGATCCTCCATCAGGGTTACTTTACCTTAGGCAGGCAAAACAACCTGGCAGGTGGGCACCAAGTGCCACATTTGAGTACCGATTAGAGAAACAGAACAGGTGAGGAGGGTTAGTAACAAATTCTAACTCTCATACTCCTTATGTTTTAGTGCTAATGGCTGACAACAGAGATGCAGTCTGCACAGTTAATCAGCAGCTCTAGTCAGGGTGTGCTAAACTGAAGTAGTGAGTCTACAGCCGGGATTTAAAAGCTGAGACCGGAGGGGCATCTCTTATAGTAACAGGCAGACCACTCCACAGTTTAGGGGGTCCTGTAGCTAAAAGCTTGACCTCCCCCTGTTATTTTATTAGTTCTTGGAATCATAAGCAGACCGGCATTGTGAGATCTTAATGTGCGCTCAGGTTTGTAAGTCGTGATAAGTTCAGACAAGTAAGCCAGACCTCGGCCATTAATGGCTTTATATGATAAAAGAAGGATTTTGAAATCTGCCCTAAACTTAACCGGGAGCGAGTGTAAGGACTTGAGGACTGGGGTTATGTGTTCGTATTTTCTTGTTTTTGTAATAATTCTTGCAGCAGCATTTAGGATTAACTGGCCGCTGTATAAAGAACAGTTTGAACATCCAGTGAACACCACACTACAGTAGTCAATCCTACTAGAAATAAATGCATGGATCAATTTCTCAGAATCCTGTTTATTTAGAAAGCGCCAAAGTGACTTTGAATTGACGTCACAGGGGTCGGAAGCAAGCTTTGATGTCATCAGGACAAGGCGGAAATGTCCCATGAACGGCCAGAAAAAGAGTCGGTGCACTCTGCCCCAGTCAAGCCCTTTAGCTGCCTCCCATGTGCACGTGTGTGACAATGTCTTTATGACCAGAGAGAGTCAGGACTTCAGTTGTACATCTCATTCAGAAGATGGTGCCATTTGTAGAGCACAGTGTCTCTGTCACTGCACTTGGGAATTGGGATCCACAATTCAGACTAACAGGGCAAGCGCCCCCTGCTGGCCTGATCATCACCTCTTCCAAGCTTTTCCTAGGTGGTCACCAATCCAAGAACTGGATGGGCATGAACACTCTTAGCTTCAGGATGATGGCCTGTTCTGAAGCGCAGGTGGTATGGCTGCTGACATTCACAGTAATGTTTGTCCTAGCAGGTGGTATTGTTCTTTAGCAGATAATATTTGCTTTTGTATTCTTAGTGATGGGTTCAGCCGCTCCCCTGCCGTATTTGCTGTTCCCCCCACGGTTCCCCCACCTCACTCACAATCCCATCCATGGTTGCTGTTAGTACCACGGCTGAGAGAGACGAAGTGCCAGGTCACTTCAGAGATGCCAGACCTGAAAGACCAATAAAACAATGGGAATTATGAAAACTGCCTGCGCTTGCATGATCACACGAGACGACGCCATTTCAAACCCTCACAGATTTGCTGATTTGCATGCCGGTTTGTCGTGTCATTTGTATCCAATGATTTGTGAAGATCGCACAGTACAGACAGAGAAAAATTTGCCTGCCAAAGGTCAGACGTGGCGGCCATAAGGATCCTCCATGTTGGTAGCTGACAGACCGCTTCCTAGAAGTTGTGTGTTGTGTGTTCGATTTTGTGTTCTTTTCTCTGTTCTGTTGGGCTTTTTATTTCATAGTAAATTTTGATTTTAATTGACCCGTGTGTTTACAACAACAGTAATTAAATTTAATAGCAGCCCGTGGTGAGTAACAAGCCATAATTTCCCCGCGTCGTTGTGTTCCGCCTGGCATGGTTTCATCATCACACCCGTACTTTTTATTGTCACCAATCACCCTTAACTGGAATACATTTAAAATGTCATTGATCTTGATAACGCAGTGCCTCAATATGACAGTAGCAGTTGTACGCGATACAGAAAGTCAAATTTTGCAGATTGATGACATGAAGCTCCTGAGTTATAATCCATCCGGCTGACTGATGTTCATGAGGCTTCGCATTATCACCAAGCAGACAAATAAATAAAATCCATAAAAGTGACAGAATAAATTGATTTTTAACAATCTGCAAGCTTGCATGGTGGGGACACGGTCACTTTTTTTTTGACGTAACATTTCTTACGTGATGACCATGAAGAGCCACCCAGCAGCCTTTCATTGTATACGACTGGAACTTCTTGGTGGAATTAACTAAGCATGCCAAAGCATAAAGTACAACAAGACCTGTGGGTGGTCTGGCACAAAGAAAAAAAAAAAAAATATCCCTACCACCATTACTTTGGATACAAAGTGACAGCATCTGCTCGCTTTCTGCAGGCATTTATATAAACTGCATACAAATTAATAGAAAAGAGGCATTAGCTATACAAATATTTATTTACAAATTGTTAGTTTAAGATTGTTGCATATACACCACATTGACGTTTTGTTAATGAACATGTGATTGTAATGAATAACTGATGATAATGCTATTCACGTTTTATGTCGCTCACATTTTACATCTGAAAGTAAAAAATTGCATCTGATCAATTTACACTATCGCGTGCCATAAGTGTGGGGAGTCACACATGCCTGTCCAAGGATGTCCATGCTGGCTCATTCGAGGTAGATGGTAACCCTCGGGGGGCAAGAGGGGGCGCTGTCACTAACCGTGTCTCCTTGGCACCCCCCAGAAACCTCCCTATGAGGGGAATTAGCTCCGCCTCTTCTGGTGTTCTCCCGTGTCACACAAGGGGATAATTCCATGCCAGACCAGGGGGTGGCAGGGTGCACTTAATCCTCCCTCTTTTTACATCGGGAAAATTTCATCTGGACTCGAGGAATGCCACTTCACTTCACCTGCCTGCCATCTTTGCCAGTTAGGATTGTTCTATTGTTGGACTGAAGTCAGTTGAGACTTGGACAATGGAACCAGCTTTTCAGTATACAATGGGTATAGAAAATAATCCCCCCCCAAACATTCCCATTTCTTTTTTGCTTTACATCCTTCAATGAAAACGCACAAACTCATATTTTTTCCAGCTTTACTCAGTCAATGTAATCAGTAACATCCTAGTGAAAGATATCACAGCTACAGTTCAGAAGAATTTTAAAAAATCAAAAGCAAGACCTACTGAGATTAATAAAGGACCCCCCCCCATAAACTCACTCAGGTGTCAGTGCCCACCATTCCCATTGCGGTTACTGGCTTCCTCCCACCTGTGCTCAGTTGTAATGAGTGTGATTAGTGAAGCTGTTCCTGGAGCCTTCATTCTCTTGCTTGGCAGTGCAACTGGCAGCACTCAACTGATTATTGGGTGGACAGCCACTGTCAAAAGATCTCAGGGATAGAGTTGTGGACAGACATAAGGCAGGAGATGGAGACAAAAAAATCTCAAAGGCGTTATCAATCCCAAGTAGCCCAGTATACCCACTTTAAACTCGCTTATTGGCAAAGAGATCAAAAGTACATTCTCACACCTGATAGCAAAACCAAAAATACTGTATATCAAGAGGAATTTGGATATGAAAGCTATCAATATAAATATTTCTCAATACAAATTATTACATTTTAATTTTTTTTTTATTGATTTTTAAAGTTTGTCCAGTTTCTCTACTATGCCATCTTTCCAAAACATCAAACGTTACTCCATAACAATCTCTAGATGATAATATCTGCTGAACAAGCAGGTGGCGCTAGCTAAGCAGAGGCGAGTTGCACTCCAACACATGGTGACTCGAATGGAGGCTGGCGCGTGAGTGAGGACGGACCCCCCTCCACCAGCCCCTTGGTCCGCTGTGTCTTTCTTGGATTCGTGCAAATAAATCGGTTCTGCAGGCGAACTATGATACTTAGCACGATGAGAGAAGTCGCAAAATCAACCGGAATGTTCAAGCAAATTATAGATAAAAAAGATCTAAATCTGTTAAATAGGTCTGTCATGAAAAGTAGACAGACAGACAGACAGACAGACAGACAGACATACAGGCAGACAGACAGACATTGGAATTAATATAATTATATATATATATATATATATATATATATATATATATATATATATATATATATATATATATATATATATATATATAGGCTATAATTTCCATTAATTTGCCTGGCTTAGAAGAACAATATATTAGTTTGTAGTCACCAGAATCCATTTTTTTCTTTGAAATTAGTAGAGAAGGTACCAGAGGTCAGTGATGCCTCAGATACAGTATTGACTATGCCTGAGAAACAGCTACATACAAATACTGTATAAATAATTATGACAGACAGATAGATAGATAGATAGATAGATAGATAGATAGATAGATAGATAGATAGATAGATAGATAGATAGATAGATAGATAGAATGAAAAAAGGCACTATATTAATGATAGATAGATAGATAGATAGATAGATAGATAGATAGATAGATAGATAGATAGATAGATAGATAGTGTGGTCTATGGCCGACTTGTCATCACAGCCAATAGCCCCAGGCTGCCAGAGGGAGCTCTCCCTGCAGCATTGAGGTGCCCCGGATGCCAGCAGGGAATCGTGGACTATGGAGTTTTCCCTTACAAACCTGCTGGATACCCCAGGGGCCAACAGCGGACGCTGCAGGGATGCATAGAGAATCATTTGTGCCCTATAACCTGGAAGTGCGACATAGACAGAGCGACAGCAAAAGTGACGTACTTCTGGGGTGAAGAAAAGGACTTGTACCTGACCCGGAAGTGATAAAGAATCACGTGGACTGGGGATTGGGAACACTTCCAGGTCAGGGAATATAAAAGGGCTGTGGCAGCTCCCAGACGGCGAGCTGAGCTGGGTGGTAGGAGGGCAACGCGCCTGCGAGTGGTGGAGAGTATTATTGTTATTATTATTGCTTTGTTTATGAGTATTGTGAAGGAGAGGGTGCTTTGTGCACTGCGCAGAATTAATAAAGTCAACATTTGGACTTTTATTTGGTGTCCGACGTTTGATTGAAGGGTTCAAGGAAATGATAGCGCCCCCTATCTGTCACAATAGATAGATAGATAGATAGATAGATAGATAGATAGATAGATAGATAGATAGATAGATAGATAGATAGATAGATAGATAGATAAATAGGACAGTCTTGATGAACCTTCCAAACAGGGATGAGGGAAACTTTTTGAGCGAAACTGAACTCACCGTGAAACTAAAAAAAAATGTACAAAATAAATCTCTTCCAGTGAAGTCTGTGCCATTCATACAAGAAGAAAGGCATTTTTTGTTACTACCAAATTCCTTTTATTGTTATTCTCATGATAAGCAGCTTCTGCATGTCCACTAATCCTACTTCCCCTTCCCTCCCCTTCACCCTGTGCCTTTACAGCATGTCTCGATGACATTAATGCATGGATGACAAATAACGTTCTCAAACTTAATATCAGTAAAACTGAGTTACTCTTTATTGGTTCTAAATCGACACTGGCAAAGACTCACTGTTTCCATCTTCTATTGCTGGTGCACTACGCACAGGTCAAAAGCCCTTTTGTTATTCCTAATAGTGCTCTTTCTTTTAGTGCTTTTATAGATAATGTTTCCTGGATTGGCTTTTTTCATTTACGAATCATCTTTAGATTACACCCTGCTTAACACAGCACAGTTCAGAAGTTCTAGTCAATGCCTTTGTGACTTCTCACTTTGACTATTGCAGTGCTGTTTTTGTCAATGTTAATGTCAAATAGGAATGCTGTGGCCAAAGTGTTTTACAATAAAAAAGAAAGAAAAACATACAATTAACATAAATAGCATAAATAAAATAAATAATAAACAGAAGTAATGTTACATAATCACAATGAGGAAACCATCAATATTACTGGAGGTCACAGAATGCAAGTGACTAGAAGTGAGTCTTTAATCTCGTTCTGAATTGCAGACGACTCCTTTATGTGACGAGGTAAAGAGTTCCACAGGCGAGGAGCAGCAGCTGTCCCCTTTAGTTTGACGCTCAGTACGAGGGACAACAAGAGACAACTGGCCAGAAGATCTAAGCACTCTAGATGGCTGGAGTAAAGCACACAGTTCAGATAAATAGGCAGGAGCGAGTCCATGTAAAGATTTAAAAACTAGCAACACGATTTTAAAATCAATTTGAAAACTGCCAGGCAGCAGCCAGTGTAAAGAAGCTCATATTGGAGAAACAGAATCAGACTTTCTTGCCCCAACCAGAAAGCGAGTGGCAGCATTCTGGACCAACTGTAACCTGCGTATCAGAGATTTGGTAATCCCAGAATTCAGCGAGTTGCAGTAATCAAAGTGAGAGAAGATAAAAGCACGAGTAGCTTTCTCAAGATCCCTAGAAGATAATAAAGGCTTGATCTTACCTAATAGACGAAGCTGGAAAAAGCAACTCTTGACTACAGAATTAACTTGTTTCTCAAAAGAGAGGTTTCTGTCAAAGATAACACCAAGATTACGGACTTGAGGTTTGCAAAAGACAGAGGAAGAGCCGAGAAGTCCAAGACCAATTTGGGTTTTAGCTGATGGTCCCGCTATAAGGACCTCCATTTTATTTTGATTCAATTATTAGCCATCATGGATCTTAGTTCAGAAAGACAGTTGTGCAGTTGATTTATTGCAGAGTTGCAGACAAGAATATAAACCTGAGTATCATCAGCATAGCAGTGAAAAGAAATGTTAAATTTCCTAAAAATCACTCCAATAGGTATATAGAGAATAAAACGGGACCCAAAATGGATCCCTGAGGAACACCACATTTAAGAGGAGCAGCAGACGAAAAAGAGGAATTTAAAAGTCACTGAAAAGTGTCTACCAGTTAGATATGACCTGAACCAGTTAAGACCAGCCCCTTTAAGCCTAACAAGATGTTCAAGCTGCAACAGCAACGTCTCATGGTCAATAGTGTCAAAGGCAGCGGATGGGTCAAGGAGGACAAGGACTGCAGCGCCGCCTGAATCAGTAATAATAGAGATGTCACTGAATACTTTAAGGAGGGCCGTTTCAACACCATGATGACGCCTGAGGCCAGATTGGTAGATCTCAAATAAATTATTGGAGTTAAGGTGACCAACCAATTGACTATAAATAATTCTTTCTAATATTTTGGCCAGAAATGGAAATTGGGTGAAAATTGGCTAAAACTCCAGGATCTAATTCTGCCTTTTTTAGAGAGGGACGCACCTCAGCATGTTTAAAAAATGAGGGCACAACTCCCTCGCTAATAGAACCATTGATAATGGACAGTGAAGATGGGCCCAAAACATCAGAGGCTTCCACTACGATGCATGGTGGTACAATATCAAGAGGACTGGGAGGTGGTTAAGGGTGTCAATAGTACTTTATAACTGTAAAAGTGAGACAAGATCAAAAGACTCCAAGACAATGCCATGATCAACAGTAGGAAGTTCATAGCCAGTTGGAACAATACCACAGCGGATTGTATCAATTTTACTGACAAAGAATGATAGAAAATGCTCACATGAATGAACAGTGCTATTTAATCCCATCACAGAATGAGGGTGAATGGCCGCATTAATTGAATTAAATAAGACTGTAGGATTCTTAGAATGATGGGATACTAAAGCAGTAAAGAAATCATGTTTAGCTTTCTTAACTGTAACCTGGAAGCTGAATAGAGAACTCCTAAAAATCTGTTTAGAAACAATCAGTCCATCTTTTTTCCACCGCCATTCCACAGTTCGACAGGCGCGGCACAGCGATCGCGTAGTTTCATTTAGCCAGGGAGCAGGTCTTCCCTTATTACAGCTTATCTTGACTGCAGCAATTGAGTCTAAAACTGTTATTCTAAATTCTAAAACAGAATCATTGATACCATCATATTGATCGTACATCAAGACTAGAGAATATGGTTTTGAAATCGGATATAATAGAAGAATTTAAAAAGCGAGAACAGCGTGGAGCACAACTAGTAGTAGGAACATCAACAGTAATATTCAAATCCATCACTATAGAAAAGTGATCAGTAAAAGAAACATCACATAAACTCAATATTATTAACTGAAATATCACGCGTAAGAACGAGATCAAGGGTGTGACCGAGAGAGTGAGTTGGCATATTTTTGTTGCCATTTCTAATAAAGTTCTTCATTGACTCATCCAAAACTCTGCAGCGCAGCTTATTACATTCTCTAGGTGTAGTGAACATGTCACACCACTATTCATTCAGCTTCAGTGGTTTCTTGTGTTGTATCTGCTACACTTTAACATTTTGTCGTTAACATGTGAAGCACTTCAAGATCTTGCCCTAACCTATCTTGCAGACTTTCTTCATACTTAAATTCTCCCCTTAGCTTAGCTTGACTCGATTCGACTCAGCTGCCACTCAGCTCAGCTTAGCTTAGCTCAACTCACTCCGACTCACTTAGCTCACCTTATCTTAAGTCAACTAAACTCAGCTCACTCGTCTCAGCTTATCAACTCGAATTATTTTAGCTCAGCTCAACTTAAGTCACCTTAGCTCAGCTTATCTCAAGTCAACACGATTCAGCTCAACTCAACTCCTCCACTCAGCTCAACTTATCAAAAGTCAACTCAAGTCAGCTCATCTCAACTCAATTCACCTTGATTTGACTCAGCTTAGCTAAGCTCAGCTCATCTAAACTCAACTCAGCTTATCTCAAGTCAACTCAACTCAACTGTGCTCGGCTCAACTCATCTTAGCTCAACTTGACTTGACTCAATTTGACTCAACTCAACTCAGCTTGACCCAACTCGGCTCAGCTCACCTCAGCTTATTTCAAGTCAACTCAACTCAGCTAGCTCAGCTTATATCAAGTTAAATCAGCTTAGATCAAGTTGACTTGACTCAGTGGGCGGCACAGTGGCGCAGTGGTAGCTCTGCTGCCATGCAGTTAGGAAGTTAGCTTCCTGGGTCCTCACTGCGTGGAGTTTGCATGTTCTCCCCGTGTCTGCATGGGTTTCCTCTGGGAACTCCGGTTTCCTCCCACAGTCCAAAGATATGCAGGTTAGGTGGATTGTCGATTCTAAATTGTCCCTAGTGTGGGCTTGGTGTGTGGGTGTGTGCGTCCTGCGGTGGGTTGGCACCCTGCTCGGGATTAGTTCCTGCCTTGCACCCTTTGTTGCCTGGGATTGGCTCCAGCAGACCCCCGTGACCCTGTGTTCGGATTCAACGGGTTGGAAAATGGATGGATGGACTTGACTCAGTTCGACTCGACTCAGCTCAGCTCAGTTCAACTCAGCTTATCTCAAGTCAACTCAACACAGCTCAGCTCAACTCAGCTAGCCCAGCTTATATAAAGCTAACTCAACTTAACTCAACTTGACCTGACTCAACCATCTTGGCTCAACTCAACTCAGCTTATCTGAAGTCATCTCAACTCAGCTAACTCAGTTTATATCAAATCAATTCAGCTCAGCTCATCTGGAACCGAGCTCAGCTTATATCAAGTCAACCCAGCTAAGCTCAATTTGACATGACTCAATTTTATTGATTCGGTAGGCCTCACTTTTTGTCATGCTAGCAGCCCAGCACAACACACTGGCCGTCAAAGAGTTGTAGAAGATGAGAAGGATGTCATTACCCTCAGTAATGGAATGCAGACACCTCTGGTTAAAAAAGTCTGTTCTGCCTTTTCTTAAATACTTCCTTAGTTTTATTAGACCAGTCATACCTGTCATTGATGTGGACCCCCAAGCACTTGTAGGAGTGCACCACCTCTAGACTCACTCCCAGAATAGTGACTTGACATGGAGGCTCTTTCGTGAAAGTCAACAAGCAGTTCCTTGGTTTTGCTGATGTTAAGATGCAGACAGTTCTCTTTGCACCAAGAAACAAAGTTCTCATTCTGACTTCTCTCCTTCATCTCATCCCGCTTATCAATATGCCTCATAAGTGCAGAATCATCTGAGAATTTCTGTAAGTGACCTGACCTGGTATTATATTTATAGTCTGAGGCGTACAGAGTGATGAAAAAGCAGACAGGCCTGTTCCTTGTGGTGTTCCAGTGTTTCTCACGCAGTCATTGAGTCTCACAGATGGTGGTCTGCACTACAGATAGTCCATCATCAGGACACCACAGGCTCATCCTCCTGAAAATCTCTGAGTTAACAGGGATGGCTGGATAATATTGAAGATACTGGAGAAATAAAAAAAACAGAACCCTCAAAGTGCTGCCAGCTTTGTACAAGTGAGAATAAGCCTTTGGAGAACAGAGATATGCAACCTGAGTACTATTAGTACCAGAGCATCCAAACTCGGGAATTCACGTACTCCTCAAAGTATATCACAGGACTCGATTACCACATTTTAAAACTGCTCTTACTGTTTCATGTTCCTCTTGATTTTATGCTTTATAATGCAGCCTTGAGTGTCATGAAAGACACTATTATTATTATTATTATTATTATTATTATTATTATTATTATTATTATATTATATTATTATTACTATTATCATTAAAATGTATCACTTCCTGTCTGTAATTCTTTTAATACATTATTGACACATGTGTCTGTCTGTCATTTATTATTTCAATAATGATTTTGAGTGGAAAAAAAGTAAAAAAAAAAAGATCAATGGAAATGTGTAGATCCTCATTTAGGATGCAGGGGTTGCTAGGTGGTTTTACTGGTAGTGAGTGGGGAAAACCCAGTAATGGATCTATAGATAGATAGATAGATAGATAGATAGATAGATAGATAGATAGATACTTTATTAACCCCAAGGGGAAATTAACCCTAACCCTAATGTGCAAAAGGGTGTGTTTTAGAGTGTTTTGTGTAGAAAATATGCATCTATCTATCTATCTATCTATCTATCTATTATATAGTGCCTTTCATGATCTATCTATCTAGCTATCTGTCTATCTATCTATCTATTATATAGTGCCTTTCATGATCTATCTATCTATCTATTATATAGTGCCTTTCACATCTATCTATCTATCTATCTATCTATCTATCTATCTATTATATAGTGCCTTTCATGATCTATCTATCTATCTATCTATCTATCTATCTATTTATCTAATGGCCTATACTTCTATCTATCTATCTATCTATCTATCTATTATATAGTGCCTTTCATGTATCTATTATATAGTGCCTTTAACATCTATCTATCTATTATATAGTGCCTTTCACATCTATCCATCTATTGATTATTTAGTGCCATCCATCCATCCATTTTCTAACCAGCTGAATCCGAATACAGGGTCATGGGGGTCCTTTCACATCTATCTATCTATTGATTATATAGTCCCTTTCAGTCTATCTATCTATCTGTCTTTTATATAATTCCTTTCATGTCTATTTATATATCTATTGATTACATAGTGCCTTTCACATCTATCTATCTATCTATCTATCTATCTATCGTTTAAATGAACAGGTCAGTTTATTCATGTAAAAAAATAAATTCTTTACCATACTATTTTTCAATAAATTGCATTTTATAAAATGCGGAATATTATGCAGCTATGTTTGGGAAAGAATATTAAATTTGCATAATAGTAGGGAATGTTTAAAATTCGCATGACGGGCTAATCATTGTGAGTTATTAGTGAAATCAATAAATATAGTAAATAAAGTGTATGTTTTACGCTGTACAAGAATATGACAATGTTATTATTTCTTAGATTTATTGAAATATTCACACTTTAATCAATGAAAATATTTTTAAATTGGGTTTGAGAGATTCGTTTTTAACTTTTCAAGATTATTTTGCTTTTTGTAGTTCTAGTTACTCTCACATAAGCGTAAAGTGAATGTGAAGAATATTTAAATAAAATCATCGCCGCTCTTTTCCGTGCTCACCTCTGGATGACTTCTGACTGATTTTATTTTCATTTATTTCTCTGTTTGCCTCTGATTTTGATGTCTAAACTGTGGATCAGAACTTTATTTTCAGGTCCAACGTTTCGCACAGACGCTGATCGTTTAGATTTAGAGCGCAATTCAATGTAGTCGCGAACCCTGCCTGCCGTGTTTAAATTAAAGAGTGGCGGCCCTCAAGTGTGAGTGTTTGTGTGTGTGTGTGTGTGTTTGTTGTGGTGCCCGAGGTCGTGGAAGCGGCTGTTTCTTTGCTGGTCGTCGCATGTCCTTTCTGCTGCTGGCCACTTTAGCTTTGTGAGCGCTCGCTCGCCCGATTGGCTGGCTCGCTGAGTGTTACTTAAGATGGCGAGTCTCTTCATTTGGAATTTCTGTGCACTGGGATGTCTGGCAGTTCACCCGGTAGACGTGTAGAGCAGCTGGCGAGTTCACCTCCGACAACATCGGTGGGGTGAATGAATTGTGAACGCATCCTTGAGGTGAGTCTGAGCAGCCATTGAAACAAACAGTCGTCCTCAGGCAAGACACTGGTACCTGTCCAGGAGAAGACAAATGAACTGAACAATGGAAAGCGCGTGGCCTCGGACGTGCAACTTTGAAGCATACAAGTTAGCTCGTGGCATTAGTGTTATTCCTGTTCATGATTTGAAATATAAGGTAGAATATAAAATAATTTTTACTTCACACAGTATATCACCGCTCAAAAAGATTACCCAGAAAGGACGCTACAAAAACAAGGCAACTTAATGAATTACAGCACTTGATTATTAATTATTAATAGTACTAAAAAACTACTTAATTAAGTACTAAAAAACTATTAATTATTAATAGTACTCTTCCCAGTAAAATTCTCTATGTTAAAGAATACAACAAAAAGAGTAACACAATATTTTTGTATAAACCAGAAATCTATCAATTAATTGTGTTAATTTCTCTATTTTTTATCAGGAAAAAAAACTGGATACTCCAGATAAAGTTTATTCTGCTCAGCTCACAATTAAACCAACGGGCTAATTGTCTGCAATTCACAATTACAAAAATGAAAACAGCTGGAGATGAATTGCAAATTTTTTCCAGTTTCATCTATTTATAATGTGCTCGCCCCAGTGACAGAAGCCCTCCTGTCATCCACTTGATTTATTCATTTACTTTATTGGCCCTTTGATTTGGAAACTAAACACTGAGGAAATAAATGACAATAAAAAATCAAAATCTCACCGACAAAGAGGCTCATAAAAATATAAAATTAATTCTATGCATTCATCCATTGATTTTCGCAGGGGAGCCAAAGCTTATCCCGGGAGAAATTAGTGCTATGGTGGGAGTTGGCCCTAAAGGGGGAGCCGGCCCACTCCTGCTGTATCCGACACGGTGTGTCTTTGGGCTGTGAGGGGGGGAGACCTGAGTAGCTATGGGACCCTCTCATGAACATTGGAAGACAGGGGGAGAACTGCCATTGGCATGTTCTGGGTGCACACGCCCAGGGACCCATGATGGCACCAATCAACTCCCATAATGCATGGTTTGAGTTTCCACACACTGAAATAACCAAGGGGGAGTGGGGCGATGAATCGATCGAGTCTCCTCACACTGAACACCAAAGAGGGAGACCGGATTGCTTTTCTGAGATACAATTACAATACAATACAATTTATTTTTCAGCAAAATGAAACCACCGAAGAAACAGACACTCGCTTAGCCGCTTAATACACAAGTGAGGCAAGCACGTCGGTAAAACGAAATGACCGAAGAAACAGACACTCGCTTAGCCACTTAATACACAAGTGAGTCGAGCACATCGGCAAAAAGAAATGACCGAAGAAACAGATACTCGCTTACCAGCTTAATACACAAATGAGACAAGCACGTCGGCAAAACGAAACGATCGAAGAAACAGACACTTGATAGGCCGCATAATACACAAACGAGACGAGCACATCAGCAAAACAAAACCATCAATTTCAATACTTTCTAGGACCCTAGGTTTTTTACAGCACAGGCTTACACATCTAGTCATATATGTTGCTTGTTTGTCTTCAGTATTTTCTCCATTTTTAACGGTTTCCGCAGACAGCACCTGACCTGAAGCTGTTGTATCGCTATACTTCCAGATTTGGTAGTTGCAACCATTTCACTCACTGCACTGTCTGCATAACCTGCTTGTGGCCATTGAGATGAATCGCCAGCATCAGCATTCTCAGCTCCTACCGCTGGCCCTTGCTCAGTTTTGAGACAGGTAGAAATCTTGGTAATATTAGTGTTTTTCAATTCCTGTTGCAGGCGTGCCTTATGTTTAGCACTCTTATAATGTTTGCCGTATCCGCTGCTACAAACCGACATAGAGTCGTATGGCGAGAGTATAAAAAGCGTGCAATTGTTCAAATATTCGGCATTTGCCGACTAACGTGGACCACAACTTAATTAACAGAATTGATATGATTTGCCGTTTACGAAGTTCGAACTTCAAAAATAAATGACATCAAATCAAAGTACAAATTTAACAAATATTTACAATAATAATATATATTTACACCATTCATGTCACGTTCTTCTGTCTGCTATGGCACACCAAAGGTCTCCATATTTGGGAATGTGCACCTCTCTGTAAGTACCTCTGTTGTACCTCTGATTAGGCTCAGAGCCTCCGACCTCCCAAAGTCTAAATTTGTGTAAACTGTGGACCCGCCGAATATGTAATACCATCATGGATTGGATTGGACTTGCCTGGTGATGGTGCAAACATGTCACTGAAACCGTGAATTATTAACGCAATGAATTGTGCAAATGATTTAAGTTATTCGATTTTTTTTTTTAAATCTATACGGTCCTCAAGTGGGCCCCCCAAGCTTGTAGGTCCTTGTGCTTTGCACAATCTGCACAATCCATTGCTACGCCACAGCTTTGGAGGTTTTAATGTGATTTGATTTTGATTTGATGTACTTTCCGGTAGAACATGCACATACCAAATACACAGAGATCACTGGTGGAGTGCGATTTTGGTTTAGTTTCCCTCACCCCTGAAATATACTTTATGACAGTTTAAACTCATTGATGAAATTGATGAAATTATGAGTCATGCACCTTTTTCATTCTCTGCTGAAATTAATTTCAGGCTCTACCCCTGACCACATAGAAGGCCATCCAGACTTTATGACATTCCCAGCAAAAGTCACATAGAAAAAATCCAAGAATCAGTGTGCAGATCAGAAAAAAATGTGGAGATTTATTAAAACAGGATTGTCCACACTCAAAACAGTCCAAATATCTTCATCTACAAATAAGATATTTTAAGGCTATAGAGTAAGAGAAATTCTGTTCAGTATGATTTGTTGATCGGGTTGGATTCTGCTTCCTTACCTGGCCTGGAAACCAGAATAAGGGATGGTAAGGATGGAATGCTTCAATCTTTTCATCTGAGCCTAGAGGCAGACATGAAGGGACGCTGTGACAACAGGTGCACCAGAGCTGGTGTCCTACCAGGTATGGATGGATGGGTTGGCAAGGGAGCCAACCCAATTATGGTGGTTGGCAGTCCCTTCACTGTGGAACAGTGGGAAACTGCCTACTATGGGCAGAATGTTCCCCCATAAATTGGGTTGCAGTGTCCCTTTTGGTAGCACTCAGGTCGGTATAAAGGGCATGCCTTGCACATCTTAGATCATCTGTAATTACGGACTACAAGACAAAGAGTTATTGAGTGTTTATTTAGAGGGAAAACTAAAAGTGCTTACATAATTAGACTATGGGTTTGAGATTTGATTTGTATTTTGTTTTCAGAAGACGGATTGGGAGAGCATGAGGGATCATGAGGTCGCTGGAAAGGGGTGTGTGGTGCTCCCGATCCATCCATCCATTATCCATCCCGCTATATCCTAACTAGAGGGTCACAGGGGTCTGCTGCAGCCAATCCCAGCCAACACAGGGCGCAAGGCAGGAAACAAACCCTGGGCAGGGTGCAGCGTACATTTACTGACAATAAATTTCATCTGCCACAAATCTGCCCAAGCCTGTCTGCTGTCCAAGTCCTTCTGTAATGATATAACGGATTCCAAATTATCTGTTAATCCACCTATCTTGGTATCATCTGCAAACTTAACCAGCTTGTTACTTATATTCCTATCTAAATCATTTATATTTATTAAAAATAGCAGCAGCCCCTGCACTGCCGCCTGCTGGTCACCAAATTTAACATCAGCCAGTTCTGATGAAGTTCCTCACACCATCACCCTCTGCTTCGTATGTCTGGGCCAATTCTGCACCCATCTAAAAACATCACCCTGAACTGCCACTTCTTTTAACTTGATGTCTGACCTCTCATGTGGCACCTTATCAAATGCTTTCTGACAGTCCAGATAAATAATATCATAAGCTCCACTTTGATCGTATCCTCTTGTTGCCTCCTCATAGAATTCCAGCATGTTAGTAAAACACGACCTCCCTCTTCTGACCCCACGCTGACTGTTCCTAATAACTCCTGTCTTTGCCAGGTGTTGCTTAATCTTATCCTTAATAATTCCTTCCATTCATTTTCCTGTGATGCCTGTTAAGCTTACTGGCCTATAGTTGTTTGGATCTGCCCTGTCTCCCATTTTATAGAATGGGATGATATTTGCCATTTTCCAGTCCTTCGGATTCTCTCCGGTACGCAGTGACTTCCTAAAAATATGTGTCAAGGGTTTATATATGTACTCACTAGCCTCCTTAAGAACACGAGGATAAATATGATCTGGACCTGGTGATTTGTTTGATTTCAACTTATTTAATCTCAGCAGCTCTTCTCCCTCTACAATTTCCAAATCCCTCAGTACCTCCTTAGTAGTCCCTGTTACTGCTCTGAGGTTATCCACTTCCTCACTTGTGAACACCTCAGAAAAATGTAAGTTTAGGGCATCTGCTATTTCATTGTCTGTATCTTTTAATTCCCCTTTACTATTCCTGATGAACTTGACCTCCTCCTTAACTGTTCTTCTACAGTGCATCCAGAAAGTATTCACAGCGCATCACTTTTTCCACATTTTGTTGAGTTACAGCCTTATTCCAAAATGGATTAAATTCATTTTTTTTCTCAGAATTCTACACACAACACCCCATAATGACAATGTGAAAAATGTTTACTTGAGGTGTTTGCAAATTTATTAAAAATAAAAAATAAGAAATCACATGTACATAAGTATTCACAGCCTTTGCTCAATACTTTGTCGATGACCCTTTGGCAGCAATTCCAGCCTCAAGTCTTTTTGAATGTGATGTCACAAGCTTGGAACTCCTATCCTTGGCCAGTGTCGCCCATTCCTTTTTGCAGCACCTCTCAAGCTCCATCAGGTTGGATGGGAAGCGTTGGTGCACAGCCATTTTAAGATCTCTCCAGAGATGTTCAATCAGATTCAAGTCTGGGATCTGGCTGGGCCACTCAAGGACATTCACAGAGTTGTCCTGAAGCCACTCCTTTGATATCTTGGCTGTGTGCTTAGGGTCGTTGTCCTGCTGAAAGATGAACCATCACCCAGTCTGAGGTCAAGAGCGCTCTGGAGCAGGTTTTGATCCAGGATGTCTCTGTACTTTGCTGCAGTCATCTTTCCCTTTATCCTGACTAGTCTCCCAGTTCCTGCCCCCCACAGCATGATGCTGCCACCACCACGCTTCACTGTAGGGATGGTATTGGCCTGGTGATGAGCGGTGCCTGGTTTCCTCCAAGCGTGGCGCCTGGCATTCACACCAAAGAGTTCAATCTTTGTCTCATCAGACCAGAGAATTTTGTTTCTCATGGTCTGAGAGTCCTTCAGGTGCCTTTGGCAAACTCCAGGCGGGCTGCCATGTGCCTTTTACTAAGGAGTGGCTTCCGTTTGGCCACTCTACCATACAGGCCTGATTGGTGGATTGCTGCAGAGAAGGTTGTCCTTCTGGAAGGTTCTCCTCTCTCCACAGAGAACCTCTGGAGCTCTGACAGAGTGACCATCGGATTCTTGGTCACCTCCCTGGCTAAGGCCCTTCTCCCCCGATCGCTCAGTTTAGATGGCCGGCCAGCTCTAGGAAGAGTCCTGGTGGTTTGAACTTCTTCCACTTACGGATGATGGAGGCCACTGTGCTCATTGGGACCTTCAAAGCAGCAGACATTTTTCTGTAACCTTCCCCAGATTTGTGCCTTGAGACAATCCTGTCTCGGAGGTCTGCAGACAATTCCTTTGACTTCATGCTTGGTTTGTGCTCTGACATGAACTGTCAACTGTGGGACCTTCTATAGACAGGTGTGTGCCTTTCAAATCATGTCACATCAACCACAGGTGGACTCCAATGAAGCTGCAGAAACATCTCAAGGATGATCAGGGGAAACAGGATGCACCGGAGCTCAATTTGGAGCTTCATGGCAAAGGCTGTGAATACTTATGGACATGTGCTTTCTCAGTTTTTATATTTTTAATAAATTTGCAAAAACCTCAAGTAAACTTTTTTCACGTTGTCTTTATGGGGTGTTGTGTGTAGAATTCTGAGGAAAAAAATGAATTTAATCCATTTTGGAATAAGGCTGTAACATAACAAAATGTGGAAAACGTGATGCGCTGGGAATACTTTCCAGATGCTCTGTACTACTAAAATACTGAAAGAATGTCTTACCATGGAGCACTTCCGGGAGGGCTATAAAAGGAGCCTACAGCCGCTACTCGAGGCGCCAGAGTCAGGAGGAGGAGGAGGACAAAGCTGCCTGGGAGGAGTGGAGGAGAAAGAAGAGTGTGGTTTTTGGGTGTGTTTCTTTTGGTGTTTTTGTGACTGTGTAGGGCCTGTGGGACACGGGGAAGACGTCCTCCACAGCTGAAAACAAAATAAAATCTTTTCATTTATTTTTACCTGTGCCTCTATTGTCTGTCGACGCCTATATAGCACCTTTGCCACAAGCTCCATATCCAAATGTTTGACACAAATGCTGACTGTGGTGAACTAACCGATTACACTGCCGGTCAAAATTCGAGTCACATATTGTATGTCCAATGGGGGAAAAAATATAAAGTGGCCTCGCGAAGTCCAACGTTTTCCTAAAAGCAAAAGCGGAGCTTCGCCGCGTGCCCGTGTCAGCGGGGGTGCAGCTTAAGCACAAATAGGCAGACACAGACAGCGCAGGTTTGATTTGAAATACAAATAAATGGCAAAAAAAAAAAATCGTACAAAATAAATATTTGTAAAAATCCACTCTTTGTGCTCATCCGAATATCGTGTTCAGATTTGGCTCCACCCCGGCATTACAGGCGAAACGTTTTATCCGGACCTGAACCATTTCGAGAATGTCACATAACACTGAACTCGTTGACGTTCAAGTTCTTCACTTGCAAATACGTTACGTGAAGTTCACCGTTCTTAGAAAAATGAGCTTGTTCAGTAAAGGCGCTTCTTTTGAACGAGTTCATGCACGACATCGCTGGTCACTTACAAAATAATTTCCTGCCTAATAATATCAGGCAGGAAAAATGACAGAAATGATCATTTTTTTTGTCCTCCAGTCCAGTGTTTCTCCAGTAGGGTTATGGGCTGACACCAGCAGGTTGTGAATTGTCGTTGTTGGTGACAATTGTAGTGGGTCACGGTGGGCTGTGAGTGTATTGTGGTGGGTCGCCCATCCGACGATTGATCCCAAATACATTACTCTGATTCACGAAAGGGAATTGCAAAAACACACGAGAAACACGTCACACCCAAAAAGTCGGGAAGCTCTACTGTAGTCTGTCATCACCTACAGTTGGGATCGGAAATGACTAAATCCTTTAGAATTTTCTCCATTTCTGCAAAAATATGACCTAAGACGGGATCAGATTTTTCTGTAAGTCTAATTTTTAATTAATTTTTTTTTTTTACCACAATGTATAGATTTTCTTTATTTAGTTTTAAGACTAGTTAATCAGCACACAGAAAAAGGTTTGGGGATGGCCACCTTGTATATGGAAAAATGAGCAAAAGTAAAAGAAACACACTTGACATCAGCAGAGTTCACAAGAGAACTGACCAACAGGTTGTATTGTGGTCTTAAATATGGTGGATTGAAGGAAGAGTGGGGGCCAGGGCCATAGACATATATATAGGTAGACATCACATTCACTGTGTTGCCCAGTCGGCATGATACGTCAGCGCGTCCGCCATATTGCGAGTGGCAAAAGTGCCATTTAAACTAATACAGGTAGACATGGAACCCGGGTTTTCTGATGAAAAAACAATAATGTTTTAAACAGTATCGTTTACATACAACATATTTTGGTAAACCGTTTAAATGCAATTATTTATATCCATTTATACACTAATAATGGCAATTATTAAATAATAATAATTATTGTTATTATTAAATAATTCCTCCAATATAAGTAACATTTCTCAGACTGCCTTCTTCCATCTCTGACACATTTCTAGACCTCGTCCTGTTCTTACCAACACAGTACTGAAGTATCAGTTAATGCCCGAGTCACCTCACGTAATGCTATTCTATCTGGCATCCCACAAAAACGTATCCATCACTTACAACTTCTTCAAAATTCTGCTGCCAGGATAATAACCTGCTGCTCTAAATCCACTGACCATATCACACGTATTCTCTCTCACCTTCACTGGCTCCCTGTTCACTACTGAATACTAAATCCCACTCTGAACGTTTAAAGCTCTCCACACCTCGCTGATCTCCTCCAGACTGGCACTCCTCTCGCTCACTCAGATCCTCATCTGCAGCTCGACTTTCTGTACCACACCTCAGACTCAGTGCTATTGGAGCTCGAGCGTCTCTCCTGGTGCTCCTCAACTCGGGAATTCTCTTCCCTCTCATATCCATCAGCTCGATTCAATAACACATTTTAAACCTGCCCTCAAAACTTCTCTGTTCAAACTGGCCTACCAATTGTGAATTTTGCACTCTTACTGCCAGTTATCTTTGTTTGTTTGCTAATTATTGCTTTTTGATTTATCATTCTCTTGTTTTAATTTTACTAATGTTGTTTAATTTTATTGTAAAGTGACCTTGGGTGCTAAGATTATAAAATGGGATTTTCTAATGGCCAAATATAACGAGAACAATTGTTCATCCTTACCTATGAAATGTAATTCCTGTGATCTGGTTTGGAGCGGTTTTGTAGAATCCCAAGCTGCACATTATTCATTACTTCACTCCACAGCAGTGCCACTCGCAATATGGCGGCGACGTTGACGTAAGATGCTGCTGGTCATGCAGCGTCTAGTAATTCTATGTCTATGGCCAGGATGGCCAGAGCAGGAACTGATGGATTCTGGGTAGCGGAAATGACATCATCAGAGTTGGGTCAGCAGTGGGTGGACCAGTGGTGATGTCATCGGGAGGCAGGGTTAAGAGGAACAAGAGGAGAGAGGATCAGATGAGAGCGCCAGCCCCCTGTCTGGCTGACGAATAACACGCTTTGAACCGGTAAAGTGCCCCCCCTGCACACGTGTGTGACACCATCCATTTTCTAAACTTGCTTTATCCTGAATAGGGTTGCAGGGAAGCTGGAGACTATCCTAGTGAGCACAGGGTACAAGGCAGGAATAATTCCTTGTCAGGATGCCAGGCCCATCACAGGCTGAACACACTCACCACACACACACACACCACATGCGTCCCCAATTCAATGAACGACACAAAAATATTATATTTGTTCATTTATTTATTTATTGAGGAAAATGATCCAATGTTGGAGATTTGTGTGGGTGAATCTTTGATTTTAGTATCTGGTCCTTGTGCAGCAATGACTTCAATTAAATGCTTCGATCAGACTGCACCTCAACTTGGAGGACGTTTCAACCCATTGCTCCTTGTAGAACTGCTTGAGCTCAAGGATGTCGGTGGACTTCCTTCTATAATCTGCTTGCGTCCGGTCCTTCCACAGATATTCTGGGAGTTTACATCTGGGCCACTTGACAACACTCATAGACTTGTCCTGAAGCCATTCCAGCCTTGTCTTGGCTGTGTGCTTCTGGTCACTGACGTGCTGGAAAGTGAATTGTCTTACAAGTCAAAGGCTGCAAGCTCTCTGGATCACATTCTCTTTAAGGACCCCACTCTATTTGGCTGTGTTTCCTCATTCCTGACCAGTCCCACTGACCCTGTCACTAAGAAGCACCCCCATAGCATGATGCTGCCACCACTGTGCTCTACTGTAGTGATGATATCAAGCGGGTGATGAGCAGGGCCTGATCTTCTAAAGACTTACAGTTCATGGAGTTCTAAAGCTTTCCTGAAAAGAAAGGATCTTTTTCCTTTTCTTTTTGGTGCAGTGAGCCCTGGGTTCCTCCTGGTGCAGGACAATGCCCGGCTTCATGTGAACAAAATGTGTTGGCAGTTCCTGGATGACTAAAGCATTGATAACGCTGACTGGGCCACATGTTCCCCAAACCTGAATCCAATTGAGAACCTCTGGGATGTTACATATCAGTGCATTTGACGTTGCTCCTCAGACTGTCCAGGAGCTCACTGATGCCCCAGGACACCATCTGCTGTCTCATCCTGAGTGTGCCCAGAGGTTGATGGGAGAGCATACAGCCACGTGGGGGGCCGCACACACTACTGAGTCACATTAGGAGTTGCTGTTATGAAATTCACACAACGTTTCGCTGTCATGTTGAATCAGCCGTCAATGGGTTGGTGATTTTGGTTTCTATTGGCTGTTGTTATATCCTTTTGTTTCCAACAAATTACACATAGGTATCCAGTCAAGATATTCCACTTGAATCTTTTGTTCATCAAGATGTGTGATTTAAGTATTCCCATAATTTCTTTGAGCATTTAATGATCCGCCAAGACAAGAGGAGGCGCCATCGCTAACACTGTCATCACCTTCTTTCTGCACAGTGCCAAGAAACCAACCGGTGAGGGCAACTGACCCTGGCCTTCCAGCTCAGCTGCCATTTAAACCCAAATATCCCAGAAGAAAGCATTATTGGCACCAGTAACCTGCTAGAAAGAGCACCATTGTTGTATCAACCTTGGCTAATCAACCCAAAGTCTGTTTTCTTTATTTTTTTAACCTGGATAATGGAAAAAATTACACGGAAAAGGGCGTTATCTTTTGTTTTGGACAAAAAACGGATGATCCTATTAGCACCTCAAATTTCTTACTATGTGGAGCTGTCATTGCTACATCATAGATAGATAGATAGATAGATAGATAGATAGATAGATAGATAGATAGATAGATAGATAGATAGATAGATAGATATGAAAGGCACTATATAATAGATCGATTGTGAAAGGCACTATATAGTAGATATATAGATAGATGTGAAAGGCACTATATAATAGATAGATAGATATGAAAAGCCCTATTTGATAGATAGATAGATAGATAGATAGATAGATAGATAGATAGATAGATAGATAGATAGATATGATTTTGAATGAAGGTTTCATTGTGAGCCGTGTTATGTCAAACAGAACCTCTTTACTCGTTCTCGCACGACAGTGACGTCACACTTCTCCTATTTAAATCACAGGTCGACGGACGCGCTTCCTGTAAACGTGTGCTGGATATCAAAGGACGAAAGCTGCGAGGGTTTTTCTAACGGGGTAATGGTGACAATGACCAAGCGGCTTACGCACAGATCATTGTCATATATCGTGTGCTACATAATTAAAATGGGTTCTGCACCGACTGCTCCCCGGTGTTTGATGGCTCCATCCCCTCATACTTCAATAGCCACACGTCGCTATGATCAGCCTGACTGCTTCTAAGAGTAATTCAGTCAACAATTGGCTTCACGCCGCTAAACTTGAGAACGGGGGTTGCGTTTCTTTCCTTGTTCGGTCAGACCGACGGTAAGGATTTCTAAATAAATAAATAAAAATCCTAGCGCAATAAATATATTTTAATAACATGGGCCAGCTCATGAGTGACAGAGTGGGCTGAGCTGAAGTGTGAAGTCTCTAACCCTACAACTAATCACGTCAGACAGCCCCGCGCCGCCTTATACCGCTGACCTTTCGCGCCTCGGTGACAGTCATCAGTCACCAGCGTCTCATTCTCTGACTCGCGGGTCGACAATGAAAAAATAATGAGCTGTGACAGTTTCGGGGTTAAGCAAGGGCTGCACGTTAGCACACGGAGGCGAACCTGTCAGAAAGGTGAGAAGTTAATATGACCTCCTCAATTCCATACGTCCATCTTCTCGGGAAAGAACGAAAGTGGACGTAAATACTGCGGTCAATCACTAAGTCGCGTTTTTTGAAATATCGCAATATACGGGACTTTATTGTCTTTAAGAGAAAGCGCCGTTCATTTCAAAACGGCGACAGCCCTGCCGAGTGGCAAAACTGAGACCGATACGAGTAAGAAAACGATGGTCAAGAATAATGACTGCGATAAAAAAAGAGGTAATAATGCTGTCCCCTTTGCTGACATTAATAGTAATAACTGTTAGGCAGCAATAAAAGTTATTTCTTCTTGTCATGCTTCTCCTCCTTCTCTTTCTCCTCTTCTATTTTTTCTTTCCTCCTCCTTCTTCTTCTTCTTTAATGTGTAGCAAGTGTGTCCGTTTGCCAAGGTTTCTCACCATAAAGCTCAATTTTGTAGCCCACTCTCTTTCATTGACTGAGCAAATCACTTAACCTGACCCAGTATAATAAATAAACAAAAACCTGTATTGTAATAGTTATTAAATTCTTGTCTGAAAGATGCCATATTCAATAAAGCTTGGCAGAGTTAGTCAGTCATCATCCAACCCACTATATCCTAGCACAGGGTCACGGGGGTCTGCTGGAGCCAATCCCAGCCAGCACAGGGTGCAAGACAGGAACAAATCCCCGGGCAGGTTGCCAGCCCACTGCAGGCCAAGGGGAACACCCCTGGCTATATGTGTACCAGAACGGATGTCAGCTAGAATTAAATGTACAGTTAGTAGTTACACTTTATTGGCAAAAGTATCGGGACTCCAGCCTTTACCCACACATGGACTTTAATGCCAACCCATAGGCTTTAATATGAGTCGGCCCACCAGCTCCAACAGCTTAATCTCTTCTCTGAAGGCTTTCCACAAGGTGTAGGGCTGAGTGTGTTTATGGGAATTTGTGAGCACTGGTGAGGTCAGGCACTGATGTTGGACAAGAAGGCCTGGCTCGCTCACAGTCTCCAAAAGGTGGTCTGTCAGGTTGAGGTCTGGACTCTGTGCAGCCCACCAAACTCGCTCCTCCATGTCTTTACAGACCTTGCTTTGTGCACTGGTGTGTGTGCGCCCAGTCATGCTGCCATCTCCAAACTGTGCCCACAAAGTTGTCCAAAATGGCTTTGTAAGCTGAAGCATTAAGAGTTCCTATCACTGGAACTAAGGGGCCAAGCCCAACCCTGCACCATAATCCCCCCTCCACCAAACTTCACAGTTGGCACAGTGCAGTCAGGCGAGTCCTGTTCTCCTGGCCAGACTCGTCCATCGGGTTGCGTGATTCATCACTCCAGAGGACACGTCTGCATTGCTCCAGAGTCCAGTAGTGGGCGGTGGGCTTTACACCACGGCATCCGATGCTTTGCATTGTACTTGGTGATGCCAAGCATGGCTGCAGCTGCTCGGCCATGGAGACCCATTCATTCCATGAAGCTCTCTCTCTACGCTGCACTGTTCTTGAGCTTTTGGGGGATCTGTAGCTATAAAGTTGGTGACTTCTGCACACCTCAGCATGCGCTGTACCCGCTCTGTGATTTGACGTGGCCTACCACTTCATGGTGGAGCTGCTGTTGTTCCCAATGGCTTCCACTTTGTTATAATACCACATGGAATATTTAGTAGCAAGGACATTCAGGAATGGATTTATTGCACAGCTGCCATCCTATCAGGGTACCAGGCTTGAAGTTACTGAGCTCCTGAGAGCGACCCATTCTGTCACAAATGTTTGTAGAAGCCGTCAGCATGCCGAGGGGCTCGATGTTATACACCTGTGGCCATGGAAGGGATTGGACCACCTGGATTCAATGATTTTTGAATACTTTTGGCAATATAGTGTATTATTCATGTTACTTTTATTTATTCATTTATTTTTAACCTTTTTTAAATCATTTTATTGAATTTATTAAAAGCAAGTGCAAACAAATCAAACTTGGCAAAACTATTTTTTTTTTTAATTCCAATGCTCTCTGTAATTGTCCTGCTAGGAATATTAATAAAATATCTATCTATCTATCTATCTATCATATAGTGCCTTTCATATCTATCTATCTATTATATAGTGCCTTTCATATCTATCTATCTATCTATCTATTATACAGTGTCTTTCATATCTATCTATCAATCTATCTATCTATTATATAGTGCCTTTCATATCTATCTATCTATCTATTATATAGTGCCTTTCATATCTATCTATCTATCTATCTATCTATCTATCTATCTATTATATACTGCCTTTCATATCTATCTATCTATCTATTATACAGTGTCTTTCATATCTATCTATCTATCTATCTATCTATCTATCTATCTATCTATTATATAGTGCCTTTTCTTTCTATCTATCTATCTATCTATTATATACTGCCTTTCATATCTATCTATCTATCTATTATATAGTGCCTTTCACATCTATCTATCTATCTATCTACTAGTAAAAATAAGTATTTGAGTGTGGTCAAAAATAGCAAAACAAAAAATGTTGGAATCAGGAAGACTAAAGTTCAGCGAGCAAGTCAAAGACAGAAACTACATTCGTAATAAAAATAACGGGCAAGGAAAACAAAAACAAAAATGGAAAATCTCTGCAAACGGATTGTTTGAGTCCAGCTGCAGACATCCGCAACTCTGCAAGTCAGTACCTGTGCTGGACAGCCAATTGGATTGCAGATTTTTGTCACATGGTTTACTGTACTTGAGTCAGATAACTCCTCCTCCTCCAGCCTAAGTGTAACCAGACAACTTAACATATAAAAGTCAAAGCCCTCCCTGACTCCTCACTAATTCTCCCAGTTTCCATACCAGTGGGAAGCTGAAATTTTGTGTGCTCGTTCGTGGACTTACAAAAGTTAGGTATGTTTCATGTCCTATTGCAATATTCAAGGGGGAGCAATGGGTGTACCCCCTAAACTGTATATATAGATAGGGGAAACCCCTCCTCACTATTTCTGTGACTTCCAATATACGTAGGAAGCCCAAATTTCCTATGCACACCCTTTACACTGTATTTCGCGTCATGCCCCGTAACAAACTTTTGAAAATAAGGTCTTCTTTTTGGTGGTTCTCACCATTATGCCATAAGGAACTTTCGGAACTGACCTCTGCTTTTGGCGGTTTCATTCCTTATTTCCGTTAAGAGTCAATTTATTTCACGCCAGAGATGCACAAATGCTGCCCCCCGGTCCCCCTTCTTTTTTCCGTGCACCTACCACGTGGTTGGCTCCCTACCTATATACATTAATGACATCCCGCGCTCATGTGCCTCCTCACTCACTTCCTTACTTTCCTCAGCTGTTTGTCGTGCTCACTGCTCCCTTCTTTTTTACTCCACCGCTTCAAGCCTGTAATTGTGGTCCTGGCTTCACGTCTTCCTGCTGGTGACTCCTGCCTTTTCATTTTGTTTCTTCACACATTTTTCCAGTTTTGATGTCACTACACTGGTTACCTTTGTCATTCAGAATTGACTTTAAATTCCTGCTTATGGTTTACAAAGCCTTAAATAATCTGCTCCATCTTATATATCAGAGTATCTGACATCTTATATTCCCAATCGTAACCTCAGATCTTCAAATGAGTGTCTCCTTAGAATTCCAAGAACAAAACTTAAAAGAAGTGGTGAGGCGGGCGGCCTTCTGCTGCTATGCACCTCAAATCTGGAATAGCCTGCCAGTAGGAATTCATCAGGCTGATACAGTGGAGCACTTTAAAACACTGCTGACAACACATTACTTTAACATGGCCTTCTGATAACTTCATTTTAGTTTAATCCTGATGCTCTGCATATTCAATTAATTATAATTACTATTCATGGTGGCTCCAAAATCTAAACTGACCCCTACTCTCTCTTCTGTTCTTTTTCCAGTTTACTGTGGTGGTGACCTGCACCACCACCACCACCTGATCAAAGCACCGTGATGTCCCTCCATTGATGGATTAAAGGCCAGAAGTCTGCATGACCGTCATCATCACGTCCTTCCATGAGAACCCAGAATACTATGAGGACTGATCATTTATGTTAGGTAGAATGCCCAGAGGGGGCTGGGGTGGTCTCGTGGCCCCCTGCAGATTTTATTTTTTCTCCAGCCGTCTGGAGTTTTTTTGTTTTTTCTGTCCTCCCTGGCCATTAGACTTTTATCCATCCATCCATTATCCAACCTACTATATCCTAACTACAGGGTCACAGTAGTCTGCTGGAGCCAATCCCAGCCAACACAGGGCACAAGGCAGGAAAAAAACCCCGGGCAGGGCACCAGCCCACCGTAGGGCACACACACACACACACACCAAGGAAAATTTAGGACCACCAGTGGACGCAGACACGGGGAGAACATGGAAACTCCACGCAGAGAGGACCCGGGAAGTGAACCCGGGTCTCCTAACTGTGAGGCAGCAGCACTAAACACTGCACCACCGTGCAGCCAACCTTACTTTTATTCTATGATAATTAGTGCTCTCCTATTTTAATTCTTACTTTGTCTTTTTTTCTCTTTCTTCATCATGTAAAGCACTTTGAGCTACATTATTTGTATGAAAATGTGCTATGGAATTAAATGTCGTTGTTGTTCCCACTCTTAATCTTCCGCACACTCTACTTTTGAATGATCTTACTATGAAACTAAACTTACAACCACCAAAACTTTGTAACAGCACCAAGGCTTCAGATCAAAATCTCTACACAACAACCTCATTGAGGCGACTGTCGTCACTGGCATCAGCTCGGAGAAGACCCTCTTATACCCTCTGACCTCTCATTCCAATTCAAATGCCTCCAATTTCTAGTATGACAATAAATAAGTCACAGGGCCAGACTCTAAAAAAGGTTGCCATTGACTTGACACAAGATTGCTTCTCACACGGCCGACTGTACGTTGCATGCTCAAGAGTAAGCGCAGCAGACAGCTTGGTCATTTTACAGCCCGAGGGCGTCGTTTACAAAGAGATCCATACATCCTAAAAAATGTTCATTTCTCATACACAACATTTACAATCAGAAATTAAACTCTTTACAATCATCAAACTCACTCTCAATACTTAAATAAGCCTACGATAATTACATTGACAGTCAGTCAGTCAGTCAATCAGTCAATCAGTCACTGTCCAACCCGCTATATCCTAACTACAGGGTCACAGGGGTCTGCTGGAGCCAATCCCAACCAACACAGGGCGCCAGGCACCCACCACAGGGCACGCACACCCACACAACATTCACACACTAGGGACAATTTAGGATAGATAGATAGATAGATAGATAGATAGATAGATAGATAGAAATGAAAGGCACTATATGATTATTTGATAGACAGATAGATAGATAGATAGATAGATAGATAGATAGATAGATAGATAGATAGATAGATAGATAGATAGATAGATAAGAAAGGCACTATATAATTATTTGACAGATAGATAGATAGATAGATAGATAGATAGATAGATAGATAGATAGATGTGAAAGGCACTATATAATTATTTGATAGATAGATAGATAGATAGATAGATAGATAGATAGATAGATAGATAGATATGAAAGGCACTATATAACAGAGAGATAGATAGATAGATAGATAGATAGATAGATAGATAGATAGATATGAAAGGCACTATATAACAGATAGATAGATAGATAGATAGATATGAAAGGCACTATATAATAGATAGATAGATAGATAGATAGATAGATAGATAGATAGATGTGAAAGGCACTATATAATAGATAGACAGATAGATAGATAGATAGATAGATAGATAGATAGATAGATAGATAGATAGATAGATAGATAGATAGATAGATATGAAAGGCACTATATAATAGATAGATAGATTGATAGATAGATAGATAGATAGATAGATGTGAAAGGCACTATATAATAGATAGATAGATAGATAGATAGATAGATAGATAGATATGAAAGGCACTATATAATAGATAGATAGATAGATAGATAGATAGATAGATAGATAGATAGATAGATAGATATGAAAGGCACTATATAATAGATAGATAGATAGATAGATAGATAGATAGATAGACTGCCCTGCGGTGGACTGGCACCCAGCTCAGGGTTTGTTTCCTGCCTTGCGCCCTGTGTTGGCTGGGATTGGCTCCAGCCAGCAGACCCCAATGACCCTGTAGTTAGAATATAGCGGGTTTGATAATGGATGGAAGGGAGCGGCAAGGTGGCGCAGTGGTAGCGCTGCTGCCTCAGAGTTAGGAAACTCGGGTTCTCCTCCCGGGTCCTCCCTGCGTGGAGTTTGCATGTTCTCCCCGTGTCTGCGTGGGTTTCCTCCCACAGTCCAAGAACATGCAGGTGAGGTGGATTGGCGGTTCTAAATTGTCCCTGGTATGGGTGTGTGTGTGCCCTGCGGTGGGCTGGCACCCTGCCCAGACTTTATTCCTGCCAGGTGCACTGTGTTGGCTCCAGCAGACTCCCGTGACCCTGTAGTTAGGATATAGTGGATTGGATAATGAATGGATGCTTGTTTCATCTCTCATACGCTGAATGGCACTTTCTGGGAAAAAAAAAAAAATCTTGAAGTAGTCGAGTGGCTGGTAGTGTCCACTAGCAGTCCACATCATTTGGAGAAGTCCAGTTGCCAGCTTGTCTCCCACAGGTCGATGTTTGTATAGTCCTCCCAGGGTGAACGTTTTTGTATCCAGCACTATGGATCAGCTGATGCAGACACCTCTCTTTCATTTTCAAACTCCAGATCACTTGTATCAAAATCGGAGTTTTATAAGTCAGAGTCCGATTCAGCAATCATACTCAAAAAAAGAATAAATAAATGATAGGCACAGAGTATTTTGCTTTGCTCTCTCACCCGATGTCGAGGCCATTCAAGACGTTGCTTACTCTACGCTACTCGCGTACACGCAGGGTTTCGACATCAAGTCAAAGACTCTAACAGTCCTCTGAGCAAAGAGGGGTCAACCTGTAACGTGACGGTGAGTTTTATCAACATTTAGAGCTTTCTTTCGCCCTCTGCCCCTGATAGCCACCCTCAACCCTTTGTGTGGACCAAAGGTCGAAATGTGCCCTAAAAGAGTTAAGTGGCGGCACTTGATCTCCAACAACACCCTCTGTCTCTTAGTCTCATTGTCTTTAAAATCCTGCTGATGGTTCACAAAGCCTTCAATAATCTTCTCCATCCCGTATCCCAGAATGCCTCTCAACTTACACTACAAATCGTAACCTTAGATCTTCAAATGAGGGTTCCACAGAAGTGGTAAGGCGGCCTTCTGCTGTTAGGCACCTCACATCTGAAGAGCTGACCGATAGAAATTCACCAGGCTGATACGGTGGTCACTTCAACAAACTGATAAAAACTCATTACTGGAACATGGCTTACTCAGAGCTTCATTTTAGTGTAACCCTCATATTCTGGATATGCACTGAATTATCATTTCTATCATATCTCCACAATCCATGCTAACCCCTACTTTCTCTGATGTTCTTTTTCCAGTTTTCTGTGCTGCTGATCTGCGCCCCCAACACCTGATCAGGGTGCCATGCTGCCCCTCCATTGATGGATTGAAGGTCCACATGACCAGCATCATCTAATTCTTCTATGTGAAGCTTAAAAACCATGAAGACTGATTGAGATTATTAATGTTAGGGGGGCTGGGTGGTCTCGTGGCCTGAGGACCCCTGCAGATTTTGTTTTCCTGTCTTCAGACCTTGCTTTATCCTTTGTTACTTAGTATTGCCTAATCTTTTTTTTATAAACTGTTCTTTCTTCATCTTGTAAAGCACTTTGAGCTACGCCATATCTATAGAAATAAATGTTGCTGTTGTTTCTTGTAATGGTCTTCATTAGAGTTCTAGATTTTAAAATTAGATGAGAAAAACATGTGCAGAATATAATTCAGTCATAACAAATGGATGCTTAACATTCATTATGTCATTTGATTTTGTGCACAGCATGTTGTTGTGCTGTTGTCACAACGCATTGTTAGGCTTGGTGGTCACTACCATTGTGGTGGTATAATACCTGCATCATCCTAATGTCCTGAAGGTGAGGAGAGCGACCCAGAGAAACGCATCGTCAGAAAAAGGGAGAGATCAAGCGAACCAAATCGTCAAAATAAAGATCTCAAGGCAGGAATCAGAAACCATGAAGCCAGGGCATGAAGTCCAGAACTCGGAGATCAAAAATAAAAACAACAAAGTCTGGATTAGCGTAAGCTGTCGGGGTGTTTGTGAGAAATGTATTGATTTACATCATGAGGAAGAAGTGCATAATGAACAAGAAGATATTTGAAATATTAAAATGTGTGACTCGTCTTAAATGTTTAAAGTCTAGTATTCTCGATTTTAATAGAAATGTGTCATTTTTCACCCTCTGATCGAGGTCCACAGGGGGCTAGATCCCTAATAAAGGATTAAAAATAAAAAATAACATCTTATTCTTATCACTGACCTTAAAATAGTCTAAAATGATACCCTGCATGCCTATGTTTGGACTTTGTCGTTTTTAACCTAATGGATTTGGCTCTAGGAGGCCTAGGACCACCAGTAAAATTCAAAAATATGATCATATTTGTGATCAGCAACCTCAAACTAGCATACAAATGATACTCCACATGCCTTTATTTCCAATCCCAGATTTTTAAAAAGTTTTACGTTAAAAGGACTCTTCCGTTATGGGGTTGGTGGATGCTTCATGAACAACTTCAACTCCTCCTGATCATTTTTGTTGAAGATACCTATTGGGTTGCTCTTTATCATGAGGATGGAATTTCCTTATCAGAATATGGCCCAACAATGGCCTAAAATGAGGGATTTTGGTTCTAGAGGGCCAACAGTAGGGGGAATCCCCAAAATGGACATTGCTGTACATAACTAGACATCAAAACGAGTTGAACGGTTTATCATGGGTAGAGGTTTTCAACAATTTACAACAATGTCAAATTCCAACAATTTCAATTTCAACAATTATAATTTCAAACAGTTTCACATTTCAAATGTTCAATCATTTTTCAACAATTTCAATAATTCCAGTTTAACATTCCAAAATTTTCAATATAAAATTTCAACAGTTTAGAATTTCAACTATTTCCTTAACAAGATACAGTCCAAGAATGGCCTAAAATGTGGGTTTTTGGTTCTAGAGGGCCAACAGGAGGGGGAATCCCAAAAATGTTCATTGCATAACTGGACATCAAAATGAGTCGAGTGGTTTATCATATGTAGAGGTTTTCAACAATTTCCAAATATTTAAGTTTTTCCAATCATTTTAAATTCCCGAAAATTTCAATTTCTAATTCCAACAATGTCCACACACTTTTCATTAATTTCCAAAAAATCAACCAATTCCAATTTAAAATTCCAACAATTTTAATTTTAAATTCCAACATTTTTCAACAATTTTCTGACAATTTCCAATAATTCAAATTTCAAAACCCAGAATTTTCAATTTACAATTTCAACAATTTCTCACAATTTCCTTCACAAAATACGGTACAATAATGGCCTAAAATGAGGGTGTTTGATTCTAGAGGGCCAACAGTAGGGGGAATTCCAAAAATGGACATTGCTGTACATAACTAGACATTAAAACAAGTCGAGCGGTTTATCATATGTAGAGGTTTTCAACAATTTGCAACAATTTTAAATTCCAACAATTTCAATTTCAACAATTATAATTTGAAACAGTTCCAAGTGTTCAACAATTTTCCAATAATTTCCAATAATTCCAATTTTAAATTTAAAATTTTTCATAATTAAATTTCAACAATTTCCTTCACAAGATACAGTCCAAGAATGGCCTAAAATTAGGGTTTTTGATTCTAGAAGGCCAACAGGAGAGGGAATCCAAAAAATGTTCATTGCTTTGCATAATTGGACATCAAAACAAGTCGATCGGTTTATCATATGTAGAGGTTTTCAACAATTTCCAACAATTTCAAATTCCCACAATTTCAATTTCACATTCCAACAATTTTTCATCAATTTCCAAACAAATAAACAATTCCAATTTCAAATCCCAACCATTTTAATTTCAACTTTCAACATTTTTCAACAATTTTCCAACAATTTAGAATAAATCCAATTTCAAAACCCAGAATTTTCCATTTGAAATGTCAACAATTTCTAACAATTTCCTTCACCAAATACGGTCCAATAATAGCCTAAAATGAGGGTTTTTGGTTGTAGAGGGCCAACAGTAGGGTGAATCCCGAAAAGGAACATTGCTTTGCATAACTAGACATCAAAATGAGTCGAGCGGTTTATCATATGTAGAGGTTTTCAGGAATTTCTAACAATTAGCAACAATTTCAATTTCAACAATTATAATTTCAAACAGTTTCAAATTCCAACAGCATCAGTTTTCCAACAATTTCAATTTCAAATTTCAAAATTTTTCAACAATTTCTTTCACAAAATACTGTCCAACAATGGCCTAAAATGAGGGTTTTTGCTTCTAGAGGGCTAGAATTAGGGGGAACCCCCAAAATGCTCATTTGCAAAAATGTGCAACAATTTTCCAAGAATTTCAAATTCCCACAATTTCAAATTCCAACAATGTCCAAAAATGTTTCAACAATTTCCAAAAATTTCAAACAATTCCAACATTGTTCAACAATTTTCAAACACTTTCCAAAAATTCCAATTTCAATTTTCCATTTAAAATTTAAAATTTTCCTTTACAAAATATAGTCCAACAATGACCTAAAATGAGGGGTTTTGGTTCTAGAGGGCCAACAGTAAGGGGAAACCCCCAAATGCTCATTGTCTTGCTTAACTCGATCAAAAACAAGTTGAACGTTTTGTGATGTGTAGAGGTTTTCTCATATTAAAAAAAAAAAAAACTTGAATTCAAAGTGTTTCAGATTTTTTTCTTATATACATGATACATCACAAAGCATAAAACACAGGAAGAATTTTTGTGGTCCTAAACTTGATGCCATGGCCAAGTTAAAATAGCGCCACCCGTCAGGATCCAAGATGTTGTTACGGTAAAAAAATATAAACAATCCGCTTTGAAACAAAATGTTAAACTAGAAAACCAATGGAAATTTCAAAATCCTTGATCTAGGAAACTCCCAAAGCCGTGTATAGATCGTCGCTAGAGGTGTTACAAAGGTGAAGAAAATGCAAAAAATAACCCAAATAACACTAACATTGTTTGCTAACCCAAACATCCTCATCGCTTCATTCCCTTAATAAGATTTTGATCTTTAGCTTTTCAATAACGACTTTGTCTTTTGCCTTAACGATTTGTTTTCATTGACACGGTAAAAGTTTGCCGCCTTGGCCCACGATGGTTTTCTCACGTTTCTCGCCCTTGGACCTCCCATCTCTTTATGCTTATTAGAAGTGAAAAGTCAAGTCAAATGACCCCTTTTATTGGCTAACTTAAAAGATTACAGTGTGCAAGTTTTCGGGGCAACTCAGGCCCCTTCTTCAGGCAAGATTATTAGTAGAACACTTAGCTCAGTGGTCTCAATCTCTGGTCCTGGTGGACCACCACAGTGGCTACAGGTTTTCATTCTAACCCTTTTCTTAATTAGTGACCTGTTTTTGTTGCTAATTAACTTCTTTTGAATTCATTTTCATTGATTTGCTCTTGAAGACTCAGACCCCTTAATTGTTTCTTTTTCCTTAATTAGCAGCCAAACAATAATGAGATACAAAACGAGCCAAAACAGGACCAGCAAAACTGTGACCATCCTACAATATCTGAAAATAAAGAAAGGTGAAGGTCTCAGGAATGTTGGTCTGCTCAGGTCCACAAAACATTTGATCAGAGCTCTCAGAAAAGAGAAAATCAACAATTTCAGAAAAGTCTGCTATTGGACCATGAGAGGAGCAGCAAGCCATAAAATTAAAAAACGAGTTTAATTAACGGCGAGACTCACAGCTTAATGAAGCAACTGTCCATCCATCCATCCATCCTCTTCCGCTTATCCGAGGTCGGGTCGCGGGGGCAGCAGCTTAAGCAGAGAGGCCCAGACTTCCCTCTCCCTGGCCACTTCTTCCAGCTCTTCCGGGAGAATCCCAAGGCGTTCCCAGGCCAGCCGGGAGACATAGTCCCTCCAGCGTGTCCTGGGTCTTCCCCGGGGCCTCCTCCCGGTTGGACGTGCCGGAACACCTCACCAGGGAGGCGTCCAGGAGGCATCCTGATCAGATGCCCGAGCCACCTCATCTGACTCCTCTCGATGCGGAGGAGCAGCGGCTCTACTCTGAGCCCCTCCCGGATGACTGAGCTTCTCACCCTTTCTTTAAGGGAAAGCCCAGACACCCTGCGGAGGAAACTCATTTCAGCCGCTTGTATTCGCGATCTCGTTCTTTCGGTCACTACCCATAGCTCATGACCATAGGTGAGGGTAGGAGCGTAGATCGACTGGTAAATTGAGAGCTTTGCCTTACGGCTCAGCTCCTTTTCCACCACGACAGACCGATGCAGAGCCCGCATCACTGCGGATGCCGCACCGATCCGCCTGTCGATCTCACGCTCCATTCTTCCCTCACTCGTGAACAAGACCCGAGATACTTGAACTCCTCCACTTGGGGCAGGATCTCTCCCCAACCCTGAGAGGGCACTCCACCCTTTTCGGCTGAGGACCATGCTCGGATTTGGAGGTGCTGATTCTCATCCCAGCCGCTTCACACTCAGCTGCGAACCGATCCAGAGAGCTGAAGATCACGGCCTGATGAAGCAAACAGGACAACATCATCTGCAAAAGCAGTGACCCAATCCTGAGTCCACCAAACCGGACCCCTTCAACACCCTGGCTGCGCCTAGAAATTCTGTCCATAAAAGTTATGAACAGAATCGGTGACAAAGGGCAGCCCTGGCGAGTCCAACTCTCACTGGAAGCGGGCTCGACTTACTGCGGCAATGCGGACCAAGCTCTGACACGGTTGTACAGAGACCGAACAGCTCTTATCAGGGGGTCCGGTACCCCATACTCCTGGAGCACCCCCCACAGGATTCCCCGAGGGACACGGTCGAATGCCTTTTCCAAGTCCACAAAACACATGTAGACCGGTCGGGCAAACTCCCATGCACCCTCCAGGACTCTGCTAAGGGTGAAGAGCTGGTCCACTGTTCGCGACCAGGGCCGAAAACCACACTGTTCCTCCTGAATCCGAGGTTCGACTATCCGACGGACCCTCCTCTCCAGAACCACCGAATAGACTTTTCCAGGGTGGCTGAGGATTGTGATCCCTCTATAGTTGGAACACACCCTCCGGTCCCCCTTTTTAAAGAGGGGGACCACCACCCCGGTCTGCCAATCCAGAGGCACTGTCCCCGATGTCCATGCGATGTTGCAGAGACGTGTCAACCAAGACAGTCCTACAACATCCAGAGCCTTAAGGAACTCGGTATCTCATCCACCCCGGGGCCCTGCCACCAAGGAGTTTTTTGACCAACTCGGTGACTTCAGTCCCAGAGATGGGAGAGCCCACCTCAGAGTCCCCAGGCTCTGCTTCCTCATTGGAAGGCATGTTAGTGGGATTGAGGAGGTCTTGAAGTACTCCTCCCACCGACCCTAGCGTCCCGAGTGAGGTCAGCAGCGCACCATCCCACTATATACGGTGTTGACACTGCACTGCTTCCCCCTCCTGAGACGCCGGACGGTGGACCAGAATCTCCTCCTCATTCGAGGAGATGAAGCAACTGGTTGGAGTAAAATTGGTTGGAGTTTGACTTAGGTGGTCTTCTGTTGTTCTCACTCACTTCACATTTCACTTCTGTTTGGGTGCCGTTTAAGGAAAGAAATGAAACAATTCAGAGGAACGATGAAGAAATTCAGGGGAGCAAATCTTAAGAAAGAAGTCAATTAAAATGGAATGTGAAAGGAGTTAATTAGCAGCAAAAATTAATCGCCAATTAAAAACAGGGTTAGAATGAAAACCTGGAGCCACTTTGGCCCCCCAGGACTGGTGTTGGGGACCCCTGCCTTAATTGCTTCTTTTTGCTTAATTAGCAGCCAAACAATAATGAGGTATAAAATGAACTAAAACATGACCAGCTAACTGTGACCATCATACAATATCTGAAAATAAAAAAAGGTGAAGGTCTCAGGAATGGTGGTCTGCTGAGGTCCACAAAACATTTGACCAGAACTCTTAGAAAAGAGAAAATCAACAATTACAGAAATGTCTGCTATTGCACAATGCGAGCAGCAACAAGCCATGGAATTAAAGAACGAGTTTAATGAATAATGAGACTCGGCGTCTGATTAAGCAACTGGTTGGAGTGAAATTGGTTGGAGTTTGAGGCGCTGACTCAGTTGGTCTTCTGTTGTTCTCACTCACTTCACATTTCATTTCTGTTTGGGTGCCATTTAAGTAAGGTGACCATCCGTCCCAGTTTTCGGACAACTGTCCCCACTCCGAAACATGTCCCCGTTTTGTCCCGGTTTAAGATTTCGTCCCCGGTTTCAGCTAGTTCACTTTTTTGAATGTATCTCATCACCAGGTTAATTTGAACTGTGTTTTGACGGAGGTTATGCTTTACCGCATCCTGCAACTTTGGCGAGAAATCACGTGACAAGCTTTCGCTTTGTATGTAGTCTACGCTCCTCTAGCCCCCCAATGTCCCCGGATTGGCCCAAAAAATTCTGGTCACCTTAATTTAAGGAAAGAAATGAAACATTTCAGAGGAACAAATGAAGGAATTCAGGGGAACAAATCTTAAAAAAGCAATTCAGTTAAAATGGAATGTTAAAGGAGTTAATTAGCAGCAAAAATTGGTCACCAATTAAGAAAAGGGCTAGAACAGTGGTTCTCAAACTGTGGGGCGAGCCCCCCTTAGTAACAAAAAGGGGGGGGGGTGCGAAGATGTGAAAAAAAGAAAACAAGAATCAAAAACTTGAAAAATACATTTATTGAAATTAAAAAAAAAAAATCTTAAACTAAATTCTGATACTAGAAAAATAAATATAGAGTTAGATAAATGTCGATAAAAGTTAAGTAGGTATAATAAAATATGCATCTATGATATATCATTAATTAAAAAAGAACAAACTGGTATAAGTGGGCTCCTTTCAAAAAAACGTTAGGGGGTGCAATTAAAACTGTTATGAAAACTCGGGTCGCAAATACGTGAAGGTTGAGAAATGCTGGGTTAGAATGCAAACCTGCAGCCATTGTGGCCCTCCAAGACCGGAGTTTGAGACCACTGACTTAGTTGATTTGAGTTCAGGCTAACGGTAAGGCCGTAAAGACTTTGTTGGCCCTTTGCTGCCCTCTGAGTTCTGTGCTGATGTCGCCTTAGACGCTGACTCTCATTTACCATCATCAGCAGAAGTGGCCAATCGAGATCAAGATCTTTCAAATTGACTAAAGTCTCATCTTCTAGCAATGCTAAACAGAATTATAGACAACAAGGTGTGGGCAGCAGCTCTTATGGATGTCTGCTGGGATGAAAACCCTCAAAGTGTCCGTCCACTGATTGCTTCTTCACTTTCTTCCAGATATACAGGTAATGTCTCCAAGGGTCCGTCTAATGGTCAAATAATGGCATAAAATGCTGAGCAAAAGATTCCAATTTAGTTAATGGAAGGCTGTCTAAAGCCTAGAAGGTGGTGGTTTTATAGGCCATCATCTAAAGGAAACAGAAAAATAAAAGATACCCCCAGAATGTTGTTGGCAGACCCCCTCATTCCCACTCAGAGAGTGATCTGGAAGTGGAAGTCTCATTCATTAAATCACATGCCCCCTATTGAAATGGCCGGCCAATGGGGTCAAGCACTTGCTTTTCACTCTCTCTGAAACACGGGTTCAAGTGTATCACAGACATAGCAATGAAGGAGTTTCCTAAACTTTATTGATCCATTGTGACTTTTCCTTTCACTTGACCCTCCTGTAAAAGACAAAGGTGTCCTCATCCTGACCCCCATTTATCAGGTCAAATTTTCTAGCAGGGGTTCCAAGGCCCAAAGACCACCTTGGACATTTTACCTCACATAGAATGTCCTAATTCAATCCTTGTGGTTTTCGGGCTTCACATGGAAGAAGCAGATGATGACGGTGGTCACGCGGACATCTGGGACACCCGCCATTCAATCCAAACATAGGGGACAGCATGGTGCCCTGATCAGTGGGTGGTGATGCAAATTGACACCACAGAAGAACCAGAAAAGAGAACGGAGAATAGTAGGGATTAGTAGGGAATTGTAGAACCCAGAAGAAAATGACAGTTCAATACCCATTTACAGGGGGTATAGAAAAGAATCCCCCCTTTGAAATATTCCCTTTTTTTTTTGCTTTACAGCTTTAAATGAAAACAAAAAATATTTCTTCTCAGCTTTACTTACTCAATGCATCCAAGTGAAAGATATCCCAGCTACAGTTCAGAAAAATGATAAAAACTTAAAAACAAGACCAACTGAGATTAATAAAGGATCAGCCCCCCAATGTCAATGTCATTTTGGTGACCCCCCTTTTGCTTTAATGACAGCCTTGAGTCTGTTGATTCTTCTCTATCAGCTTTGCACACCTAGACTGAGCCCACTCAATATCTGCCCACTCTTCTTTACAGTTTAACTGTTCAAGTTTGGTCACATTGGACGGTGAGCGTTGGTGGTCTGCTATCCTCAGATCTTTCCACAGATTTTCACTGTGATTTAGGTCTGAGCTCTGACTGGCCACACCAGGACATTCACTTTTTTCTCCTTCAGCCAATTTTGATGTGTGCTTTGGGTCGTAGTCGTGTTGAAAGGTGAACATTCTGCTCATCTTCAACTTTCTGACAGAGGGTAGCAGGTTTTCCTAAAGACGTTGATAGTATTTTGCCCCATCCATGTTTCCTTCTACCCTAACGAAAGCCCCAGGCCCCCCAGAACAGGATGCTGCCCCCTCCACGCTTTACTGTCGGTATGGTGTGTTGTGGATGGTGAGCTGCATTGGTGGACTGTTTGGTGTTGAGGCCAAAGAGTTTGATTTTGGTCTCCTCTGACCATCAGACCTTTTTTTTCCCACTTGGCATCAGAATATTCAAGGTGCATTCTGGGAAAGCTCAAACGAGCCTTAATGTGGCCTTTCTTGAGAAGTGCGACCCTCCCGAACAAGCCACCATTGTGGAGCGCTTGTGAAATTGTTGTCACATGCACACCATTAATGACCACTCTGTGCCATCAAATCCCGTAACTCTTTCAAAGTGCCCATTGGCCTCTTGGTGGCCTCTCTTACCAGTTTCCTCCTTGCTCTTCCATCCAGTTTGGAGGGACAGCCAGATCCTTAGAGGGTCCTACACCTGCCACATCTTTGTGATGCACTTTACTGGGCTCCTTGGGATTGATAAAGCCTTTGAGATGTTTGTGTCTCCATCTCCTGCCTTATGTCTGTCTACAACTCTATCACTGAGATCTTTTGACAGTGGCCTGCTGCCAATAGTCAGTCGTGTGCTGCCAGTTGCACTGCCAAGCAAGGGGATGAAGCCTCCAGGAACAGCTTCACTAATCACACTCATTACAACTGAGCACAGGTGGGAGGAAGCCAGTAACCGCAATGGGAATGGTGGGCACTGACACCTGAGTGAGTTTATGGTGGGGGTCCTTTATTAATCTCAGTAGGTCTTGCTTTTGATTTTATTTTAATTCTTCTGAACTGTAGCTGTGATATCTTTCACTTGGATGTTAGAGATTGCATTGAGTAAGTAAAGCTGGAAAAAATATTAGTTTGTGTGTTTCCATTTAAGGCTGTAGAGCAAAAAAAATGAGGATAGATAGATAGATAGATAGATAGATAGATAGATAGATAGATAGATAGATAGATAGATAGATAGATAGATAGATAGATAGATAGATAGATAGATAGATAGATAGATAGATAGATAGATAGGTTCATAAATATTTGGACAGAGACGACTTTTTTCTCATTTTGTTTCTGTACATCACCACAATGAATGTTAAATGAAACAACTCAGATGCAGTTGAAGTGCAGACTTTCAGCTTTAATTCAGTGGGTTGAACAAAACGATTGCATAAAAATGTGAGGCAACTAAAGCATTTTTGAACACAATCCCTTCATTTCAGGGGCTCAAAAGTAATTGGACAATTGACTCAAAGGCTATTTCATGGCAGGTGTGTTCAAGTCCATGTTATGTCTTATCAATTAAGCAGATAAAAGGCCTGGAGTTGATTTGAGGTGTGGTGCTTGCATGTGGAAGATTTTGCTGTGAACAGACAACATGCGGTCAAAGGAGCTCTCCATGCAGGTGACAGAAGCCATCCTTAAGCTGCGAAAACAGAAAAAAACCATCAGAGAAATTGCTACAATATTACGAGTGGCAAAATCTACAGTTTGGTACATCCTGAGAAAGAAAGCAAGCACTGGTGAACTCAGCAACGCAAAAAGACCTGGACGTCCACGGAAGACAACAGTGGTGGATGATCGCAGAATCATTTCCATGGTGAAGAGAAACCCCTTCACAACAGCCAACCAAGTGAACAACACTCTCCAGGGGGTCGGCGTATCGATTTCCAAGTCTACCATAAAGAGAAGACTGCATGAAAGTAAATACAGAGGGTGCACTGCAAGGTGCCAGCCACTCATAAGCCTCAAGAATAGAAAGGCTAGATTGGACTTTGCTAAAGAACATCTAAAAAAGCCAGCACAGTTCTGGAAAAACATTCTTTGGACAGATGAAACCAAGATCAACCTCTACCAGAATGATGGCAAGAAAAAAGTATGGAGAAGGCGTGGAACAGCTCATTATCCAAAGCATAGCACATCATCTGTAAAACACGGTGGAGTCAGGCAGTGTGATGGCTTGGGCGTGCATGGCTGCCAGTGGCACTGGGACACTCGTGTTTATTGATGAGGTGACACAGGACAGAAGCAGCCGAATGAATTCTGAGGTGTTCAGAGACATCCTGTCTGCTCAAATCCAGCAAAATGACATCAAATTGTGTTTCATGATACAGATGGACGATGACCCAAAACATACAGCCAAAGCAACCCAGGAGTTTATTAAAGCAAAGAAGTGGAAAATTCTTGAATGGCCAAGTCAGTCACCTGATCTTAACCCAACTGAGCAGGCATTTCACTTGTTGAAGACTAAACTTCAGACAGAAAGGCCCACAAACAAACAGCAACTGAAAGTAAAGGCCTGGCAGAGCATTAAAAAGGAGGAAACCCAGCATCTGGTGATGTCCACGAGTTCAAGACTTCAGGCTGGCATTGCCAGCAAAGTATTAGCAATGAACATTTTATTTCCAGTTATTTAATTTGTCCAATTACTTTTGAGCCCCTGAGATGAAGGGATTGTGTTCAAGAAATGCTTTAGTTGCCTCACATTTTTATACAATCGTTTTGTTCAACCCACTGAATTAAAGCTGAAAGTCTGCACTTCAACTGCATCTGAGTTGTCTCATTTCAAATTCATTGTGGTGATGTACAGAACAACCAAAATGAGAAAAAAGTTGCCTCTGTCCAAATATTTATGGACCTCACTGTAAATACAGTAGCTTAACAGGAAAACAATTAAAACGTAGCTGTGTAAAGGCCATTTTTAAATAATGGGGTTTTATCCTTTTTTTTCATTGCTCTGCAGTATTAGCCTCCTCTTCTCTTCTCTCTACACCTCCTCACTAGGCCTCCATCATCCAATCCCACGGTCTCTCATATCAGTGCTCCAAGATGGCTCATTGAGAGTATGTGATTGATTTCACGTGTCTTTCAGTGGCAGGCAAGGTCATCTACTTGGCTCACGTAAGGAATGCCCTGCCCTGAGATTGAACCTGCAGCCTCTTTCTTCACAGTCCACTCGGGCACATGCTGTAGAAGTAACGTGAAACGGCAAAGTGTTGGACTAAAAAAACTCATGGAGATGTTTAGGTCCTCTCCACTCTAACAGGCATTTGGGAGGAGCGCATGCCAAAGTGGTCACCTCTCTACAGATAAAGGTCAAGTTGAACGGAGAATCAATCAAAAGACGAGGACGTCGGCGCAGCTCCGAGCTCTCTGGCTTGTCCTTCAGTGGACAGCAATGTTGAGAACGCCTTTGGGACCAAAAGCAGGGGAGTGAAAAAGCACACATGTACACACACAAGCAAATGCACACGTGCACATATATACGCACAGACACCACCATACGTTACACACATGCATGTATGCACATTTAAGACTATCCATACGCAGATCCTGCACACACACACACACACACACACGCTCATGCACAAATACACAAAGGCACACACACATACATGCCAACATGTACAATTATATGCACTTATACAGAGGCACGCATGCCTAAACATACACACATACACATGCACACGTGTGCATTCACAAATGTTCGCATGCGTAAAAACACTCCCGTGTGCACATAAATCTGCACGTGTGTAAACACGCACAAGTACATACATGCATTCAGATATACACATGTAAAGAGCACATACAAATTATTGCATGCACATAAACAATTGTAAAATTACACACACGTACAAAGAAGTGCACATATGTGCACATTCAAATACATACTGTAGGAAAAGCCATGGGAGGCTCGTGTAAAATAAAACAAATATTTTTTTTCTTCAGCTGGAGGGCACGTCTTCCCCGTAATCCCTCCAGCTCAAACACAGTACGCTAAGCACACAAAGTAATTAAGCACTTTCTCTTCCTCTGCCATTCCTCCCTGGCAACCTCGTCCTCTTCCTCCCAATTCTGGCCCCTTAGTGGTGGTCGCTGGCCCCCTTTATTGGGTACCCGGAAGTGCTCCAGGTGCTTGATTGCTGACATCCGGCTGCACTTCCGGGTGTGGTGAGACCAATGCCCAAAAGGGGCCAGCAGCACAGGGCTGCACAGAACTCCAACCCCCATGAAGCCCTGGGGGAGTCAGAGGCACCGCTGCCAGCCAGGGAAGCTGCCATCTAGCGTCCAGGGGGAGATACTGGGTTTCCCTCCTTTGTCCTCCTGGTATGTGTGGTTAAGGGGCTTCCCAGACAGGCATGGGCCCCGGCCATCTGTCACAATACATACAAGCACATATGCAGTTATAAGCGATGTGGCAAAGGCGCTATATAGGCGTCGACCTGACAGGGACTGACAGCAAAGACACACATAAAAATAAACAAAAAGATTTTAATTTTGTCTTTAGCTGTTGGGCACGTTGTCTCACAGGCCCGACACAGTCCTCAAAACACACCAAAAGAAAATACCACAACACACTCTTCTTCTTCCTCCTCCACTCCACCCAGGCAGCTTAGTCATTGTTGTCCTCCTCCTCCTCGTCATCATCATCATCATCATCATCCTCCTCCTCCTCGTCATCATCATCATCATCATCATCATCCTCCTCCTCCTCCAACTCGTCATCATCGTCGTCATTGTCATCATCATCATCATCCACCTCCTCCTCCTCGTCGTCCTCATCATCATCATCCTCCTCTTTCTCTCCTCGTCATCATCGTTGTCATCGTCATCATCATCATCCTCATCCTCCTCATCATCGTCATTGTCGTTGTCCTCATCATCCTCCTCGTCATCATCGTTGTCGTCGTCCTCATCATCATCATCATCCTCCTCCTCTTCCTTCTCATCCTCCTCCTTCTCGTCCTCCTTCTTGTCCCGACTCTGCCACCTATAGTAGTGGCTGCAGGCTCTTCTTATAGGACCCCCGGAAGTGCTCCAGGTGCTCGTTGACCTGTCTCAGGCTGCACTTCCGGGCGTGGCTGCAGTCCAGCCCACAAGGGCTCATTAAGCCATGCAGGTCCCCGTGGCGGTGGTCATGGAGCCCAACAGGGCTGAGCGCCAGTGTTCCAGGATTGTGGCCCCAATGCAACCCAGGGTTTGCCTATTGTTGTTGTTCTATTGTTGGACTGAAGTCTGTTGAGAGATGTCATGTGGAACCAATCTTTTATTCAAGCGTACGGGTGGCTGTCCCCAAACCTCTTCCTGTGTCTGTCCAATCATTTCACAGCACATATACTGTGAAATATACATAACATACTAATAAATGAGTGTACGCGCATATAGAAATGCTGTGTTACAAACATATAGACATACAAAAACAAGCGCACACATACACACATACATTCATTCATATTCAGTTACTCGCACATAGACACAATATAAGCGTGCACAATTATACATAGCAATTATACGCACACACACACACAAATGCACACATACAAAATACATAAAAACACACACACATATGCAAGCACACCCATGCACAGAAACACACACCCCCACCAGTGTGCACACGCGGACCCTTCCAGACACACAAACACATTCATGCAACTGAAATAAAACTGGGATAGAAAGAAGAGCTGCCACTGGAATCGTCCCCTCAGACATGACAAATGACTCCACTGGTGATCCTTTGGGGAACAAGCCAGATGTTAGGAGGCAGGTTGAGTGCCAGTTCACTGACGGCGTGAAGCTCCAAATTACAGGATGCTGCTGAACGACTTCCTCAGTGCAGGAGTGCTCGGCTGAATGTCTGGCAGCCACTTTATTAATTACGGCAAAATCAGACGTACTGTAGGTCAGAGAGAGAGAGAGAGAGAGAGAGAGCGAGGGGTGCAGATTCATCCCTTCATTTTCTCATGGCGCGTCTTCCATTTTATGGCCGAGCAGAAGCTGGCCTTGGAGTGAGGGTTCAACTGCATCACAGAGCTGACTTCACACAGTCAGGGTTAACCTGTCCATCTTCTGCTGCATCGGCTTTGGGGGGGCTCTGCCTATCCCTGCAGCATTGGGGACATGGCAAGGCACAACCCTGGATATGATACCAGTGCCTGACAGAACACAATCACACACGTAGAGCCACGTTATCCATCCATCCATCCATCCATCCATCCACTTAATTCAAGTCAATAGGGTACAATATCCTTCTTCTTCTTCTTCTTTCTGCTGCTCCCGTTAGGGGTTACCACAGCAGATCATCTTCTTCCATATCTTCCTGTCCTCATCATCTTGCTCTGTCACACTCATCACCTGCATGTCCTCTCTCAACACCTTCTCTTAGGCCTTCCTCTTCTCCTCTTGCCTGTCAGCTCTATCCCTATCACCCTTCTCCCAGTATACCCCTCATCTCTCCTCTGCACATGTCCAAACCAACACAATCTCACCTCTCTGACTTTGTCTCCCACCTGTCCCACCTGATCTGACCCCCTAATGTCCTCATTTCTAATCCTGTCCATCCTCGTCACACTCTATGCCAATCTTAACATCTTTAACTCTGCCACCTCCAGCTCTGTCTCCTGTGCCACCATCTCCAGCCCATATAACACAGCTGGTCTCACTACCGTCCTGTAGACCTTCCCTTTCACTCTTGCTGATACCTGTCTGTCACAAATCACTCCTGTCACTCTTCTCCATCCACTCCACCCTGCCTGCACTCTTTTCTTCACTTCTCTTCCACAATCCCCGTTACTCTGTACTGTTGATCCCAAGTATTTAAACTCCTCCACCTTCATCAACTCTACTCCCTCATCCTCACCATTCCACTGACCTCCCTCTCATTCACACACATGTATTCTGTCTTGGTGGTCCTACTGACCTTCATTCCTTTCTTTAGAGGAGATCTCCACCTCTCCAGGGTCTCCTCAACCTGCTCCCTACTCTCACTACAGATCACAATGTCATCAGCAAACATTACAGTCCATGAGGACTCCTGTCTAATCTCATCTGTCAGCCTGTCCATCACCATTGTAAATAAGAAAGGCCTCAGAGCCGATCCCTGATGTATTTGCACCTCCGTCACTCCTACCGCAGACCTCACCACAGTCACACTCCCCTCGTACATATCCTGTACATCTCTTATGTACTTCTCTGCCACTCCCCACTTCCTCATACAATACCACAACTCCTCTCAGTCACCCTGTCAAATGCTTTCTTCGGGTCCACAAAGATGCAATGCAACTCCTTCTGGCGACTTCTCTCTACTCCTCCATCAACATCCTCAGAGCAAACATCTCATCTGTGCTGCTCTTTCTTGGCATGAAACCATCCTGCTGCTCACTAATCATCACCTCACTTCTTAACTGAGCTTCCATTACTCTTTCCCATAACTTCATGTTGGGGGACAATATTCTATTCTAGTATAATTGGGTGCAAGCCACAAACCACCTCCGGACTGGATGTTAGTGCATCACACACAGTGAAGAGCCACAGAGCACTCCAGGTGGTCTTATCCATCTTCTCTATCTGCTGCGTTCATATCAAGTTTGTGGGAAGCCACAATCTATCCTGGTGACTTTGAACGTAAGACAAGAGCCAACTCAGGAACAGCTGCCAGGCCATCCATCACAGGACACACACACACACATCAATAAACTGAGCGTGTAATGGAGAAAGCTGAAGCAGCCAAGTGGGCCTGTGGAGAACATGCAGACAGTGACCAGGCAAGGATTTGAACCCAGTTTTCTAGACTTGGGGCTTAGCTGCATTAACCACCGTACCACCACGCCATCTGGGGACAGTTTTTAAGGATCAAGTCACTTAGTGTGCACAGATTTGGGGTGCGGGTGAAAGTGAACACGGTCAAAGGGTGTACCTGCAAACTCCACACAGCACGAGTGGACTGGGTCTCCAAACTGACCCAGGGGTCCTTCAACGAGTGAGGTGACGAGGTCGGCCCACCCGGCCCATTATTCATTGTAATTTTCTTCAAATGTGTGATGAGTACGCAGCTCGCTACTTGCCATGAGCCTATGATATGAACTCCGTCTAAACTGTCGCCAGACTTAATCTGTACACTGCTGTTTAGACACAAATTAAAATTTGACGACATGCTTAGAAGTAAGTTATTAGAGTACATGTCAAATGTCAATGTCATGTCCAGGTGTCCGGACCCTAGTAGCTGCTCATTCACAATGTGAATAAATGATAACCGAGGTGATAATGAAAACCTCACCTGATTGAAATGTTCCATTAACTTACTGATCAACTAGAAATGTTCCGTTGTAATATAAAAAATTCCTATCCTGTGCTTTATAACTTTATTTTATCATACTAATAATCACAGCTGAAAACCACTCATTATCGCTCACGCTGAGGACCAGAGAACAATAAAATGCATAATCCATAATCTAAACTAGTACCGAAGAATTTAAATACTAAATATGAGATAAAATAAATTGCAATAATGTATATACGAACCGAAATGTAGCGGTATTGAAACAGAAATCAGCAAAAGGCAGTTTGGACCAAAGTTTACGTTGCGTGCTGACAACTAAAACAACTTGATGACGTAATACGGTATATTATACAGGACTATAGAAATCGCAGTACCGGACAGAAAATGTTTAGTAGTGAAGAAAATTTATTTTAATATCAAACTGCAACCAGTGGGTGGCACAGTGGCACAGTGGGTAGTGCTGCTGCTTCACAGTTAGGAGATCTGGGTTCGCTTACTAAGTCCTCCCTGTGTGGAGTTTGCATGTTCTCCCCGTGTTTGTGTCCGGTTTCCTCCCACAGTCCAAAGACATGCTGGTTCGGTGCATTGGCAATACTAAATTGTGCTTAGTGTGTGTGTGTGTGTGCCCTGTGGTGGGCTGGGATTGGCTCCAGCAGACCCCCGTGACCCTGTGTTATGATATAGCAGGTTGGACAATGACTGACTGACTGACTGCGACCAGAACATAAAATTGATTTCATGAAACAGCTGGCCCATGAGCGGACCAGAGTCTGCTGCCCAACGGGCATTGTCCTAATGGCCAGTCCACCCCTGCCACACAGAAAGGTACTGGGCCACTTCATTTTCATTCATTTTTACTTTAATTTAAAATACAACAATTTAAAATGCAAAAACACACAAACTATGCAGACTCTGCAAGTGCTCACATAACCATGTGGCTCTAATGTCCATCTGGTCAGGGAAATGACTTCACTGAATGGCATGTCAGATTAAAATAAAAAAAAAAGAATATGTAAATCGGTTGTACATAGATAGATAGATAGATAGATAGATAGATAGATAGATAGATAGATAGAAAGACACTATATCATAGATAGATAGATAGATAGATAGATAGATAGATAGATAGATAGATAGATAGATAGATAGATAGATAGATAGACACTATATAATAGATAGATAGATAGATAGATAGATAGATAGATAGATAGATAGATAGATAGATATGAAAGGCACTATATGATAGATAGATAGATAGATAGATAGATAGATAGATAGATAGATAGATAGATAGATAGATAGATAGATAGACACTATACGATAGATAGATAGATAGATAGATAGATAGATAGATAGATAGATAGATAGATAGATAGATAGATAGATATATAGATAGATAGGAAAGGCACTATATGATAGATAGATAGATAGATAGATAGATAGATAGATAGATAGATAGATAGATAGATAGATAGATAGGAAAGGCACTATATGATAGATAGATAGATAGATAGATAGATAGATAGATAGATAGATAGATAGATAGATAGATAGATAGATAGATAGATAGGAAAGGCACTATATGATAGATAGATAGATAGATAGATAGATAGATAGATAGATAGATAGATAGATAGATAGATAGATAGATAGATAGATAGATAGGAAAGGCACTATATGATAGATAGATAGATAGATAGATAGATAGATAGATAGATAGATAGATAGATACATAGATAGATAGATAGACACTATATGATAGATAGATAGATAGATAGATAGATAGATAGATAGATAGATAGATAGATAGATAGATAGATAGATAGGAAAGGCACTATATGATAGATAGATAGATAGATAGATAGATAGATAGATAGATAGATAGATAGATAGGAAAGGCACTATATCATAGATAGATAGATAGATAGATAGATAGATAGATAGATAGATAGATAGATAGATAGATAGATAGATAGATAGATAGATAGATAGATAGATAGATAGATATGAAAGGCACTATATAATAGATAGCACTTTATTTGTAAAAAATAATGGTAAATTTACCTGAAGTAACCGAGTTGAATTTCGAGTTGTCGTCAAAGGGGAGGTATCTGATTCTCGGCTCATTGACCCACAGACCAGGTACACTACTCACTGTGCCACCATACTGGTAAGGGACAGTTTGAATATGAAGTTAATATGACCACAAGGAGAACCTCTTAATTCCACACAGTTAATGAAACATAAACTATTGGTAGAGTGTTTAATAGATACACTTCCTGAAACAAGTTCTGTAGTTACATTGGATTTAGGAAGTATTTGGGCTTCTTCATTTACTACATACTGTACATTGTTGTGTTGTAGATTTAATTTTGAATTGATGACTTTGACATTTTTGCCCATCAAGCTACACTTAATAACCCATAATGACAACAGTCAAATTTGTAACAAATCAAAAACTGAAGATTCTCATTTATAGAAGTATTCAGACCCTTAATTCAGTATTCTGTAGAAGCTCCTTTGGCAGCAATTCCAGCATTGAAGTCTCCACAAGGTTTGCACCCCTGGATTTGGGCATTTTATCCCACTCTTCCTGGCAGATCTTCCCATGCTCTGTTATATTCAATAGGAAGCATTTACAGACAGTGAACTTCAGGTTCCTCTGCACATTTTCTTTGAAGTTCAGGTCTGGCTTTGCCTGAAACACTCAGAGACTTATCCAGAAGCCACTCCACCATTGTCTTGACTCTATGCTTGAGGTCATTGTTGTGCTGAAAGGTGAACTGTCACTCCAGTTTGTGGTGGTGTGCACTCTGGAGGAAGTTCTCTTCAAGGCCCTCTCTGCATTTGTCTTCATTCATCCTTTCCTCAGTTTTGGCCAGTCTCTAGTAACAACAGCCACTTAATATATTCAGAGATCATCAACCCTGTTTATGGTGGTCTTCCTCCTTAGTGTCTGGAGTACATGCCCCTTAACGTTCATAAATGGTACCTCTCAGATTAGGAATTTCTTCTTTACACAAAGAATGATAGACACTTGGAATAAGAGACCAAGTAGTGTGGTAGGCAGGAGGACTGCAGGGACCTTCAAAACCTGACTTGATGTTATTTTAGAAGAAGTGGAGTGGACACTCTCTGCAAGATGGAGTGTTGCCCTCGTCGAGAGGTTTACTTACCTGGGCAGTGACATTCATATCTCTGATGCTTCCTGCTATGAAGTCAGCATGGGAGGTCATGAGAAAGAGAAGAACTTTATACCAGTTGTCTCAAACTCCAGTCCTGGAGGGCCACAGTGGCTGCAGGTTTTCATTCTAACCCTTTTCTTAATTAGTGACCAGTTTTTGCTCCTATTTAATTAACTTCTTTTGAATTCATTTTAATTGAGTTGCTCTTGAAGACTTCGACCCCTTAATTGTTTCTTAATTAGCAGCCAAACAATAACGAGAAACAAAATGAACCAAAACAACGGGTGTCCATCATACAATATCTGAAATAAAGGAAGGTGAAGGTCTCAGGAGTGTCAATCTGCTCAGATCCCCAGAGCTCTTAGAAAAAAGAAAAGCCACAATTACAGAAATGTCTGCTATTACACAATGAGAGCAGCAACAAGCCATGGAATTAAAGAACGAGTTTAACTAACAACGAGACTCTGCGCCTGATGAAGCAACTGGTTGGAGTGAAATTTTTTGGAGTTTGAGGCCCTGACTCAGTTGGTCTTCTGTTGGCTCCCTCACTTCACATTTCATTTCTGTTTGAAGCAATTCAGAGGAATGATGAAGAAATTCAGGTGAACTAATCTTAAAAAACAAGACCATTAAAATGAATTTTAAAAGAGTTAATTAGCAGCAAAAACAGGTCACTAATTAAGAAAAAGGGTTAGAATGAAAACCTGCAGCCACTGCGGCCCTCCAGGACTGGCGATGGAGACCACTGCCCCTACTTATTTTCCTTAATTAGCAGCCAAACAATTACAAGGTACAAAAATGAACAAAAACGTGACCAGCTAACTTGTGTCTGTCCATCACAGAGTATCTGAAAATAAAGAAAGGTGAAGGTCGCAGGAATGTTCATCTGCTTAGGACCCCAGAGCTCTCAGAAAAGAGAAAATCAACAATCACAGAAATGTCTGCCATTGCACAATAAGAGCAGCAACAAGCCATGGAATTAAAAAATGAGTTTAATTAACAACGAGACTCGGCGTCTGATTAAGCAACTGGTTGGAATGAAACTGGTTGGAGTTTAAGGCCCTGACTCAGTTGGTCTTCCTTTGCCTCCCCCACTTCACATTTCATTTCTGTTGAGGTGCCATTTAAGAAGGGCCATCTTAACAGCATTACAGACCCCTGTGAAAAGCAGTACACTGGGGGTCCATACCTACACAACCACTCCGCGAATCACAATGTGAGAGCCAATCTTAAAAAGTAATGCTTTAAGTTAAGTTAAATTCATATTAGTGTTTGCTTAGTCATAGCCATAGGCAATGGTTTATAGTCTTTTCCAACTTTAAGTTAGTAAGAGAGAGAACTTCCCCTGCTATAACTGAGATGTGATGTATGTAATGGAGTCAGTTGTTGTTTAAAGCACAGGGTCTTAAAAGTCCCATTTTCAGCATAGAGATGGGGTAGGCATCTGTATTTAAATGGTTCAGAAACATAAAGAACAGCAGCGTAGCTTGAATTCGTGCCATTCGGGGCAGGGCGGGGCTTCAGTTTGCTGCATATCTGAATATATATCCATCCATCCATTATCCATCCCGCTATAGCCTAACTACAGGGTCACGGGGGTCTGCTGGAGCCAATCCAAGCCAACACAGGGCGCAAGGCAGGAAACAAACCCTGGGCAGGGCGCCAGCCCACCGCAGGCATCTGAATATGTTAACCTATTTAAATAGAAAATTAAAATGACGTATAGAGAAAAATTGAAGATACATTTTGCATAGATTTATTCATACAGTGTATCCGGAAAGTATTCACAGCGCATCACTTTTTCCACATTTTGTTATGTTACAGCCTTATTCCAAAATGGATTAAATTCATTTTTTCCCTCAGAATTCTACACACAACACCCCATAATGACAACATGAAAAAGTTTACTTGAGCTTTTTGGAAATTTATTAAAAATATAAAAACTGAGAAAGCACATGTCCATAAGTATTCACAGCCTTTGCCATGAAGCTCCAAATTGAGCTCAGGTGCATCCTGTTTCCCCTGATCATCCTTGAGATGTTTCTTCAGCTTCATTGGAGTCCACCTGTGGTCAATTCAGTTGACTGGACGTGATTTGAAAGGCACACACCTGTCTATAGAAGGTCCCACAGTTGACAGTTCATGTCGGAGCACAAACCAAGCATGAAGTCAAAGGAATTGTCTGTAGACCTCCGAGACAGGATTGTCTCGAGGCACAAATCTGGGGAAGGTTACAGAAAAATGTCTGCTGCTTTGAAGGTCCCAATGAGCACAGTGGCCTCCATCATCCGTAAGTGGAAGAAGTTGGAAACCACCAGGACTCTTCCTAGAGCTGGCCGGCCATCTAAACTGAGAGATCAGGGGAGAAGGGACTTAGTTAGGGAGGTGACCAAGAACCTGATGGTCACTCTGTCAGAGCTCCAGAGGTCCTCTGTGGAGAGAAAAGAACCTTCCAGAAGGACAACCTTCTCTGCAGCAATCCACCAATCAGGCCTGTATGGTAGAGTGGCCAGACTGAAGCCACTTCTCAGTAAAAGGCAGATGGCAGCCCACCTGGAGTTTGACAAAAGGCACCTGATGGACTCTCAGACCATGAGAAACAAAATTCTCTGGTCTGATGAGACAAAGATTGAACTCTTTGGTGTGAATGCCAGGCCTCACTTTTGGAGGAAACCAGGCACCGCTCATCACCAGGCCAATACCATCCCTACAGTGAAGCCTGGTGGTGGCAGCATCATGCTGTGGGATTGGAACTGGGAGACTAGTCAGGATAAAGGGAACGATGACTGCAGCAATGTACAGAGACATCCTGGATGAAAACCTGCTCCAGAGCGCTCTTGACCTCAGACTGGGGCGACGGTTCATCTTTCAGCAGGACAACGACCCTAAGCACACAGCCAAGATATCAAAGGAGTGGCTTCAGGACAACTCTGTGAATGTCCTTGATTGGCCCAGACTTGAATCTGATTGAACATCTCTGGAGAGATCTTAAAATGGCTGTGCACCGACGCTTCCCATCCAACCTGATAGAGCTTGAGAGGTGCTGCAAAGAGGAATGGGCGACACTGGCCAAGGATAGGAGTGCCAAGCTTGTGGCATCACATTCTAAAAGACTTGAGGCTGTAATTGCTGCCAAAGGGTCATCGACAAAGTATTGAGCAAAGGCTATGAATACTTATGGACATGTGCTTTCTCAGTCTTTTTACTTTTAATAAATTTGTAATAACCTCAAGTAAACTTTTTTCACGTTGTCATTATGGGGTGTTGTGTGTAGAATTCTGAGGAAAAAAATGAATTTAATCCATTTTGGAATAAGGCTGTAACATAACAAAATGTGGAAAAAGTGACGCGCTGTGAATACTTTCTGGATGCACTGTAGCTAGAGAAACAGCAATCCTTTTTTTCACATATAATTACTTATAAGCATCGATTAGACACAGATATCGTATAGACACACTGATAAGCCTGTTCTAATATAATTACGCTGCAAAACTCAGAACCGGCATTATGTACAAGTGATGGTGGGGATGTTTTCTGTACAGGGCAAGAACACATTTGGATTGATAACGAAATTATAAATTGTAAATTGGTTGTTTATATTCCTAGATATTATTATCGATGTAATGTTTCTTTTTAATTTTTTTTATTGCCTCTTAAATTTCAACTGATGCAGTCACAGAAGGACAGTCTGAAAAATATTTTTGAAGCATTTGCAGATAAAAATCAGAGAACTTGACTTTTTTCATTCATGAGTGATATTTTTCCGAACCCTGCGGCTTACATGCAAATTGTGCTGAGCCTTTTGGTCAATAATACCAACCCCAAAAATGTGCCATCCCCTCTGCCTGCCCCTAGCTACGCCACTGGTTTAGAGGCGATTTGCAACGATTACATATGAAACAAGATTTATAAGCTTGGAACATAACTTTAATTAACAAGAACTTTTCTTTTTTTTGTGATATCAATTTTCTCTTTTTTGTGTGAACTGTTTTAACTTTGAATTTTTACTAAAGCTTTTTAAAATGAAGATGTTTTGTCTGTGGAATCATTTCGACATGTCAGGCTTTTACTGGATCCCATTTTGAATGCTAAAGCTGCTGAACTTTTTGAATTTTGGTAAAACGCAGCTACACACTGAATAGCATGGGGCCCCTATACTCGTGGCATCTGCCCAGCATGGCCATGCGTTAAGAAGGGCCTGCATTTAAGGAAAAAGATTAAACAATTCCGAGGAATGATGAAGAAATTCAGGTAAACAAATCTTTAAAAAGCAATTAAAATGCAGTATCAAAGAAGTTAATTAGCAGCAAAAACAGGTCACTAATTAAGGAAAGGGTTAGAATGAAAACCTGCAGCCACTACAGCCCTCCAGGACCGGAGTTGGGGACACCTGCCTTAATTGTTTCTTTTTCCTTAATTAGCAGCCAAACAATAATGAGATACAAAATGAACCAAAACAACGGGTGTCCATCATACAATATCTGAAAATAAAGAAAGGTGAAGGTCTCAGGAGTGTTGATCTGCTCAGGTCCCCAGTGGTCTTAGAAAAGAGAAAATCCACAATTTCAGAAATGTCTGCTATTGCACAATGAGAGCAGCAACAAGCCATGGAATTAAAGAACGAGCTTAATGAACAATGAGACTCGGCGTCTGATTAAGCAACTGGTTGGACTGAAATTGGTTGGAGTTTGAGGCCCTGACTCAGTTGGTCTTCTGCTGGCTCACTCACTTCTCATTTCATTTCTGTTTCATTGTCATTTAAGGAAAGAAATGAAACAATTTAAAGCAACGATGAAGAAACTCAGGGGAACAAATCTTAAGAAACAAGTCAATTAAAATGAATGTTAAAGGAGTTATTTAGGAACAAAAACAGGTCACTAATTAAGAAATGGGTTAGAATGAAAACCTGCAGTCAACTGTGGCCCTCCAGGACTAGAGCTGGGGACCCCTGCCTTAATTGTTTCTTTTTCATTAATTAGCAGCCAAACAATAATGAGATACAAAATGAACCAAAACAACTGGTGTTCATCATACAATATCTGAAAATAAAGAAAGATGAAGATCTCAGGAATGCTGATCTGCTCAGGTCCAAAAAACATTGAAATGGTGGTCTTAGAAAAAAGAAAATCAGCAATTACAGAAATTTTTGCTATTACAAAATGAGAGCAGCAACAAGCCATGGAATTAAAGAATGAGTTTAATAAACAACGAGACTTGGCGCCTGATGAAGCAAATGGTTAGAGTGAAATTGGTTGGAGTTTGCGGCCCTGACTTAGTTGGTCTTCTGTTGTTCTCACTCACTTCACATTTCATTTCTGTTTGAAGAAATTCAGGGGAACAAATCTTAAAAAAACAAGTCAACTAAACGAATGGACAAGGAGTTAATTAGCAGCAAAAACTGGTCACTAATTAAGAAATGGGTTAGAATGAAAATCTGCAGCCAATATGGCCCTCCAGGACTGGAGATGGAAAGCCCTGCCTTAATTGTTTCGTTTTCCTTAATTAGCATCCAAATAATAACGAGATATAAAATGATCCAAGATAACTGGTGTCCATCATACAATATCTGAAAATTAAGAAAGGTGAAGGTCTCAGGAGTGTTAATCTGCTCAGGTCCCCAGAGCTCTTAGAAAAGAGAAAATCAGCAATTTCAGAAATGTCTGCTATTGCACAATGAGAGCAGCAACAAGCCATGGAGTTTAAGAACGAGTTTAATTAACAACGAGACTCTGTGCCTGATTAAGCAACTGGTTGGAGTGAAATTGGTTGGAGTTTGAGGCCCTGACTTATTTGGTCTTCTGTTGGCTCACTCACTTCTCATTTAACTTCTGTTTGAAGCAATTTAGAGGAAGGATGAAGAAATTCAGTGGAACAAATCTTAAAAAAAAAAAAAAAAAAAAAACAAGTTTGTTAAAATAAAAGGAAAAGAAGGTAATTAGCAGCAAAAACAGGTCACTAATTAAGAAAAGGGTTAGAATGAAAATCTGCAGCCAATGCGGCCCTCCAGGACTGGTGTTGGGGACCCCTGAATTAATTGTTTCTTTTTCCTTAAGTAGCAGCCATACAATAAAGATATATAAAATGAGCCAAAAAAGGACCAGCAAACTGTGTCCATCATACAATATCTGAAAATAAAGAAAGATGAAGGGCTCAGGAATGCTGCTCTGCTCAGATCCACAAAACATTTGAGCAGAGCTCTTAGAAAAGAGAAAATCCACAATTATAGAAATGCCTGCTATTGCATAATGAGAGCAGCAACAAGCCATGGAATTAAAGAACAAGTTTAACAAACAATGAGACTCAGTGCCTGATTAAGCAACTGGTTAGAGTGAAATTGGTTGGAGTTTGACTGACTTGAGTCTGACTTAGTTGGTCTTCTGTTGGCTCCCTCACTTCAAATTTCATTTCTGTTTAAGGAAAGAAATAAAGCAGTTCAGAGGAATGAGGAAGAAATTCAGGGGAACAAATCTTGAAAAGCAAGTCAATTTAAAGTAATGAAAAAGTAGTTAATAAGCAGCAAAAACAGGTCACCAATTAAGGAAAGGGTTAGAATGAAAGCCTGCAGTCACTGCGGCTCTCCAGGACTGGTGTTTGAGAATCCTCAAATACCGTTAATCTGCAATGAATTATAGATTCTACTCACCAATTGTGATCATAATAACCTTTTTTTTTTAATCGGAAAGATCAGCTTCAGAGTGGTAAATAATTATTGAAATATCCTTCTATACAAAAGCGGTCGGGATTGTCCTTCCGTCCCATGAGTGCTACGCAGGCGCGGAGTTTCACACACGCCCCGTCCATTTTGCAATGCACGATGGGATTTGTAGTTTCGTTTTTCCAGGTAACAGATGATTTTCTACTCCAGACTGTGCGATATCTTCTTCTTCTTTCTTACTATATAAAAGCGGTCGGGATTGTCCTTCCGTCCCGAGGGTGGAAAGCGTAGCGGTATTCCGCTTATCACAGACTTACTACTTGCAGCTTGCGGTATGAAGCGACATGATGTGAGCAGAGTTCTGGTGCTCCCATCGCTCCCTTGCTTTTGTGCGCGATGCGCTGGAAAAATAGAAAAAATTATGTCTCTGAAAATAATTAATGTTGATGGAGTACAAATGCCTCACCGTGTAGTAAATATCAGGGGGGTTCAAAAGGGCAGCCTCAATATAGAAAAAAAGTTTAAATTTCATCACAAAAATAACAGAAACTACGAGTATTAAAGTAATACCGCTCAAATGCAATATAACCAAATTAATGAGTTTGTATAAAATATCAAATTGATCTACATATTGAATTGCCTAAAGAAGTGGTCAACTTAAAAGTCGGTCGCCTTAAAAGGCGGGTCAGCCTAGTTATAGAACAGTTTGGGTAACTTGGTTCCCAGAGCGCAAAGTCAACTGACGCTCACGTTCAATGTTTTAATTTTTTTATTATTTCTAGATCCTTCAAGTGGATGGTTCTTTTGGGAAGCAACAATAGTTCCCCTATGACACGGCTCTGAAGATCCACATTCCGCCTTTATTTTGAAGAGTTTAGGACACATTCGGTCAGGTGCACTTGACAATCACCTTTTCTGGTAATGACTTCTTTTATTCACTTCATTTGAATTTATCCCTGTGTTGTTCAGCACTATAGTGAGTATATCTTTCAACATTTCCACTCTTCCACAGTGGCGGGTGAAGGGATCTATTGAGGTCACCCGTGCCCTTCAGATGTGGGACTGCACCTTAACTCTGTACCCGTAGTCATATGACGCGTGTCTTTCTGTGTAAAACCAATAACGGAACAAACATTTATGTTGAAGGTTCTTTTTCAGAAGGTAGTTTCCACTTTTTATTTTATTCTTTTATTCCGACTAAGTTAATGGAGACGTCTTGGCAAAAAAAAGAAAGAAATAGCTATACCTCATGACCTTATTTAAAATCGAGAAGAAGAAGATTCTGGCTACGTTAGCATATACGTGACGCGCTTCTGGTGGCTTCCCCATTGGTGCGCTGTGACATCTGCGACGGACAGTGCTGTGGTGTCACACGCGCTTTGTGCTTTCTTTTTGTGGCGTGCATCGCTGATGAAGGGTTTGAGAGGATGAAAGAGCGCTGACCTGCTGTTAATCGCAACGCTTTGTTTATTTGTCCGCATTTATTGCATTAAGGAATTGGGTGACGTAAAGCAACTATTAGAGGGTTCTGCCCGTTCCCTGAGTTCAGGAAGCAGCAGATTAAATATACGACTAAACTAGTTTACCTACGTTGTTTTATTTATGTTTTATGACTTCGAGTTAATTATACGGCGCCTCGTCCCCAGACACCGAATGCGGCACGTTTTAGAGGGGCTGCTGCCTACAGCTAAAATGCTGAACGCTCTTGGCTTTTAATATAGAGCGCAATAAAATCTAATTTAGCAGTTGGCAAATAGGGCAATTTCAGGGTGCTTAAGTTTTATGTTGCTGTCAGACATAAACAACTAAGTCAGATGTTGAAATGGCCGGGTACTATTATTTTTGTCGTTTAATTTGGTATAAATTGGTTACATTTCTGTTTTAATGAGTAACTTTATGGCGCATCGTTTTATGAACCCTCCCCTTTCAATGATTTCAGCTAAGGCGGCGATTTGATGGAAAAGAACGTTAAGTGACGCGTAATAACTTGAGGTTGCTTCCTTGCCCTTCTGATTTTCTCTTCGTAATTAAAAAAAGATGAAGAGATTATGCCCGGGCTTCTTCTCGAAGTAATGTATTCTGGTTTGCCGTGTCTTGTAGCCAGGGACACACCTGGCACTTTGCCCCACATTTAGCGTTCGCACTTCCAAGAGGGACATCAAATCCAACGCGCTCCTCGTTGACAGTTACAAATATCGTCGTGCTTGTGCACCTCGTAGGGGACCCCACCACAAGAACACAAGAAGTCCCCTTAGTTCTTTTATACGACTACTTGTTATACGATGCTCTTTGTGGAAATGGTGCAGGCTTGGGCAATGAGGCGAAATGGATTGTCGCTTCACACTCTTAAAAGCAGGGGTGCCAGTGCAGGTTTTCAGAGAAAGGGAGACATTTTGTGATTCCCTAAAGATCCATCCACATGAATGTTCCAAAGAGATCCTTAATTTAGTTTCCCACAACTAATGGGTATGTTAAGTAAGAAGCCAGAGGTTCGCGTCCCATGCATGGAGTTTGCATGATCTGCCCAACTTCATCTGGGTGTTGGTTTCCTCTAACATTCCAAAAAAAGTGCTTGAATTGGACAATCGGTATTCAGAACCAGCACCTCTTTAGGGTACCACCAATTATTATTAGCGTACTGGTGAGAACTGGTACACAGTACTAGTGACCAATGGTGGATTTAGATAGGAGGGACATGGGCAGCCACTCAGGGCAGCATCTTGACAGGGATGGCACATGTTGCCCTCACTGAAAAAAATCAGGGCTGCCGTTTATGAAAGCTAAGGGGTGGAAATTTCAAATATTGAGGGGGACCTTAACCCTAACTCACTTAGAAAATTATTGGGACTTAGAAAATTTTTCGATTGTCCTACATCCGAAGCTCCTGAAGGGCTGATGCCCGGGGGAGAACAGTGGAGCCTCGTCGAATTCCGCCTGATGCCAACACCCCTCCCGAAGCCTCATTTTGGGTCCGGGCTTAGAAAATATTTGGGACTTAGAAATGTTTTTGGACTTAGAACATTTTTTGAATGTGCTACGGCCTGGCATGCCCGGGGGAGAACTGTAGAACCTGGGAAAAATCCGCATGAAGCCAGTACCGCTCCTGGGGTCTCGTTTTGGATCAGGACTTAGAAAATTTTTCGATGTCCTCGGAAACACTGACCCCCCTGTGGGAAGCCCCTGTAGTGAGTTGGACAGCCCAGTGCGGATGGGGTCCAGTCCGTTGAGGCTGGCCATTTTGCCACCGGGACTGGCACCCTTCTTGACTGCCCTGCAGCATGACCTTCTCCCTTCAGGTGAAGGGGCCAAAACTGACCCTAACCCTAAGCTTAACAACCTAGTTATTCTGTGATAATGTAAGTAATATTGTTTGAGCACCATCACCCAAGGGGTGGCAATATATAAAATGTAAAGGGTACCTGCTCTGTAAAGTCTGTGGTATGTACCTGTCTATGTAACTGAAGAGGGTGGACCACAATTCACCATCCACTTTGGACATCAGGGGCAGCATCCCCTCTCTCTGCCTTGGGATCCAGCACTGCTTCAAAGTTTTAGGGTCCCCCCACACACACACACAGATACACACTGGTGTGTGTTCACTCTGTCACATGTGTTCAAACTGTCCGGGTGTTGCTCCTGCCTTGTGCCCAATGATTGCTGGGATGGTCTCCAGCTGCCTTGTCCTGGATAAGTGTGTTAAGAAGGTGGGTCGATGGATGGACCAATATACTCCTGATTGTAACCATGCAATAACAGGTGCAGGTCAAGATCAAGTTTTCTTGATCTTCGAGTATCCTCCTTGGTAGCCTAACTATATGATAAAATGGAAAAAAAACAACTTCCTTGTTCATCTTTTGGAAGCCCCAAGAAACAAGTTCATATGCAAAATTATGACATAAAAATTGGAGAGATGGCAGACATGGAGGAGTCAACAAAAAGAATCGAGAAAGATCTGGACAAGCTTCAGAACTTGGCGAAAACCAGGACGATGGACAAGATGGGAAGCACTGAGCTGCAGGGTGAGACCTCAGAAAACGGCTAAGGGGTTTATGTTGGCACATTTTCATCATTTAAGATGATTAGAAAGGCAAAGTATTAGTATAACTAAATAGGGCATATGTGAGCAGTCATACCGTATGCCCTCCAGAAGTGGTCAACCACCTGAAGCTAAGCCTGTTCGGGTCTGGCCAGTACTAAGAAAAAGCTGGGGCTGCTGCTGGAAGAGGTGTTGGCGAGGCCAGCAGGGGGCACTTACCCTGTGGATACAAGTGCCCCAGTGCAGTGACGGGGATGCTGGGCTGTTAAAATGGCACCGTCCTTCAGATGTGACGTAAAACTCAGATCCTGACTCTCTCTGCTCAATAAAGATCTCTGGGCATTATTTGTGAAGAGCAGGGTGTATCCTGACATCCGGGCTAATTCGCACACCATGATCTAGTCATCCTGGCCCCCTAATCATCCCCTGTCTCTGATTGGCTATCCCTCTTTCACCTTGTCACCATCTAGTAGCTAATCTGTGGTACTGGTAGAGGTGAGTGCTGCCCATTAGTGGTGGTCAGAGTGGCTACCCATTCATTGAAGTGCTTTGATAAGTGAGAAATCCATCCATCCATCCATCCATCCATCCATTATCCAACCCGCTACATCCTAACTACAGGATCACGGAGGTCTGCTGGAGCCAATCCCAGCCAACACAGGGCACAAGGCAGGAAACAAACCCTGGGCAGGGTGCCAGCCCACCACAGGGCACACACACACACCAAGCACACACTAGGGACAATTTTAGGATCGCCAATCCACCTAACCTGCATGTCTTTGGACGGTGGGTGGAAACCGGAGTACGTGGAGGAAACCCACTCAGACATGGGGAGAACATGTAAACTCCATGCAGGGAGGACCCAGGAAGCGGACCTGGTTCTCCTAGCTTTGAGGCGGCAGCAGCACTACCCACTGCACCACTGTGCCATCCCCATAAGTGAGAAATGCGCTATATAAATCTAAAGACTTATTATTACTATATTGTTAAAAAAACTGTTTAATTTAAATCAAGGGATCTTATTCCCAGACTAAAAAATGAGACCACATGTGGGGAGTGCTTTGTACAGTTCTGGTCCCCACAGGACAAGAAAGACATAACAGCACATGAAGCTGTGCAGAGGAGAGCAGCCAGGTGCATCATGGGACTTAAGGACACGTCCTACTGTGAGAGACTCCCAGAATTAAACCTGTTTAGTCTGAGCGGAGGAGACGGCGTGGGGATCCTAGTCCAGGTCTTCAAAATCTTCAAAAGCATTGATAAAATGTAGAATCACATCCTCAAGGACACCAGTGGGAGTGCATTTAGGACGGAAGACGGGAAGCAGTTTCATGCACAAAGTGGGAAACGGAGCCGAAGCAGAAACCTTGACCACCTTTAAGAAGGACCTGAATGAGAGGTTTGGGACAGCTTAGCTATTGACTAAACATAATGGGCTCGATGGACAGAATGGCTTCCTCTCTCATTTGTCATAGAAAGCATTCCTGGAATGAAATGGTTCTTCATCACGCGAGGCTTCTACAAGGAACCACTCGACTCAGTAAAGTGCCATTTTAGAATCGTTTTTAAGAGTGCACTTGTTGTCTCAGACATCTGAACAAAACATTTCCAAAAGTTACTCCAGGGTGAAGCCTGTCCCAGCAGCAGTCCTGGATAGAGCACCAGTATGGAGCTGGGTAAATTTGGGTTGATCCATGTTAGGTTCAGTTTGTGGTCAAAATTTAACCAAAATTAAAGGATTACCAGCCAAATAATCCACGGCAATAAAAGAAAACTTGTAAGACCAGCAGAGAGTGACCGGCTGGAATTTCTACCAACAAATTTGAGACTTTGAAAGAGCAGCAGTAACCACTTTGGTGCCAAATACTACCAACTGTCAAACTCGATTAATCCAGTTTAGCATTCCAGAGTTGATGAGACCAGCAGTGATCCACCCTGTTTGTGAAGGACACTGTGCTGAAAATGGTGCCCTCCTTCAGAGGAGACATAAACCCAGAGGTCCTGACACTTCATGGTCTTTAAAAATCCCTGGGCATCCTTCAAAAACAATTGGGTTGATCACAATGTCCTGGCTAAACTGCCCACCACAACCTTGTACTTTCTGGCCCACTAGTCATCCCCAGTCTCTAATTGGCTAACTGTCTTTGTAATAGTTAATGTGTGGTGAGCGTACCAGGACATGAAAGGCTGCTGTCACATCATCCAGATGGACCTGTGCATTGGTGTCTGTCATATAGTGCCTTTCACATCTATCTATCTATCTATCTATCTATCTATCTATCTATCTATCTATCTATCTATCTATCTATCTATCTATCTATCTATCTATCTATTATATATTGCCTTTCACATCTATCTATCTATCTATCTATCTATCTATCTATCTATCTATCTATCTATCTATCTATCTATCTATCTATTATATAGTTTCTTTCACATCTATCTATCTATCTATCTATCTATCTATCTATCTATCTATCTATTATATAGTGCCTTTCACATCTATCTATCTATCTATCTATCTATCTATCTATCTATCTATTATATAGTGCCTTTCACATCTATCTATCTATCTATCTATCTATCTATCTATCTATCTATCTATTATATAGTGCCTGTCATATCTATCTATCTATCTATCTATCTATCTATCTATCTATCTATCTATCTATCTATCTATCTATCTATCTATCTATAACATTATAAAATCTTTATACATTCAACCTGAAAACACGTTTCTACATACATTTTTGCATAAACTGTCTCTTCTACCAGGGTTGTCATTTTTCATTATGATGCCTAAATGGTCTTTTGACATCCTACTTTGAGCCAATAAGTCTGTTGTGGTGTGTCCCATCATTTCAGGTGTCAGCAAGCAGGTATACTGCCAATGCTAAGACCAGGCAGCTCAATCCTAATCAGTCAGTCTTCTGGTGGGGCCATTCCACTGAGCCTACCAACATGTCATCTGTCATCATTCGTTTAGACCTCGCCTCTACTTTTAGATCCTCCTTTCCATCCTCTCTGAGCTTAGTGTCACTGGGACTGCTCTCAGGTTGTTTGAGTATCACATCTTGAGACGATCATACCTTGTGTCCTGGAGTGGAGAGATGTGAATGGTGCACCTAGGTGAGTATGTGCCAAGGATCAGTGATGGGCCCCATTCTCTTCTCTTCTCTTCTCTTCTCTTCTCTTCTCTTCTCTTCTCTTCTCTTCTCTTCTCTTCTCTCTCTCTCTCTCTCTCTATACCTCCTCACTTGGTCCCATTATCCAAACCCTTGGTTTCTCATAACAATGCTGTATCAATGCTACACAACTGTACCACAGAGCACCCCATATTATCAGCTTGCATCTCTGCATGTCTCACTGATGTTGCAACCTGGGTGAAGGAAGCTCTGTCTTGCAATGACTGATTCAAGTCAGCATCCCAGCTCTTTTCAGCTCAACTCATTATTGCTAACACCCGCCAAGTCCTTACACAACCTTGGAGTGGTGATCAATGACCAGATGTTCTTTGAGGACCATGTTACAACGATTTCTCAGTCCTGCAGATTAACTCTACATGACATCTGCAAGATCAGACCATATCTGAAAGAACATGCCGCACAGCTCCTGGTCCAGGATTTGGTCTTGTCGCATGATGACTACTACTGAAAGGAGGACCGGTATGTGTCACCAGGCCACTGCAGATAGACTTGAAGTGCAGCGGCACACCTGGTGTTCAACCAGCCAAGGAGGGCACATGTCACTGCTCTTTTCATATCACTACATTAGTTTCTGTAGTTGCACACACTGGGTTCAAATTCTAGATGTTCACCTATAGAATAGTCAATCAGTCAGCACCCACATATATATATATATAGATATATATATATATATATATATATATGTAGTGCCAGAGAGGAAGGACAGGCATCAAGGCCGGAATAAAGGAAGAATTCATTCCCAGCTGTGATGTCATAATGGAAGGAACAGGTGAACAGGCTCACCAGTAGCAGTTCAGTCCTCCATATGTCAGGAGGCAGTGTCCTTTTGAGCTAAACCCGATCAGGACACCTACAGGGTGGCATGCGAATTGGATAACACAGCTCTTTTGGGGTCTTTGGGGTCCACCAGAGGCCACTGCCGAGGGGAGGACTGCTCTGGTTTCTGCGCAACCTGGAAATACTCTGGATGACCTGAACAGGACACTGGAAGCAGTTCCCAGGCCAAGTTTAAAAGGAAGCCTGCTGCTTCACTTAATGGCAGTCAAAGTCAGGAGGCAGTGGGCAACGGTCTTTTGGAGGAAGAAGGAGGAATCGTGATTGGTTTGTTTTGCTGGAGTTTATGTGAAGAAGGTGTCTTATCAAATATAAAATCATTTATTGGAACGTGGAATTGTGTTGGGCATAGCTGTATCTGTAGTTTGGGGCTCATATATATATATATATACCAGCTGTGCAAGCCTGTGCTGTAAAAAGCCAGAGCTCCTAGAAACTATTGAAATCCTCAGAAAAAAAATTGAAATGCAGAGTCGGGCCCCTCCTTGACTATTGGTAGCTAAGAGAGTTTCTCTCTCATTTGTCTTTCCTCATCGGTTTCACTTTGAAGATGGAGTCTCTTTCTTTTGGCTTCATGATGTAGCCTCGTCCCTCTTTCTTCTTCCAACTCGTTAACTTGGGGCCACCTTGCTGGCTCTTTGAGCTTCACTGATGTAGCCTTGCACTTCTGAGCCAGACAGACAGACACACATACTTCCATATGCGTTGACATTTATATATATATGTACTGTATATATAGTGTCAGATTGGCTCCAGCAGACCCCCCGAGACCCTGTAGTTAGGATATAACGGGATGGATAATGGATGGATATATAGTGTCAGGTCAGGTCAGGTTGGGGAGCCTGCACTGGTACAGCGTGTTGCCGCACTCAACACACGACAAAACAGCTTGGGATCCTGGTTGGCAAACCCGCAGGTTCCAATCCCCCTCCCTCCAGAAATGACCCTCTATCTGCCACAGCCAGGTGTTATGTGGGCATCACCTTGGCCTTTTCCAGTCCCTCCGGTCCTCAGCAATGAGCTGGATCATCCTCGGGTAATAACGCCACAATGCCATACTGCCGTAACTGATACTCCTTCACAGTGCAGGTCATGTGTCTCATTTGGGACTCCATGAGCAACGCACAGGCACACCAGTGGTACCCAAGGATTCTCTGAAGAGACACACGTGAAGGAGTCCAGTCTTCGTCTCAGGTCACTGGAGAGCGTCCATGTCTCACAAACAGGAAGCAGCAAGACTCTAAACACTTGGACCTTCGTCCTTTTGCATAGATATCTGGAGCGCCACACACCCCTTTAAAGTGACCTCATGACCCCCCAAGTTCTCCCAATCCATGCACTGACTTCATAAGAAGAGTCACCAGAGACATGAATGTCACTGCCGAAGTAAGTAATATATATATATATATATATATATATATATATATATATATATATATACATAGTCAGTAGTGGGATACTCTGCTCCTTCTTGACCTCTCAAGTCTGCCAATGAATAGCATGTGATGATGTGATGACGGGCGGCACAGTGGGTAGCACTGCTGCCTCGCACTTAGGAGACCCGGGTTCACTTGCCAGATCCTCCCTGCATGGAGTTTGTATGTTCTCCCTGTGTCTGCGTGGGTTTCCTCCCACAGTCCAAAAACATGCAGGTTAGGTGCATTGGCGATTCTAAAATTGTCCCTAGTGTGTGCTGGGTGTGTGGCGCCCTGCCCGGGGTTTGTTCCTGCCTTGCGCCCTGTGTTGGCTGGGATTGGCTCCAGCAGACTCCCATGACACTCTAGTTGGGATATAGCAGGTTGGATGATGGATGGATGGATGATTAATTCATGCATTTCTTTCTAGTAGGATTGACTACTGCAATGTGATGTTCACTGGATGTTCAAACTGTTCTTTATTCAGCCTCCAGTTAATCCAAAATGCTGCTGCGAGAATTATCAAAAGAACAAGAAAATACGAACACATAACTCCAGTTTTTAAATCCGTACACTCGCTCCCGGTTAAGTTTAGGGCAGATTTCAAAATCCTCCTTTTAACATATAAAGCATTAAATGGCCGAGGTTCTGCTTACTTGTTTGAACTTATCATGACTTACAAAGCTAAGATGCTGGTCTGCTTAGGATTGTGAGGATTAATAAAATAACAGTGGGAGGTCGAGCTTTTAGTTACAGGACCCCCTAAACTGTGGAGTGGTCTACCTGCTACTATAAGAGATGCCCCTTCAGTCTCAGCTTTCAAATCCCGGCTGATGACTCACTACTTCAGTTTAGGACACCCTGACTAGAGCTGCTGATTAACTGTGCAGACTGCATCTCTGTTGTCAGTCATTAGCATTAAAACATAAGGAATATGAAAGTTAGAATTTGATACTAACCCTCCTCACCTGTTCTGTTTCTCTTCTCAGTACTCAAGTGTGGCACTTGGTGCCATGGCCCACCTGCCATGACCCACCTGTTGTGCCTGCTTATAGTAAAGTCATCCCTGATGGAGGATCGTTGGAATCATGGGAAAGAGATGTCCTTTCATCGGATTGGCTGGCCCAGCACTGTTTCAGCTGTGGAATGGCCAAATGGGGGAGGCAGCTTAAAGGATGAGGTCTCCAGGACCATAAACAAATCCAAATCATGTTATGTGATGTCATCCATTGTTAAATTCTGCTCTGTACTTCTAAAATTTTTATTTGTATACTGTATTGAGGATTTCTTCTGTTCTGTGTATTGTATTGTATTGTATTGACCCCCTGTATCTTTTTGACACCCACTGCACACCCAACCTACCTGGAAAGGGGTCTCTCTTTGAACTGCCTTTCCCAAGGTTTCTTCCATTTTTTCCCTACAGGGTTTTTTTTGGGAGTTGTTCCTTGTCTTGTCAGAGAGTCAAGGCTGGGGGGCTGTCAAGAGGCAGGGCCTGTTAAAGCCCATTGCAGCACTCCTTGTGTGATTTTGGGCTCTACAAAAATAAATTGTATTGTATTTTATTGTATTGTATGATGTGATGATGCCACCTCTTCATGGCATCAAATCTCATTCCAGACTCCTTGCATGTTTGGAACGACTTGCCCACCTCCATTTGTAATTCTGACTCCCTCCAAGTGTTGAAGAAACATTTGAAATCTCTCTTGCCCTGTGAATTTCTATCTAACTGATTGTTTTTGGTAGCCCACAAATTGTAACTCACTTGTATTTTGTTCTGAGTCTTTTAGTTGTTATGTTCAATTTTTGTAATCTTGTCCGGTGACAGTTGTTCATAAACAAACCCCCAGACTTGCAAAACAAATACGTGCTGATCCTCTCATCTTGGTTCTTAACCCGATGCATTTCAAATTTGATCCCATTTCTTAATCATCGAGTTCTGGGTGGGCCCTCCTCGGACACATTCATTTTATCAGAGATTGGGGTGCAGGTTGGTCAGTAGTCTACCTTGGAGTTTCGAGTGTGATAAGATATGTACATTTGGTTGAGTGGGGTGTTTTTTATGTTATTGGGTGTTTTGGGCTTTCTTCTCTGAGTCTCAGTTGAGACTCCAAGAGGGTCCCTCCTGATGGGGACTCCAAAACAGAACTCCCAATCCTACTGATTGATATTTGATGGGAGAGCGGCTTTGATGGTCAGAATAACAGGTGCCAGTTTTCAACCATTTATTACCGTTACGGTCCGTCCATTTCTCCAGTGGCACCCCAATCTATCTAATGGACTTTGGCTTCAAGTCCCTTATCTTCGAGAGCACGGGACTTTCTTCTTTCTGAGTACTTGTTGACAATGTGAGAACTTCACCGGGGTCCTGGAGACTCATCGACACTCCGTGGGGGACCCAAGTCATTTTACTGTGACAAGGTATAATCGTTTACATGGCCAAAACTCTACAGGGGAAACTTTCACTCTTCCCACAAATACATATCTTAAAGTGATGGACATTATCAGAGAGCCCCAAATAAATGCTGAAGCTAGCAATGGCCCTGCCTACGCCATACATGTTCATAATATTCCACATCAGGCTCTCTTTTATATGTCACTTTAGATAAAAGCATTTGCTATATAGAAAGTGGGCAGAGGAATGGATGAGTGGGACTAGTCAATTCACCAAAATGTCCACCTGTGTAAGAGAAATGAATTCACTTTATATCCCGGAAGGAAGCGGCTCCTGTACGCTCGCTCTCTCTTTACAGCATATCTATCTCTTTAATTAAGTTCAACTATAATAAAACGCTCATCTATTTATTACCCACGGCGGCGCACGCTAAGCTGCACGGAGGGATGCGCACTCAATAAAAACTATAATATTGCAGCCAAACTGAAATGGCTCCCACCGCCGGTAGGGGCGCCATTGATACCGTTGGCTTCCCTGCCCCTCCCTTCCTTTTCTCTCCGCTCGTTATGGCAGCTGGCATGCAGCCATTCCGAATACTGAAGTAGGTTTGGGGGTTGTTAGTGATGAGGTGGCTGATTCGAATAAAAAGTGAGAGTTAAATCCCCTTGAGGAAAGCTGCTTGTACTCCATCCTGTACTCTGGCCCAGACTATTAGCTATCATCTGGCCTGACAAATCCGTCTACTGGTATGGGACAAGCTGTTTCAGGGAAGCCGTGCCAGCTCACGACAGCCACTCCAGTCTGGGTCAGCCGGCTAATACGTTTCCTATGGGTGCCTAATGGCAGTGCTCTGGATGCATTAAACATTAGAGTGAGAAAACATCTGTTACTCGCTGTAGCAGAAGCCCAGCACTGAGGCGGCGTGAGAGCGCGCTTGGCTCAGGGGGGCTCCCGTTGACACTCGGAGTTTTTTTTTTTTTGGTTTTTTTGCATGAGCAGATTTGCTGTCGCACCGGCAACGCTTGTTTTGTTTATTAAATTATTCGATCTGGAGAGGAAAAGCCTACTGGCGGCACACGTGGTACCAAGCAATATTGTTTTCTTTTTTTTTTTTTCTTCTTTTTTTTACGTTTAAAGGCGAAAGAGACATTTGCATATTCCATCTCGGCAGCGCGAGGCGAGCGCACACCTGTTTAAAGCCGCACATTTAGCAGATGCGAGCCATTACGACTAGCGAGCGCTAATTTCTTTACGGGCTGCAATCGCAGGCGAGCAAATTTACATCGGGGCTATAAACGGAAAGCTGCGAGAGATTTATTTATTGAACGTATGCGGGGGGAAACAAGCGAGGAATTGAACCTTAAACGACCCCGAAGCTGACATGAAGATGGATCTGTCCAGCATGCAAATGCGCTAAAGAGGGAGGGGGGCGAGCACATTGGATTCGTTCTCCCAGCGCGACAGGCGCGTTAACTCTTTAGTGACACGAGGGAGCCGTGCCGCCTCCGTCGCCACCGCCGCCGCTCTGGCTTCTGTCACACTCGTCAGCCCCGACTTCATTTGCAATTTCAGAAGCCAGTGGGATGCAGTAATTATGGAAGGAGATGCAATCATGGACCAGAAATGGCTGACTAGCATAGCGAATATATACCATAACGTGCTGCTACTGTATTCACACCATGCACCAGCTAATGGAAAAGTGCGGATGGAAACCAGAAATCAAAAGCGATCTTCTACAGCTTTTCAATATCTGACCAGGTTCCTCCACTCACGACTGTTGTACACTTCCTTGTCCTTTCCCCTTCACAAGATCCATCCATTTTCTTCTTAATCTGTCCTCTTCTCCTTCATATCCAAGATTCATCTTCCCCAAATATTTCACCTCATGCACCTCATTGTTCCCATACAGCATTAACCTTCGTTCGTGTGTTTTCATTAAGATTTTTCCCAACTTTAACTGGATTTCCTGTTCTTTCATTCCTGACCTCATCCATCTTTGTTACTCCACATATTCATGTCGACATCAACATTTGTACATTAGAAGAATCTAAATGAGATCAGGCCCCTTAGCTCAGCAAAGCTCACCAGTCCTATATGCGATTTTTTTTCCCAAAATAGAATCATGTCAACATCTAATTGTTCAATCAAAGAAGGCAATAGGACTACTTGACTTTTTAATGCTGGTATGGTGGCACAGTAGGTAGTCCTGCCACCTGCACATCATTTAGAACCACACAAACACAGACTAAACAGGCAAACACGGCAGCTCAGACCTAAAGCCTTGTGTGCCCCCCGGCACTACTTCATTCCCTGGAGGAAGTGTTAAGTTCTCCTTATGTTCCTCTGAGGGTCCTTGAGGAACAATACTGTCCTTGTAAGAGCAAAACAAGCAAACCAAATAGTGTTTATTGATCACCTCGTCCTAGTGGAGTGGGATGACAAGAGTGTAGAAACATGTGTGTGTGTGTGTGTGTGTGTGTGTTTGTGACATGGAGGTATTGGTGCTGCTAAACTGGGAAGTTGACCCTGTGAGGGAAGACGTGTTATTCCTGCCTTGAACTCGATGATTCCTGGGATAGTCTCCAGCTACTGCACCCCCTCCTGTCCCAGATTAGCGGGTTTAGAAAACGGATGGGTGGAAGGAAGTTGGTTCCTGTCCTGCGGCCCACACTCTTGAAACTTTTGAACCATCGTTGTATGGTGCCCTGTTAGACCCACTGCTCGATGAAGTATCATTTCTTTCTGAGAAGGGTTCTCTCCATATGAAATTGGAAATTATTCTTAATATGAGTACAGTACATCTATCTGCCAATACTGATGCTCTGTGCAAGAGAGGACAGAGCCAACTATACTTACTTAGAAGGCTGGCATCCTTCAACATTTGCAATAAGATGCTGTAGATGTTCTATCAGACGGTTGGGGTGAGCGCCCTCTTCTACGCGGTGGTGTGCTGGGGAGGCAGCATAAAGAAGAGGGACGCCACACGCCTGGACAAACTGGTGAGGAAGGCAGGCTCTATTGTAGGCACAGAGCTGGACAGTCTGACATCCATGGCAAAGCGATCTATCTATCTATCTATCTATCTATCTATCTATCTATCTATCTATCTATCTATCTATCTATCTATCTATCTATCTATCTATTATATAGTGCCTTTCACATCTATCTATCTATCTATCTATCTATCTATTATATTGTGCCTTTCATTTTTATCTATCTATCTATCTATCTATCTCATAGTTCCATTCATCTATCTATCTATCTATCTATCTATCTATCTATCTATTGTCACAGGTGGCTGGGGTGGAGCCCAGCCGGGACGCCCAAGGGGACCGGAGGAGGGCGGGTGCCTCCTCCCGACCACGAGGGGCCGACCGCCCTGGTTTTGCTTGGAAGCCCAACCCTGTAGGGGCCCGTGGCCACCGCCAGGCAGCGCCCCGGTGCCTGAAGAACCCTGGAGCCCAGCACTTCCGCCACACCAGGAAGTGCTGGGGGTAAGAAGACAGGAAAAACCCGGAGGGCTTCCGGATGCGCAGCCAGCACTTCCGCTATACTGGGGCGTGTCCGTGGAGGAATGCCGGGAAGCAGCTGGAGCCCATCCGGGGTGTGATAAAAGGGGCCGCCTCCCAACAGTTGATAGCAGAAGTCGGGTGGAAGTGGACAGAGCTGGAGAGAGGACTGGAGGCGGCTAGAAGGAAGGCAACAGAGACTGTGAGGCCCGGACTTTGGGGGATCGGTGCTGGAGGCACTGGTTTGTGCACTAACTTGTACATATTGTAAATATAATAAATGGGTGTGTTGAATGAGAAACCGTTGTCCGCCTATCTGTGTCCGGGTCCCGTTCCACACTATCTATCTATCTATCTATCTATCTATCTATCTATCTATCTATCTATCTATCTATCTATCTATCATATAGTGCCTTTCATCTATCTATCTATCTATCTATCTATCTATCTATCTATCTCTCTATCATATAGTGCCTTTCATATCTATCTATCTATCTATATATCTATCTATCTATCTATCTATCTATCTATCTATCTATCTATCTATCTATCTATCGATTATATAGTGCCATTCATCTATCTATCTATCATATAGTGCCTTTCATATCTATCTATCTATCATATAGTGCCTTTCATATCTATCTATCTATCTTCCCTACTTGCTTATCCAGAGAGTAGGGTCACGGTGAAGCTGTAGTCTATCACATCAAAGCCGTCAAGCACAAGGACAATCTCGACATACGACGCTTTGAGTTTACAACACTCACACTTTATACAACCCATAAAAACTTTTAAAAAATGGAGATGTGAGTGTCTGGATTTACGCCGTTAGTGTCGAACTTACAGCACCATATGAGTGAGGGAGTTGGCTAGCTAGTTTGGTTGCGCGTGGAGGAAGTGTTCTGTTTGTGTTGCTTTGTTTGGTGACTTTTTGGCCCTTTACCATGGCTCATAAATGAATGTCAGAGTCTTCAGATGGTAGTGCTTCAAAGAAGAGGAAAGCCATCTCGATGAAAGTGAAATTAGACATCTGAAAGAGATCAGAAGGAATAAAGGTAAGGATTTTTTTTTTTACACTCATTTTTTGTTTCTTTTACTACAGTACAGAATATTTAGGTCCTTTTCCTTTTTCTGTGGTTTAGTTGTATTTTTATGTTCTAGATTATGATTTTGGGCAGCACCTTGGCGCAGTGGGTAGCGCTGCTGCCTCGTAGTTAGGAGACCCAGGTTTGCTTCCCGGATCCTCCCTGCATTGAGCTTGCATGTTCTCCTCGTGTCTGCATGGGTGTCCTCCCACAGGAGGTGCACTGGTGGTCCTAAATTGTGCATTTAGAAGAAAAATAACAATTCTGACTGTAAAATAAGTTTCACTGTTAATGAGGCCATAGAATGGCTGTAGCTTTTTTGAAGAGAAAGTAAAGGTAAAGTAAAATGTACATTTTAGTTGCTGTTATTTATAAAGAACAACATTGCAATAATGTTTTATACATTAACTAGATGTGTAAGCCCGTGCTGGGGTCCTAAAAAACATTGAAATCGTCAGAAAAAAGACTGAAATGTAGAGAGGATAGGAGGATACGATTTGCCGAAGTGCTGGCATCGCTTCTGTATTAGCGGCTAATCGGACTGTCTTTCTTTAGAGGTTTCATTTTGCCGATGCGCTCGCATTGTTCATGTAATAACGGTGGGAGGAAAAGTAAAAGGGATACCGTTTTGCCAATGCGCTCACCTCGTTTCTTTATTAGCCGCTAAGCGAGTGACTCTTTCTTTTGAGGTTTCGTTTTGCTGATGCGCTCACCTCGTTTCTGTATTAGCCGCTAAGTGGACTGTCTTCCTTCAGAGGTTTCGTTTTGTTGACACCTGTCTTGTGTATCCTCGGAGGTGGAGCCCTTACCTCGACTCCACCTCTCACTTCTGGGACAGACAGACAGACACACACACTTTCATGCCTAGACTAAGAACTGATACTCCCATCGCTCGCCAAACCCCCTGCCTGCGCTACCCGCCAGTTACTTCGCGTCTCTGCCGCTCGCAAACAACAGAACTTTTAATTCTCGTGGCTACGGCTCTTCACTGGGAGGCAATACTACTTTTCACTGATGGCAACTCGAATGAGACGATCTACAAGTCTCTAACTTAAAGTTTAAAGCCTTACAATATCTATATACTTCTGTCATATCACCTGTCTCCATATATTCGATCTCTTGTCGCTTTTATACCTTTTCGTTAATATCGCATTGAAGTTTGATTCCGCGTTTGGAATTACATCCTGACGACGCAACGTATAACTGCCTGTGACTGGATATCGTTTCTTTCTCTCTACACGAACTGTGTCTGACAATGGCTTTCATACAAATGAGAAATGATTGAATTGTGTGCGTGGTTGTAAATGTTTTAGGTGTCCCCATGTTGTTGATGAACTTATTTTTAAAGTCACCATCTGATCCACTGCACTAATTCCCTTCATCATTTTAAACACGTCAGTCAGGCCTCCTCTTCATCACTCTTAAATCTCAGCTCTTGTAATCTTCATAACTCACCCCCTGTAGTCCTCAATCAGCCTCGTCGCTCTTCTCTGGACCTTCTCCAGTGATGCTGTGTCTTTATGGAGTCATAAACTGACCCCAGGACTCCAGATGAGGCCTCACCGGTGTGTTATAAAGCTTGAGCAGAACCTCCTGTGACTTGTACTCCACACATCAAGGCGCTATATAACCTGACATTCTGTTTGCCTTCTTAATGGCTTCTGCACACCATCTGGCAGTTGATGGTGTTGAGTCCACTACAACTCCTAAATCCTTCTCATAAGGTGTGCTTCTGATATTCAGACATTAGAACATTAGAACAATCGAGACGAGAACTGGCCATTCAGCCCAACAAAGCTCACCAGTCCTGTCCACTTAATTCTTCCAAACTAACATCAAGTCGAGTTTTGAAAGTCCCTAAAGTCCTCCTGTCTGCCACACTACTTGATCACTTATTCCAAGTGTCTGTGGCTCTCTCTGTGTAAAGACAAACTTCCTAATGTTTGTGTGACACTCACCCTTCACAAGTTTCCAGCTGTGTCCCTGTGTTCTTGATGAAGTCATTTTAAAGTCACCGTCTGATCCACTGCACTGATTCCATTCATCATTTTAAACACTTCAGTCAGGTCTCCTCTTCATCTTCTTAAGGCTCAGCTCTTTTCATCTTTCCTCGTAACTCACCCCCTGTAGCCCTCAATCAGCCGAGTTGCTCCTCTCTGGACTTTTTCTGACTTTGTTCTTGCCTTGCCTGTCCAGAACAGATTGTTCCAGAAACTCTAGACACTGGGGGATCCTTCAAAACTTAACTTGATGTTACTTTAGGAGAATTAAGTGGACAGAGCCTTGTTGGTGCTGAATGGCCAGTTCTCATCTAGGTGCCTCTGATGTTCTAAAATTTGCTTAAATTACCAGAAGATATGTTTGGTGAAAACCATAGACAGCATCTAACCAGAAGAACGTGACACCAGTGGTTGAAATGTTCTATTTTGGGGAGGCTTTGTTGCATCAGGACCTGGGAAACTCACTTTCATCCTTCATGGAACTGAAGGGTGCTTGAGGATAATTTGAAACCATCTGTCAGAAGATTGAAGCTCAACACAAAGTGGACCTTGCAACACGATGATGATGATGACCCTGAACATACCAATAAATCCACAAAGAAATTGCTGATAAGAAAGAAATGGACGGTCCTAGAATAGCCAAGTCAAAGTCCTAATCTGAGATACTTGCATAAAAGACACCCCCCTCAGTCATCACACAGCTTCATGGAGGACTTGGGGTGGCGACGACTTTCTGTCAGCTGACGTCCGCCACTGCTGGATGGTTAAAAGAAATGCCAACCTGATGTGGCAATACCAGCCATTAGAGACAAGGTGCACCTACTTTGGAACTTCTGTATTTATTTATTTTCATTGAATACATTATTGCAACGTCAAATTTTCATTTTTATTTTCAGTTTCATCACCTTTGTCGAAAGATACTGTTTAAATGAAAATGAAATATTGATATGTTCTTATATGATAAAAAAAGAGAGACCCGTTTCATGGGGTGCACTTACTTTTTCACATGCTTCTCTTTACAAGGGATAACTGTTGAAAAGGATGGTTAGCATTCATTTGCTTTGACACAGCATCTTAAAAATGACAACTCAACATATCTGTCTCATATTATAAGGGTTTATTGACATTACAATTTGTGGAACATGGTGGTCAAACAAAGAGCAGCAACCTTCTGATCTCTGCATCATTCTGAGAAAGACGACATATCAGACCAGAATGGAGTTTCCAGCTATAGTGGTGAGCCCCAGTGCATAACACTGTAAGCAATTCAACAGTGACATGGACCACGAGGGATCAAGGTAACCATTAAAGTCCAACCTCGAGCCGGCAGTGACAGACCAGAGTTGTTAACAAAGTCTGAGGAGATAAACTGGAGATGAATTGTACAGCACTAGTGATGACAGGGCGGCCATCGCACTGCTGGTAGACCAGAAATGAAGCAGACCTGACCTGACGACACAGCCTGTTTGGACCTGGGAAGAGCATGTGCAGTAAATGGTGGTCTCAAGAGAAAAACCCTCTGGTGGTCCAGTAAACCAGCAGCAAAGTCTTAAATCTGAAGAACTGTGCAGGAGGAAACTTAAAGGGGAGTGAAATGTTTAGATGAGCCGAAGTGCTCTGAAGGCGCAATCTGGGAGAGCTGCCAGAAGGGAGCTGCATTTGGACGTGAATCTACAGATAAGCGAAACGGGTGCAAGGCAGGAACTGTGTTGGGGCAGAGGGCACATATATTATAATATATCACGGAACACAGCACCATCTGGGCGACCAAGCAGAGAGAAAAACACACGCAGACGCTGGAAGAACACGGGAACTCCACAGAGACAGTGGGCAGAAAAAGCAAACAAAACCTATGAAATAAAAAGGCACTCTGGGGGGGAATGATGGGAGCGTCTTTCTCTAACCCTTTTACATAAAGTGACAGCATTTGGAAGACATGCTGAGTGACTGACAGCACAGAAAGATACAGAGATAGAAATATGTGAAAGGCACTATATAGCAAATGATCAGACTGACATATAGATCAATGGTTAAATAAACGTGTCAGAGACTACATAACACATGAAGAGAAAACTAGATAGACATGAAAGGCACTATATAAAAAATGAACAGATAGATAAGCACACAGAGAGATGAGAAAGACAAACGTAGGTCAACAGTTATGCAGATTGAAAGACATTACATGACACATGATAGATAGATAGATAGATAGATAGATAGATAGATAGATAGATAGATAGATAGATATGAAAGGCACTATGTAATAGATAGATGTGAAAGGCACTATATAATAGATAGATAGATAGATAGATAGATAGATAGATAGATAGATAGATAGATAGATAGATAGATAGATAGATAGGAAAGGCACTATATAATAGATAGATAGATAGATAGATAGATGCTATATAACAATTTAATAGATTGGTAGACATGTTAAAGACATTTTAAAATAAATGAATTGATAGGTAGGCACATTGACACATGCGAAAGACACTATATAACAACTGAATAGACAGATAAGAACATAGGTAGGTGTCAGGGGCATTGCATTAAAAAACAAGCTAATACTGTATTATATTATTATAATACTGTATATATATAGGGTGGTCCAGATCTATTTATGCAATTTTCATTACGCTATAACTTATTAAGTTTATTACATAGAGGATTCACAAATAAATCTTTTTGTTACCGATAGATGGCAGCACCTGCCCTGCATTCCAAAATGGCGGGGAGATAGTTGTCAGTCCAACAGTGGGTGCAATGTGTTCACCTTTTCATAATTGCAAAATTAGATCTGGACCACTCAGTATATTGTTACACACATGTCTTTGGGTGTCGACCAAAGGGACCAGAATACACCAATTCTATGCCAGGCCAGGAGGCAGCGGGTTGCACTAAACCTCTCTCTTTTCTATCCGCAGATCAAACATGACAAATTCTGCCTGTGTCCAATTAGTATGAGGACATCACTTCCTGTCCCACCCTGATGACATCACTACCCTTGAACCACCTTTAAAAACCCTCCATCCTCCAGACTTGGGCGGTCCTGTTTTGGACACTTGCCTGTACATATTTTATGCAAATGTAAGCCTTTTGCAGCCATGGACACTGTATGGGTGGCTGACCCAAACCTTTGTATATTATTTATTGTATATATATATATATATATATATATATATATATATATATATATATATATATATATATATATATATATATCCATCCATTCATTTTTCAACCTGCTGAATCCGAACACAGGGTCACGGGGGTCTGCTGGAGCCAATCCCAGCCAACACAGGTCACAAGGCAGGAACCAATCCCGGGCAGGGTGCCAACCCACCGCAGTATATATATATATGTATATTTATTTATAGTTATATGTGAAAGGCACTATATAACAAATGAATAAGTAGACAGATATGTGTAATAAGCACTGTATTTGGTTGGTACATTTCGTGAACGGTATTGGACCAGGGGGCAGCATCATTGGTGGTCACCATGGCTTTTTTTTTGGACCCAGCATCGTGGATTTGAAACGTCTCACTAGCTGAAGCCTGAGTTGGCTTATCGTGTTCTCCCTGTGTCCGTTTTTGGTTTTCCTTCTCCCAAATGCCCAAAGACGTGTGTGTTTGGTAATTTGAAGCCACACTGGTGTCAGTGTATCTGTGAGTGGTCTCCGTGATGGACTGGTGCCCTAACCAGTGTTGCCTGCTGCTGCCTTGCCTTGGCCCGATTTTGTGAGGATAAGCAGCAGCCCCAACCCGTGACCTTGTGTGGGATGTCTGAGAATGTTGTAGTTGTCGCCGTCACTTCCTACGGTGCTTTGGGTGATGTAGCATGGAGGGTTCGACCTGCTGTGTAAAGATGTATTCAAGATAAGAAGCTGATGAGGAGAGATGCTAATAAAAAGCAAACATAAGTAAAATGGCCGTCACTTGCCTGCACAGTTAGTTGTCACTTGGAGCTGCACAATCACCAAAATCGGTATGCAGACACGATTGATTCTTAGTGCCGCTGTTATCCAGAAGCAGCACAATTGATTTTCCCTCCGAATTCCTGTATTCATGTTTGACGATTTCCGCTCTTTACACCTTTGTCTTCTGTGAGTGCACAACTACAATCAGTGTATGAGCGGCCGACTTCTTGCTTTTTAATTTATTTTCCATTGTAAGGCTGCACAGATCTGTTCATTTTCTTCAGCGTTCTAATGGTGAATATCTCCAGCTACACAACGTGCTGACTTGCCTCTCTATCTCGTCTGAGGCACGCCCTTGAAGCAGGCTGCAGGGCTCAGTGCAAATCAATAGCTTTGAGTCAGGATTAACAAAGAAGTCATCACTCAGTAATTTCACCACAGTAAGCGATTTCCAGTGAAGGACTGAAAGGCCGGTTGCCCAACGCAAACAAACGCGGAATCAATTATCAAACAAATGGAAAAGCGGTTGACATGTGCGAGAGTTATGAAAAGAAATCAGACCCACGAAATCTGGAGAGTTGGTATCAGTTTTGGTTAAAGGCAGGTGAGAACGGGACACGCTGGTCCATCTGCAACACCACAGCATGGCCTGCAGGACGCAACTGAACTGCGAGTCCTCAGAATGTTCCACATACGCGGCTATTTTATGAGAGACCGACACTGGACGTTCTTATTTCTCTTTATTTTGGACCTAATTTAATGATTTGTTACAATTGCTTTTATTTTATACCAGTAACGGCACACTGCATAATAACGTGCAGTGAATCCATTTGACGTGAACATTCCTAGATTTCCTCCTCTTTCTCTGTATGTTTAGCCTTCATTTGCTCAGAGGTTGATGTGCTTGATGCTTCCTGAGCGGCTCTTCTTCTCTCCACTCTAGCGGCCCGCTTCTTCTCTTCTTTCATCTTTTTGTGTTAAAACTGATTAAGTCAGTTTTTGTGTTGCAAATACTTAGTATGTCCTCTTTAATTTTTCACTTAAGCCGGCACTTCAGACCTGAAAAATGATTTGAGATATGAAGAGGAAGAGGAAGTGACAGCGAAGGTGGTAGGGATGAGAACGGCACTGCAGGCTGCTTCCGAGAGCTGTTTCTACAATAAAATAAAAGTAAAAAGAGGAATAACCTTGGAGGTCAATCATTACCCCGAAAGCGGATAGTAGACGTCACGTAGTATATGTGTACCAAATTTGAGGTCAGTAGATCAAACGGTTTGCGAGCTACAGGTGATTTAAAATCCTGGACAGACAATCGGACAGCCACGGTGGCGTATAATATATAAAGATTACTAGGGGGTTCGCCCACTGCTCGCTTTGCTCGCCAACCCACCTGGCCTGTGCTACGCGCCAGCCACTTTGCATCTCTGCTGCACACGTTGTGAAGAGGGAGGGCTGAACGCACCCCAAGGAGACGCGGCCGCTCCTCTGAAACCCCCTCTTAATACAACGGGAAACAAATACAGTTGGTTTCTTGTTTACCTCCTCTTTGTTCGATCAGCTGCAGGCTTGATGCTGCTGCTGTCGTACCGTGTGATCTGCATCTCGTGTGGCGTTTTGAACATTTTAAAGGCTGTACAGCATCTGTCCTACTCTTTGTCTTTTATTTCCGGCCTCGGCCTGGTTAAATCTCTTGGCACAAATTCTCGTCTCACAGGACGCAACTTCTTGATATTTTTTAGTTTATCATTTAAAAACGGAAAAAGAATCTGAAAATCTAACAACATAACATTAAAGTTTGATACATTCTGAAAAGAGTGATACCAAACATATATATGAGGTTTTATAATAAGTCCCATTTAAAGCATGACAAAGAATATGTCATTAAAACGTCACATAAAATCGTTGCACAAAATTGTTACACTTTTAGGCTTAGGATTTATATAGAGAGAGTAGATATTATATTATATTATATTATATTATATTATATTATATTATATTATATTATATTAATTCAGGGGCGGCATGGTGGCATAGTGGGTAGTGCTGCTGCCTCGCAGTTAGGAGAACCAGGTTTACTTCCCAGGTCCTCCCCTGTGTGGAGTGTGCATGTTCTCCCTGTGTCTGCGTGCATTTCCTCCTGGTGCTCCGGTTTCCTCCCACAGTCCAAAGACATGCAGGTTAGGTGCCTTGCAATCCTAAAATTGTGTGTGCCGTGTGGTGGGCTGGCACCCTGATCGGAGTTTGTTTCCTACCTTGTGCCTCTATCTATCTATCATATAGTGCCTTTCATTTCTATCTATCTATCTATCTATCTATCTATCTATCTATCTATCTATCTATCTATCTATCTATCTATCATATAGTGCCTTTCATTTCTATCTATCTATCTATCTATCTATCTATCTATCTATCTATCTATCTATCTATCTATCATATAGTGCCTTTCATTTCTATCTATCTATTTATCTACCTATCATCTATCTATCTATCATACAGTATAGTGCCTTTCATTTCTCTCTATCTATCTATCTATCTATCTATCTATCTATCTATCTATCTATCTATCATATAGTGCCTTTCATTTCTATCTATCTATCTATCTATCTATCATATAGTGCCTTTCATTTCTATCTATCTATCTATCTATCTATCTATCTATCTATCTATCTATCTATCTATATATTCCCCCTCTTCAACAAGTACAAAGTTGTTTTTTTTTACATTTGTTCTATTAATGAGGTTACATTTTTTTCATAAAGCAAAAAAAAAAAATACCGAACTTGGATTACAGAAAGAATTGAAATTAAAAAAAAGAATTACTGCTCCGATTAATGACATCTGTATAATAGTGACCTTGTGTGCAGGAACACTAATTGACTGTGTTTTCTCAAATCCAGGCCCAATTAATCAATGATATCAGTGTATTGATTGGCTGCATTGTACAGCCTGAGAGACTACAGTTTCTGTTCAGGGCAGCATTGATTTTTTTTAATATGTCTTCTTGTCTCTTTTTCTTTATCATTATGTAGTTACACAGTAGGATCTCCAGCTCCACACAGCACAGATGTTAAGTACATTCTGTAGGCCGCAGCAGAAAATGTAGCAATAGAGAAGGTGTCTGAGCTGTTGAAATTGGTGTTTGTTGCCTTCTTAGTTGATTTTGTTTTTAATCAATACCTGCAGATAATGAAAATTCTATAAATGTTTCCACCAGTCCAACAAATAGCTATTGTTACTCTACACTTTCCCAGACTCCTTTAACTGAAATATATTGTAGGTGGTACACAGAGTGGAGGGGAATGCTACCCTGGTAAGGTATCCCCCCGAATTCTTGCAGGGATGCCCATCCATCCCATATGCCACCTACAACATGTATATGTGTATGTTCATGCCATGCATGCACTCCAGAGGGTCACCTTTCAGATTCTCCTAAAGGAAGTAGTACCAACCTGTGACAAGAGGGGGTGCTGTCACTAACTAGTGTCTTGTCTCCTTTCTCCCTCCCAGCCTTGAGAAATTGCCCCTTGAGGGCAACAAAGCCAAGTAAGTCTCACCTCCTCCGGTCTGCCTGCTATAAAAGCAGAATGCTCCTCGATGGCAGCGTCTCATTTCAGTGCTGACCTTGCTAAAGTGCAGATCAACGCCAGAGCTTACAGCGAAGTGATTCTCACAGCGAAATCGTACCTCACAAACAGCACACTCAAGCACATCCATATCGTTGGTTTCCCTGATTTTTTGTTTTGTTCTAATTAAAGGGGGGGTTTTGTCCAATTGACATCCCAAGCATATACAGTGTATGTATTGCGTCCTGTGTTGGCTGGGATTGGCTCCAGCAGACCCCCGTGACCTTGTAGTTAGGATATAGCGGGTTTGATAATGGATGGATGGACATAATATATATATATATATATATATATATATATATATATGTTTGTATGTCTGTCTGCTGTTCACAAGAGAACTACTTAACGGATTTAGATCAGGTTTTTATCTAGAATTTGCTAGAACATTAAGGTTAATTTTGTGACTTCTCTTATCATGCTAAGTATCATAGTTCAGTTTGTGGCAAATCTGAGAGAGAGGCTGTGGGCCGAGGGGAGGGGGGAAATGGGCGGGGCCCTCCTCACTCACTCACTCACGAGCCAGCCTCCGTTCAAGTTGTCACGTGTTGTCACTGCTTAGACAGTGATAACTGTTTGTTCAGCAGACATTATCATCTACAGATTGTTAAAGAGTCATTTTCTTCTTTCGGCAACTTCCGATAGGGGTTGTCACAGTGGATCATCTTCTTCCATATCTTTCTGTCCTCGTCATCATGCTTTGTCACACCCATCACCTGCATGTCCTCTCTCACCACATCCATAAACCTTCTCTTAGGACTGCCTCTTCTCCTCTTACCTGACAGCTCTAGCCTTAGCACCCTTCTCCCAGTATACCCCTCATCTCTCCTCTGCACATGTCCATACCAACACAATCTCACCTCTCTGACTTTGTCTCCCACTTGAGCTGACCCTCTAATGTCCTCATTTCTAATCCTGTCCATCCTCGTCACACCCAATGCAAATCTTAACATCTTTAACTCTGCCACCTCCAGCTCTGTCTCCTGTGCCACCGTCTCCAGCCCATATAACATAGCTGGTCTCACTACAGTCTTGTAGACCTTCCCTTTCACTCTTGCTGATACCCGTCTGTCACCAATCACTCCTGACACTCTTCTCCACCCACTCCACCCTGCCTGCACTCTCTTCTTCACTTCTCTTCCACAATCCCCATTACTCTGTACTGTTGATCCCAAGTATTTAAACTCATCTACCTTCACCAACTCTACTCCCTGTGTCATCCTCACCATTCCACTGACCTCCCTCTCATTCACACACATGTATTCTGTCTTGGTAGTCCTACTGACCTTCATTCCTCACCTCTCTAGAGCAGATCTCCACCTCTCCAGGGTCTCCTCAACCTGCTCTCTACTCTCTCTACAGATCACAATGTCATCAGCAAACATTACAGTCCACGGAGATCCTGACTAATCTCATCTGTAAGCCTGTCCATCACCATTGTAAATAAGAAAGGGCTCAGAGCCGATCCCTGATGTAATCCCACCTCCGTCACTCCTACCGCAGACCTCACCACGGTCACACTTCCCTCGTACATATCCTGTGCCACTCTTATGTACTTCTCTGCCACTCTCGACTTCCTCATACAATACCACAGCTCCTCTCAGTCACCCTGTCATTTGCTTTCTTCAGGTCCACAAAGACGCAATGCAACTCCTTCTGGCCTTCTCTAAACTTCTCCATCAACATCCTTAGAGCAAACATCACATCTGTAGTTCTCTTTCTTGGCATGAAACCATCCTGTTGCTCACTAATCATCACCTCACTTCTTAACTGAGCATCCACTGCTCTTTCCCATAACTTCATGCTGTGGCTCATTAATTTTATCCCCCTGTAGTTACTACAGTCCTGCACATCCCCCTTATTCTTAAATATCCACACCAGTACACTTCTTCTCCACTCCTCATCATCCTCTCACTTTCCAAGATTCCATTAAACAATCTGCTTAAAAACTCCACTGCCATCTCTCCTAAACACCTCCATGATTCCACAGGTATGTCATCTGAACCAACGGCCTTTCCATTCTTCATCCTCTTCATCACTGTCCTCTCTTCCTCTTTGCTAATCCGTTGCACTTCCTGATTCATTATCTCCACATCATCCAACCTCTTCTCTCTCTCGTTCTCTTCATTTATCAGCCTCTCAAAGTTCTCTTTCCATCTGCTCAATACACTCTCCTCGCTTGTGAGTTTGTTTCCATGTTTATCCTTTATCACCCTAACCTGCTGCACATCTTTCCCAGCTCGGTTCCTCTCTGTAGCCCACCGGTCCTTTTCTCCCTCCTTGTTGTCCAACCTCTCATGCAACTCATCATGCGCCTTTTCTTTTGCCTTCGCCACCTCCCTCTTCACCTTGCGCCTTATCTCCTTGTCCTCTTGTCTACTTTCTTCTTCTCTCTGACTATCCCACTTCTTCATCACCATCCTCTTTCTCTGTATACTCTCCTGTATTTCCTCATTTCACCACAAGGTTTCCTTTTCCTCCTTCCTCTTTCCAGATGTCACCCTTACTACTTCTGCTGTAGTCACCCAACTGTCTTCACTGCCACCCAGTGCCAGTCTCACCTTCTCCCTAAACTCAACCTCGCAGTCTTCCTTTTTCAACTTCCACCATTTGATCCTTGGCTCTGCCCTCACACTCTTCCTCTTCTTGATCTCCAATGTCATCCTACTGACCACCATCCTGTGCTGATTAACTACACTTTCCCCTGCCACCACTTTGCAGTCTTCAATCTCCTTCAGATTGACTCTTCTGCTTAGGATTTCTTCACCACTCTTGTATGTCACCCTATGTTCCTCCCTCTTCTTAAAATACATATTCACCACAGCCATGTCCATCCTTTTGGCAAAATCCACTATCCTCTGACCTTCTTCATTCCTCTCCTTGACACCATACCTACCCATCACCTCCTCGTCTCCACTGTTCCCTTCACCAACATGCCCATTGAAATCCGCTCCAATCACCACTCTCTGTTCATCACTTCATCCAACTCACTTCAGAAATCTTCTTTCTCATCCATCGCACACCCAACTTGTGGTGCATATGCACTAATAACATTGATCATCACACCTCCAGTTTCCAGCTTCGTAATCATCACTCTGTCTGACACTCTTTTCACTACCAGAACACTCTTGACATGCTGTTCCTTCAGAATAACTCCTACTCCATTTCTCCTCCCGTCCACACCATGATAGAACAATTTGAATCCTCCTCCGATCCACCTGGCCCTACTCCCCTTCCATTTAGTCTCTTGCACACACAATATATCAACCTTCCTTCTCTCCATCATATCTGCTAACTCTCCCTCCTTACCAGTCATACTGCCAACATTCAAAGGTCCTACCCTCAGTTCTGCTCTCTTTACTGTCCTCCTCTCCTCCTGCCTCCGGACACGTCTTCCCCCCTCTTCTTCTTCATCAGCCAACAGTAGCTCAATTTCTGCCAGCACCCTATTGGCTAACAGTACTGGTGGCGGTCGTTGTCAACCCGGCACTCGACTGATCCGGTATTGAAATTTGTATTGTTGTCCGCATTTTGATTTGGCTGCGGTGGGCTTGCACCCTGCCCATGGTTTGTTTCCTGCCTTGTGCCCTGTGTTGGCTGGGATTGGCTGCAGCAGACCCCCATGACCCTTTAGTTAGGATATCTTAATTATTGTGAAACAACCAAGTGGCGTCCACTTCTGAATAAGAGCCGCCAAGACTACACTCAATACAATTGCACTACTAAGTGCGCAACAAATCGCTGCTCATGCCTTTTTTCTTCCGAATTTCGCCGATCGACCAACGCCATTTTGCAGACTGGCAGGCCAAATCCCAAAATCAAGGATAAGATCGGACATTAGCCAGTCAATTTACAGCGACATTTCCTGATTTTGCCGGACACTTCCACTTTGGCCAATTTCGGGTTTTGGCTGTAACACACACACACACATATATATATATATATATATATACATATATACAGGGTATATATATATATATATATATATATATATATATATATATATATATATATATAAGTACATATATATGTACACAGTATATCAGTGGTTCTCAGCCTGTAGGGGGCTCTAGGGGCTGGCAACAAAAGGGGAGTGAAGATGTGAAAAAAAGAAAACAAGAATCAAAAATATGAAAAAAACATCTGTAAAACCAAAATAAATTAACTTAAACTAAATTCTATTACTAGAACAATACATATTGTGGCAGGAGGCTGGGTGTGCTCACCAATTAGCCACCTACTTAAGGAGCCGCCGCCCTGCAATCAAGGCTGGAGTCGGGTGAGGAGGAGGACAAGGTCATGGCAGTGGAGGCGAGGAGAGGCCCGAGTGTGTTGTGTTTTAAAGACAGTGGCTAGTGAGAGCCTAGACTTTGGGGAACTGGGGAGTTGGTGGCGGTGCACTTTTGTAAGTATTGTGAATAAACGTGCTGTGATGGATCAAACGGTGTCCGCCTGTGTGTGTCCGGGCCGCTATACTTCACAATATAGAGTTAGATAAATGTAGATAAAAGTTAAGTAGGTATAATAAAATTTGCATCTACATTTCAAAAAAATGTTAGGGGGTGCGATTAAAAACTGTTATGAAAACTTGGGTCGCAAATACTTAAAGGTTGAGAAACGCTGCAATATATATATGTATGTATAGTACTTTGGGGGGACTGAATGTCTACTTGGTGTTATTTGGGTTATATGTCGTGTTTTCATTTCATGTTGTATATTATTTCAAACCAACCCCCTGCATAACAAATATATTTAAATATATTGTACAAGGGACGTTCAAAAAAGTTTCCGCACTTTTTATAAACTCTGTTCATTAAGAATTTCAAAAACAGATAACATCACTTTTCAACATGGTCACCTTCCTTGGCGATGCAATTTTTCCAGCATCGTACCAATGTTTTAATGCCCAATTTCGGCTCCTTTCACCTTCACCTTTTCCAACAAAAATCTAAAATTGCAGAAACATTTTGAACGTCCCTCATATAAAAAGGTTCCATCTATGCCGTTGGTCTATTTTATAATTCAGATTGATTCAATTAACAGCAAAGGACATAAAATAAAGAATTTAGTGTTCTTTCTTTAAGGGGTGGTTGAAAATATGTGAGACATAGATAGGCAAATAGATCAATAGTGAAAGAGTTATAAAATGGCATTACATAACACATAGATAGATAGATAGATGTGAAAGGCACTATATAATAGATAGATAGATAGATAGATAGATGTGAAAGGCACTATATAATAGATAGATAGATAGATAGATAGATAGATAGATAGATGTGAAAGGCACTATATAATAGATAGATAGATAGATAGATAGATAGATAGATAGATAGATAGATAGATAGATAGATAGATAGATAGATATGAAAGGCACTATATAATACAGATAGATAGATAGATAGATAGATAGATAGATAGATAGATAGATAGATAGATAGATAGATAGATAGATGTGAAAGGCACTATATAATAGATAGATAGATAGATAGATAGATAGATAGATAGATAGATAGATAGATATGAAAGGCACTGTATTATACAGTAGATAGGTAGATAGATAGATAGATAGATAGATGTGAAAGGCACTATATGATAGATAGATAGATAGATAGATAGATAGATAGATAGATAGATAGATAGATAGATAGATAGATAGATAGATAGATAGATAGATAGATAGATAGATAGATAGATAGATAGATAGATAGATAGATGCGAAAGGCACTATATAATAGCTCCAGCAGACCCTGTAGTGAGGATATAGCGGGTTGGATAATGGATGGACTATATAACAGATAGATAATGTCATGAAAAATTATTTGCCCCTTCCTAGTTTCCAATATTTTTGACAATTCAACAGGAAATATTAAATGCAGTCCATCCCATACAACAATCATTATTTGGTTTTTTCACTTAAAACATTTATTGAATTAAAAACATTTTTCCAAGTCAGGATGGCATTGAAATAAAGAGAAAGAAGCACTAAGTAGCCTAATCTGATTGTTCAGGACGTCAATGAGATGTGGGATTAAGAGTCAGATAGCACACCTCATGTCAGCACAGTGAGAACATTCGGACTGCACACAGGTTCAGGGGTTCAAACCCAGAAAATTATATTTGCTAAGCACTGTGCCACCATGCCATCCTCAGCATGAAAAAGTTAAATGCGATCGAGTAGTGAAAACCACAATGCTGCTAATCAGTTTCAGACCCAAGATGAAAGGGCTGTTCTTCCTGTGAAGTTGAATAAAGCGACTTTTCCTGTGGTGGCCTACCTTGAAGAGCTGAATGTGTGCCAAATCATTGTAATTAATAAATGAAAGAATAAAAAAGAAATGCTTAAAGACTGGAGGGCACATTTTAAAGGAAGCAGAGGCGAAGTGTGTGGGTGGCTTGATTGATGAGGTACTTTGCAAGTATGAAGGCCATGAAGAGTGCTTCTGATGTGAAAGATGAATCCCAGGGAAAATGTGATGGCGCCACGGCCTGCACGCCCGTCAGGTGAGTTATTTGAGGCGAGTCACGCACCTTTATGTCTTTTCTTATCTTTCTCTTTTGCCGTTGGCCGAGCACATGCTGTTGTTCGTTTTCTTTGAAGAGATTTTTTTTCATAAGCTGTTTTCTTCCAGGGCCGTGATGATCCTAAAATCACACATCCATCTCATTTTGTGTTTTTGGTCTGTGTGATCCATAAATCCACTATACATGTGGCCTGCGTGTTTACCAGAATACTTCATAAGTCACCCACTTTCTATGATGCAAGACAATATTGTCCTTAAAAGGGAGTGAAAAGATTATCTATACTGGAAAGACAAAAAAGGGAAAATACTACGCTATCCACCCTTAAAATGTCAGACAGTTACTAAATATGAAGGATCCTGAGAAATTCTTTCACTTATTGATTTCTAATACGATTGGCTGCTGTAAAGTGTTCTTCACAGACTGTTCAAATTGTTCTTTATGCAGCTTTCATTTCATTCAAAGTGCTGCTGCCAGAATTGTTACATGAATTAGTCAAATTTGTCCACATAACCCCTGCCCTTGAGTCATTACACTGGCGTCCGGTTAAGTTTCAGTCTCATTTCAAAATCTCCCTCTGTTCATGTAAAGTCTCACATGGATAAGACCCTGCTCAGCTCTCTGAACGTACCATTAAATACAAACCGGAGCACATATTAAGATCTCAATGTACCACCTTACTAAAGATTCCAAGGATCAAGGAAACAGCAGTGCGATGATGGGGTGGAGTGGTGGCTCTGACTGTCGGGATTCTGCACTGGTAATCGGAAGGTTGCTGGTTCGAATCCCATAAACGCCAAAAGTGACTCTACTTGAGCGATGCCCTTAACCTGCAATTGCTCCGTCCTGGGTATGACGTCAATCTGAATCCCACCCTGCGAGTAGGCCTTGCAGGGGAAAACCTGAGGGTTGGTGGCAGAATTGGCACTCCAGCCACCATAAAAAAACCTCCCACTGTTCCATTTTGCTGAACTAGTGTGGTGCTGCCCATCACATGGCTGCACTTGGAGGTCTGGGATCCTGAGTTGGTTTGTCATGTGGTGGGCGCGGCAATGTGCCGTATCAGTGTGTGCGCCTAACCTCAGTGTGATGATCTAACTGAAGATGCCTCTGAGTCTCAGCTTTGAAATCAGACTGAAGGCTCACTGCTTTCGTTGAGTTCACCCTGATTAGACCTCCATGTTGCATTTCCGTTTGATAGACACTATGAATTGCTGCTGATTCTTCTCTATTCTGTTTTTCACTTGGCGTCACTGTCCTGGTTTTCTGTTTCCCCTGCCTGTTCGGAAAGACACCGGAGATATTGGGAGCTTTGGAATTCAGAGATGAAGGAAAGGGGTTTGTCTTTTTAATAGACTGACCAGCACAAAACATTCCATTGGTTCATATAATCGAGTCACTACTTGTCAACAGAAAGTTCTACGCAGAAATGGACGGTGAAAAGGGAGTCGTTGGAGGAATCTGAAAAACGGACTTCCTCAAGGTTCAGTGCTGGCTCCCATCCTGTTCAATATCTACACCAAATGACCAGCCAGTGTTCACTGGCATTAGGAGGTTCATTGATCTCTGCTTAGCCTACCAGTCTGTTTCCTTCCAAGATATCCAAAAGAGACTTACCAATGCCCTCAGTATCCTCTCAGAGTATAACGAAAATGGTTCCTTAATGCCATCCCAGGGAAGACACAGGTCTGTACCTACCATCTTAACAACAGATAGGCAAACCCAACTCTAGAGATCAGATGGAACAACGAAGTATTGAAGAACACCAAACATCCTGTTTGCTTAGCCATCACCATGAACAGGACACTCTCTTTTAAAGAACTAGGGGGCTCTCGACCCTGCTCGCTGCGCTCACCAACCCATTCACGGATCTGCCGCTCGGTTGTGGGGAAGCGCATGTACAATTTAAACAGGTTGTTATTTTCTTGGGAATAGTTACTTATGTATAATAGAACTAACTAATTTACATTACAGCGAGTAATTAATCATAGTAAAAAACAGTAAAACGTAATAAATTGAAACAAAATTATGTTTCATGTTGCGTTCGAGGTATTCTTGCGTTATACATTTTCGTTCTGTTTGGCTTTGAAATTAACATGCAAATACTTTTTAAACGTACTCTTTTACTGTAAAACTTTTTTGAATTAACTTTTCGTCAGTATCACATTGAATTTTGATTCCGTGTTTCCGTGTTTCGTATAACTGCCCGTGAGTAAATATCGTTTCATTCTCTCTAATAAATAAAACAGCTTTATCAAATGTTTGTCCCTGTGATTTGTTAATTGTCATAGCAAAAGCTATTCTAATGGGAAACTGTTTTAATACGAATGGCATATCGAGATCCCCTTTGGTGTCTGTTATGCCCTGAAGATGTACTACATTACCTTTCTTGTCGCCTGTTTAAATGTCACATTGTTTGACCAATTTTGAATACAACTAATCTTGTCGTATTGCATAGCCCATCACTCAGACATAAATTACGCAACAACATTACAATACATCCTTCTTTCAACAGTAATTCGACCGGTGGAAGACCACATGGTGTTAACGGTTATTTTTATTCTTCAGGATATTGTAAGATGATGAATTTATCTTCTGCACCATCACCACCAACTGTTTCAGTAGAGTCTATTGATACGAATTTAACCAATTTGCCATGTAACCCATCGACAATTTTCACGTTAATTTGTTTGATTTCATTGTTTCTCACTGATAGGATTGCCTGTGTACTCATGTCTTCTGTTGATAACCCTTTGTGATGAAATTCTTCAATACGATTTGGACATATGTTTTTTTTATTGGCAACTTAAAGTAAGGAAAATTTATACAAAAAAATGTATAAGAGCCTGGAGCGCAGGAACTGTGATGACAAAAGCATTCACACGAATGAGAGGTGCTGCGGTGGGCTGGCACCCTGCCCGGAGTTTGTTTCCTGCCTTGCGCCCTGTGCTAGCTGGGATTGGCTCCAGCAGACGCCCGTGACCCTGTAATTATGATATAGCGGATTGGATAATGGATGGATGGATGAAGGTGCCAAATTTCAGTTTGTCCCCTGGGGGCCAAATTGGTTCATCCAGATGGACAGACAGACCAACTTGATGGCAACAACAGGCTGGCATTTTGTGTGAACACACAAGAAAAAAAGAAAGAATGAATAAAACACCAAAGAAAAAAAAAATTGGTTGTAAATGTGGCCAAGAGTTAGGGTTGTGGCCCATCTGGGAGTATTTCCTGCTCACGAGCTACCATAAGTAATTCTTAATACATTTGAGCATGTTTGAAGATTTTAAGTTTGGTTATGTAAGACAAGGGTTTTTTTTTTGTTTGTTTGTTTGTTTTTGTTCTATAGACACGAAAAAATGAAAAAGCTTTCACCAAGATGGACAATCTGCTCAGGTGGTCTAAGAGGATTCAGAGGGGCCTGTCTGAAGAAGCAGGATGGCCACTGAGAAGATGTCAGTAACCACTCAGAGTAAGTAGAGGTGCCCATGGGAGATTGTCAATCCCACTTCCGACACCAGTAAGAAGGGCATGGAAGAGGAAGCAGAAGGCAGCCAGATGACAATACAGGTTACTAACATTGCAGAACTGTACCTGCAGTGAGACCAATATTGAAAGGCGCTATACAGACTGATTGGGTAACTCTGTGCGACTTCTCCTGTCAGAATATACAGCAATACAGTTACTACAAAAAAAAAAAAGTGGAAAATAAAATGATAAGCTTATCAAGTTAATCCCAACCTGAGACTGAATGGGTAATTTTATTTGCCAGAGTTTAAAGCTACAAAATGAAAAATAAATAAATAAAATGACTGTCACATGCTCACAGAATGCCCCGTCAAAGTCTTGCCTGTGGAAAGGCGCTATGTACTGCATACCCACAGCAAAAACTGGAATCATTACCAATGCAGACCAGGGGCCTCATGTATAAACGATGCAACGATAAAAATGTTGCGTAAGAACGTTTCCACGTTCAAATAACGACATATAAAACCTAAACTAGGCGTAAAGCTACACACATTTCCACGGTAGCTCAAACCCTGGCGTGAGCAAGCTCTCCGCTCGGTTTTGCAGACTGGCGGCACCCAGCGTCAAAGCAATGCTACTGTTCCAGTGAGGTTTTCCTTTCTTTATTAGATCCACATCCCTGACGCAGCTTTATAAATACACTGAAATTAACCGCATATTGTTTATTAGTTTAAGGCATCTGATTGTAATTAACCAGTAACAATATAATGGTCCACAGAATGGCCAAACTCGTCTAAATACCAGAGCTGCTTTAGTGTTGTTACTCTCACTGCACCTTCTTCTTCTTCTTCTTTCAGCTGCTCCCGTTAGGGGTTGCCACAGCGGATCATCTTTTTACATATTACTCTCACTGCACCACTCGGAGTACAGTATTTATATCACTGTATCTGAGTGTGAATCACAGCAGCAGCTAATCGGAATGAGAATTATCAGGATAAAGCATCAAGCACACGCTGCCTCAGCCATGCACACAGTCTATTTGAACTGCACTCATACAACAAAAGCTTCAGAGCCTTTCCTGTACAGACCTCGCTGTTCACATAAACAGTTTCATCCCAAGAACTCTAAACGCACTCCATCAGTCCATCAAGTGCTCCTTGTAGAACCGTTTGTACTTATAAGTGTGATGACCTCACTGTAAACTTGAGATACAGTTATAATATTACACAACCTGAGCCACTTTATAAAGCGCGTATTTACAGTACATATGATGACGATATCATTTATAAGATAAAATGCAGCAAAATGTGTTTATTATACTGTATTATACCGATAAAACGTTAACATCATTTAAATAGTCTATATTGTTAATAATTAAACATGTGAGGACACGGTGGCACAGACTTGTTACTTCACCGATTGTTCCTGCCTCATGCTGTATTCTTGCTGGGCTGGCGTGACACTGGAAGGACAGAATAATTAAACAAGTACTATGAAGATAATTCAATGTTCCTTAAAAGTTTTGAAGAATCGGTGTTCTCAGCTTACAGATGGCTTAACGTCCATTACAGAGCTGATTGTGTGGCGATTGTTTACTTGGAGAAAGAAAAGGAAGGACAGCAATTGGAGGTTAGTACATTTGAAAGAAACAGTACTGCTGCAAAAAATGATTTCATCGAAGGTCTCGCATGGCGCAGCAAGCTTTCTTGCATGAGACATGAACAATCACTGCGCCACCGTGTTCCCATGTTTAATAACGTGCTTTAACTCCTATCATCATGAAAATGACATCACGTATACATCTCAGTATTTGAGTTATCCTGAGAGCTGTAATATCACAAGTGTAATGGATTCTGTGTCCTGTCGGAGGAAGAGAAAGCCCGTTTAAGAAACACGTAGTGATTCACACACACAGAGCAAATAGAAGATCAAATACAAAACAAAGCATTTAACGTGCTACTTTAGTTACGATGGGACTTGAGAAACTAGTAAATGAAATGATTTTAAGATGACGTTTATGATGTTCTACTTTAATGACCAAATAAACTACGTGATTAAAGTGGAAATGTCGAGATTAAAGTTGACATTTCGTGTTTTTTCCCCACCGTGTGGCTTTTTTTTCTCTGTACCCTAATAAGCTATCATGTGACACTCAGACGGTGTGCTACAACTCACCTTTTCACGGCGACTTTGATATCTGACAACTTCTTTTTTATTTCGGGCACTGTGCGACTTTGTAAACGTGAGCTTTAAAGTTTCTCCAACACGCTATGTCACTCGATCAACTTCCTTTTCTTGTTTATACCTTTGTTTAAATCAACAAATTGTACGTTTTTCTTTACCTCCACTTGGTATTCGCTGAAATTATTTTATTTCCGCCCATGTTTTTGCCGTTGCCTTTTCACAGAAGACTGAGCTTAAGGGCTATTTATATTGATTTGCATATTCAAAGAGGCGTAATTCTGGCAGGAGTTGGGGCGGGACAGCAGGCGCGTGCACGTGTGTTACTTTTCACACTGACCGAGACTTATGTAGTGGAAGAACATGGAAGTTGGTGAACACACAGATTCCTGCATCTGGATTTTTCAGTGCATATGCACATTTGCCCTTTTGTGCTTACATCGTGTTATAGTATGAATTCTACGCACAGCGTTATACATGAGGCCCCAGGACTGGTGGGAAACTTCAGTCATTGAGTAACAGACTGGTAAACAACCAGGGCTCTTGAAAGCTCAGTATGTGCCCAAGTATCAGCCACGATGAATATGTTTATTGTTGAGTCCTCTCATTGCTTCACTGGAGAGTCTCTAGTTAGGGCATCGGATACCAAAGGGCGCATGGAGTCCACTTGGCAGAGATCAGCTTTCACTTTGATTTTAAAGAGTCTTTACTTGTTCATCGGTGTCAAAAAAAAAAAAACAAATTCAATTCAATGGGATTCAAACTTATGTAACAATAAACATGAAAATGTTCAAGGGGGGAGAACACTTTTAATGAGCAGTAGTGTTGTCACATTAACAAAGTATATTAAAAGAAAATATATATATAAAGGGTACATTGAAGATCTTACTTGCATGTCTAGTGGCATAATAAATAAGTAGATAGATAGATAGATAGATAGATAGATAGATAGATAGATAGATAGATAGATAGATAGATAGATATGAAAGGCACTATATAATAGATAGATAGATAGATAGATAGATAGATAGATAGATAGATAGATAGATAGATAGATAGATAGATAGATAGATAGAAATGGTGAAGGTGGGAGGAGTTGTAATTGGGCATTAAAAAGTTGGTACGACGTTGGGAAATTTCATCTCAAACGAAGGTGACTGTGTAGAAAAGTGATGTCATTTGTTTTTGAAATTCTTAATAAATAAAGTTAAACTTTGGAAACTTTTGGAACCTCCCTCACAGATAGCATGTAGACTGTTTTTCTATATCCATCTCTGGGACCGCCACTGAGCCTTCATCTGGGACCTTTTAACCCTTAACAGAAGTTTCAATGCCCAGCTGATTCTTTGTTGTCCAGCAAGGGCACAGTCAGTCGTGTGTTTTTGGTGTCATTGCCTGCCACAAAGCTTTCAGTGTATGCCATGATCACATGTGGTTGTTTGAGTCTGCACTGGCAAATTATTACACTCTTGTGACAAGGCCATGTAGTGTGGCAAAGATACGTATTGTTAGCCATTATGTTCTCTGGTGAATCCTCACTACTGTCTCTTTGACAAAGTATCTCTATACCCAAGTGTCGTTTTCTAAAATCATAGAAGCAGTTGCGTTGTGTACACACAATATTTAGGTTATTGGAATAAAATGAGCAGAGTTCCAAAGGTCCATTCACTTTAATAGAAGACTGCTGTAGTTAAACCCCTACTTAAGAAACATAATCTCGACCCCTCGGCTCTTGAAAATTTTAGACCCATCTCTAACCTGCCCTTCTTAAGTAAAGTTCTAGAGAAGGCAGCCATTATGCAGCTAAATGACCACCTCAATAAACCTGCTATTCTTGATAAATTTCAGTCAGGTTTTAGAACAAATCACAGCACAGAAACTGCACTCGTTAAAGTAGTAAATGACTTGCGGGTAAATGCAGACAGAGGCCATTTATCTGTTCTCATCCTCTTAGATCTGAGTGCTGCATTTGACACCATTGATCACAATATTCTTAGAAATCGCCTTAGTCAATGGGTGGGCCTCTCTGGCAGGGTCTTAAATTGGTTTGAATCCTACCTGGCAGGGAGAAAATTCTTTGCTAGTTGTGGTAATTATAACTCAAAGACACATGATATCCGATATGGTGGTCCACAAGGCTCTATCCTGGTCTGCTGCTCTTCTCAATCTACATGCTTCCGTTAGGTCAGATTATCTCAGAGCACAACGTGAGCTACCACAGCTATGCTGATGACACACAGCTGTACTTATCAATAGCACCTGATGACCCCGACTCTCTCAATTCACTAACACAATGTCTGACTTGTATCTCAGAATGGATGAATAGTAACTTTCTCAAGTTAAATAAAGAGAAAACTGAAATTTTAGTGATCAGCAATAATGGATACAATGAGGCTATTAGAAATAAACTGGATACATTAGGATTAAAAGTCAAGATGGAGGTAAAAAGCTTCGGGGTAACTGTTGACTGTAATCTGAATTTTAAATCGCATATTCATCAGATCACTAGGACAGCATTTTTTCACTTAAAAAACATAAGTAAAGTTAGACCTCTTATATCATTGAAAGATGCTGAGAAATTAGATCACGCGTTTGTTTTCAGTCGACTAGATTACTGTAACGCACTCCTCTCAGGACCACCCAAAAAAGATATAAATCACTTGCAACGAGTGCAGAATGGAGCTGCTAGAATCCTAACTAGGAAAAGAAAATCCGAGCACATCTCTCCAGTTTTGATGTCACTACACTGGTTGCCTGTGTCATTCAGGACTGACTTTAAAATACTGTTTATGGTTTATAAAGCCTTAAATAATCTGCTCCATCTTATATATCGGAGTGTCTGACACCTTATATTCCAAATCGTAACCTCAGATCCTCAAATGAGTGTCTCCTTAGAATTCCAAGAACAAAACTTAAAAGAAGTGGTGAGGCGGGGCCTTCTGCTGCTGTGCACCTAAAATCTGGAATACCCTGCCAATAGGAATTCGCCAGGCTGATACAGTAGAGCAGTTTAAAACACTGCTGAGAACACATTACTTTAACATGGCCTTCTCTAACTTCTCCTAACTTAACTTAACTTAATCCTGATACTCTGTATGTTCAGTTCTTCATAATAACTATTCATGGTGGCTCTAAAATCCGTACTGACCCCTACTCTCTTTTCTGTTTCTTTTTCCGGTTTCTTTGTGGTGGCGGCCTGCGCCACCACCACCTACTCAAAGCTTCATGATGCTCCAACAATGATGGATGGATCAAAAGCCAGAAGTCTACGTGACCATCATCATCAAGTCCTTCCGTGAGAACCCTAAATCCAAAGAGGACTGTTTCATTTATGTTAGGTAGAATGCCCAGAGGGGACTGGGTGGTCTCATGAACTGGAATCCCTACAGATTTTATTTTTTCTCCAGGAGTTTTTTTGTTTTTTCTGTCCCCCCTGGCCATTGGACCTTACTCTTATTCGATGTTAATTAATGTTGACTTATTTTATTTTCTTATTGTGTCTTTTATTTTTCTATTCTTTATTATGTAAAGCACTTTGAGCGACTGTTTGTATGAAAATGTGCTATAGAAATAAATGTTGTTGTTGTTGTTGAGCACTGGTGTATTCTCATCGGAGAAGTTCACTCATGGGGGCACACAGTCTTTATTTCTACTTCCATTTCTTGTCTCCAGGATGACCGACAAATCTGAAAATTTCAGGATGTTTGTGTGAATAGTAGAACAAGATTCCCTGATAAAATGAACCCAGGGGAGCAAATTCAAAAGTCCATGTGGATGGACCACACCCCGCATACTCTTCTATGCACCATCTCTTTAAATACAATGGCTTTCTCTAACGGAGGAGCACACCGATTGTGCCACGAGATAGTGTGTGCGAAGTGAAGTGAGCAGGGTGCAGGGCCCCCTAGTTATAATGATAGATTTTATTTATAATGCGCCTTAGGATGTGCTACAAAGCATAACAAAAAGAATTAAAAACACATACAAAGTTTACAGTAAAGGATAACAAAGCAGAATTATATATAGGATTTAGTAAATGGATTACTTTGAAGTCTGTTCTTAAAAACGGGTAGCGACTCAACTTCTCTGAGCTTCTGAGGAAAAGCATTCCACAGCTCTGGAGCTGAAACACACAAGGCTCGGTCATCGATCAGACTCCTCCTAGTCCTGGGAATGCTAAGCTAGGAGACCCGTCTGAGATGATTGGAGTTGGCAGGTGCAGAAGGTCAGAGAGAGAAGAGGGTGCGCGATCATTTAAGCCTATGGAAGTTAACAGTAGTTTGTAATGAATAGGAGGTTAGAGAGAAGTTGCTCAGTGTCTATTTGTAATAAACTGATAAACAGAAATGACTTAGATAGGAAAATAAGTGGTGGCGCAGTGGGTAGCGCTGCTGCTTCGCAGTTAGGAAATCTGGGTTCGCTTCCCAGGTCCTCCTTGCGTGGAGTTTGCATGTTCTCCCCGTGTCTGCGTGGGTTTCCTCCCACAGTCCAAAGACATGCAGGTTAGCTGCAATGGCAAATCTAAATTGTGTGTGTGTGTGTGCGGGCTGCTGCCCTGCCTGGGGTTTGTTTCCTGCCTTGCGCCCTGTGTTGGCTGGGATTGGCTCCAGCAGACCCCCTTTGACCCTGTAGTTAGGATATAGCAGGTTGAATCAGGGATGGATGGATAGGAACATAAATAACAAGCTGGGTAAGATTGCAGATTGGTAGATAATTTGGAATCCATTATACCATCACAGAAGGTCTTGGATAGCAGAGAGTCTTGGGCAGATTTGTGGGAAGTAAAAATGTGAGGTTTGACTACACATTGGGAAGTCAGAAAATCGAGAGTACACCTTATGAGAAGGATTTAGGAGTCATAGAGGACTCTAGCATATCAACTGCAAGATGGTGTTCAGAAGCCATGAAGAAGGCTAACAGAATGTCAGGTTATATAGCGCCTTGAAGTGTGGAGTACAAATCACAGGGGATTCTGCTCAAGCTTTATAGCACATCTGGAGTCCTGGTGCAGTTTTGGTCTCCATAAAGACACAGCAGCACTAGAGAAAGTCCAGAGAAGAGCGACAAGGCTGATTGAGGGCTACAGGGGATGAGTCATAAGGAGAGATTAAAAGAGCTGAACCTTAAGGAGATGAAGAGGAGACCTGACTGAAGTGTTTAAAATGATGAAGGGGAATTAGTGCAGTGGATCAGAAGGTGACTTTAAAATGAGTTCATCAAGAACACGGGGACACAGTTGGAAACTTGAGAAGGAGAATTTCACACAAACTTTAGGAAGTTTTTCTTCACACTGAGAGCCACAGACACGTGGAGTGAGTGACCAAGTAGTGTGGTGGACAGGACGACTTCAGGGGCCTTCAACATGGAACTTGATGTTATTTTAGCAGAATGAACTGGCTAGAGCTGGTGGGCTTTGGTGGGTCGAGCGGTCTATTCTCTTCCACATTGTTCCAATGTTCAAATAGCATGTCAGGTTATATAGCGCCTTGACGTGTGCAGTACAAGTCACAGGAGGTTCTTCTCAAGCTTAATAACACACTGGTGAGGCCTCATCTGGAGTCCTGGGTGCAGTTTTGGTCTGCAAGATACAAAAAGGACATAACAGCACAAGAGAAGGTCCAGAGAAGAGTGACTAGGCTGATTGAGGGGCTACAGGGGGTGAGTTATGAGGAACAATTTAAAGAGCTGAACCTTTACAGAGATGAAGAGGAGACCTGACTGAACTGTTTAAAATGATGAAGGGAATTAGTCCAGTGGTTCGAGACGGTGACTTTAAAATGAGTTCATCAAGAACACGGGGACACGGTTGACAACTTGTGAAGGAGAATTTCACACAAACATTAGGAAGTTTATCTTCACACAGAGAGCCACAGACACTTGGAATAAGAGAACAGGTAGTGTGGTAGACAGGAAGACTGTTGGGACTTTCAAAACTCGACCTGCTGTTGTTTTAGAAGAACGAAGTCGACAGGACTGGTGAGCTTTCTGGGGCTGAATGGCCTTTTCTTGCCCAGATTGTTCTAAAGTTGTTCTAATTCTTTTGATCAGGAGTCAATGCAGCTCTCTCAAAGTTGGTGTAATGTGTTCCCAAGGCTTTGGTGAAGCTGAGAGTTCTGAAAGCACCGCAGCTTCTTAAGAACAGACTTTGGAAGACCATTCAATAAGCTATTACAGCAGTCTCGTCTACATGTAACAAATGCATGGGCTAAGCATTCAACATCTGCCAGGGTCAAAGATGGACAAAGTTCGGCTAAATTCCTTAAATGATAAAATGAAGTTTTCACTAAGATATCAACATCTGGAAAAACATATGGAAAGCGAGTGACAAAGTCCAAAATTACAAAGTGAAGGATGTCAACGTAAAAGGCTTGAGCTGTGTGCAACGCCAGGTCTACACTCTTCAACATAACGACGCCTGAGTGGTTCTCCAGAGTGATGCTGTAGAGGAAACAGTTTTGGTTCCCACAAGATCCATCCACATGAACATTCCAGAAAGACCCTTTTTTTTATTTAGATCTGCAACAGGCTCCGTAGAGTAAGAAACATGGATAGATGGTAAGAATTATTAGAAGAACAAGAAAATACAAACACATACATTAAGATCTCAAGATGTCGGTCCGTTTATGATTCTAAGAATTAATAAAATAACAGTGGGAGGTCGAGCTTTTAGTTATGGGACCCCCTAAACTGTAGAGTGGTCTGACTGCTACTATAAGAGATGTCCCTTCAGTCTCAGCTTTCACATCCCGGCTGAAGACTCACAAGTTCAGTTTAGCACACCCTGACTAGAGCTGCTGATTAACTGTGCAGACTGCATCTCTGTTGTCAGCCATTAGCACTAAAACATAAGGAATATGAAAGGTAGAATTTGTTACTAACCCTCCTCACCTGTTCTGTTTCTCTTCTCGGTAAAATGGTGCCACTGCCCATCTGCCAAGTGATTCTGCCTGCCATTTCGGATGGAGGAGCACAGGAATCTTCAAGTAGAGGGGTCCTTTCATCTGATTGGCTGGCCCAGCGCTGACTCAGCTGTGGAATGGCCAATAGGGGGAGGCGGCTTGATGGCTGAGGTCTCCAGGACTCTCTAAACAATTCCAAATCATATTATGGGATGTCATGTCCTGTTGAAATCTGCTCTGTACTTGTAATATTTCTATTGCACTATTGTATTGTGGGTGGCACGGTGGCGCAGTGGTAGCGCTGCTGCCTCGCATTTAGGAGAACCGGGTTCGCTTCCCAGGTCCTCCCTGCGTGGAGTTTGCATATCCTCCCCCAGTCCAAAGACATGCAGGTCAGGTGGATTGGCAATTCTAAATTGTGCTTGGGGGTGTGTCCTGCGGCGGGTTGGTGCCCTGCCCGGGATTGGTTCCTGTGTTGGATGGGATTGGCTCCAGCAGACACCCATGATTCTGTGTTCAGAGTCTATGCAGAAGAGTTTGAGGACTTAAATATGATTTATAAAGTCATAACAGTCAACTTATAATGATGCTGTCACCATCACTGTAAGCGACCTGCCACGCTATTGGCTTAAATGGAGAGCTGCCCTTCATTGCAAGCTGTATTTTTATATTGCCATTTTATTTTGATTCTTCTTATATATAAACGTCTACGCGTGTAAGTGTGTCTGTCTGTCCGAAGTGCAAGGCAACAGCATGAAGCTCAAAGAAAGCGTCTCTGTGGCCAAAGTGAAACCACCGACGCTAAATACACAACGGAGAAGAGCACGTCGGCAAAACGAAACCTGTGCTGTTCTATATACAGTATTGTATTGTATTGACCGCCCTTTTTTTTTGACACCCACTTCATACCCAACCTACATGGAAAGGGGTCTCTCTTCGATCTGCCTTTCCCAAGTTTTTTTTGGGGAGTTTTTCCTTGTTTTCTTAGAGAGTTTAGGCTGGGGGGCTGTCAAGAGGCAGGGCCTGTTAAAGCCCATTGCGTCCCTCCTTGTGTGATTTTGGGCTATACACAAATAAATTGTATTGTGTTGTATTGTATCATATTATATGGTAATGGATTTCTGTCCTGCCAGTGAGTTGCTGATTTTTAAAAGGTCTCTCGCTGTGAAAAATCTCACAGACTAAGCTCAGGTTTTCTTAATTTGTTATTGTCCAGCTTTTTGTAAGCAAAAAGAACCAACTTCATATGTAAAGAACTTGTCCCAGAATGAAGTAGTGCTTTGTCCAGCAATGAGGAAGTAAAGAACCGTAACATGCCATTAAAGCACCAAGCTTCTTTTAAGAATGTTATCCTTCTCTCTTTCTCAGTGTAAGGGGTGGGAGTTATGGAGGCAAACGTGATCTTAATGCCCTTAAGATTCCCCCTCCAATTCCAAAATCTCTGGCCCTAGTGCCTGATGTTGAGACTTCAACAGGTCTATGGTTTACCTGCCATAGGCCATCGTCTCACAGACATCCCTAAAATCTTCTTAGCCCCTCAAGTGAAACCTCTAGGATGACACCTCTGGACCGTCACGTCTGACACCGCAGCAACAACAAGAAGAACAAGTTCATTCTTGTACAGCCCAAAATCACACAAGGAGTCACTCAATGGCCTTTATCAGGCCCTGTGTTTGGGCAGACGCCCAGCCTTGAATCCATAAGACAAAAAAAAAAAAAACTCCCTTCTTGGAAAAGAAAAATGGAAGAAATCTCGGGAAAGGAAAAACATTCAAACAAAAATAGGAAGATTACAAAACAAAGGAGATATTTTTTCTGTCACAAGTAATTGTTTATTAATTACAAGATGAAGCACAAGCATTTATACTGAAGAAAGAAAGAAAGAAAGAAAGAAAGAAAGAAAGAAAGAAAGAAAGAAAGAAAGAAAGAAACATCATCACAATGTTAATTAACCATCTTATACAAAGGGTGAGCAATCTTGGGATTATTCGCAACCCAACATTCAACATAAAGTTCAATGTGTTTATTAGTATATTAATAGTCTTTAAATTTGTTTTTCTTTGAAATAGAATGCATACGTAAGGTGCTATAGGAAACAAGAAAGAAACAAAGCTTGCATCTTGTCATTGTCTAACATGAAAAATAAAATTCTACGTATTTTTAACGCAATTTTTCCTTGTCAAAGGAACACAAAAGGGGAAAGCAAACTGTGGGTCTTTGAGGAAGGAGCGAAGCCGAAAAAACGACCCCGGTCAAAAATTCAAGTTGACCCAGCATTGAACCCTCACTAAAGAACTGGGGCGACCTCTAACCTGCTCTATTATGATACATTATCCGCTATAATTTGTATTAAATGAGATGAAATGAGGACTAGGATCACTGCCAACAGATTCAGAAAGTGCCCACCTTAATCACAAAGACTTAGCCTATCACTTAGATAGATAGATAGATAGATAGATAGATAGATAGATAGATAGATAGATAGATAGATAGATAGATAGATAGATAGATAGATATTAATGTTAGTATAGATAGATAGATAGATAGATAGATAGATAGATAGATAGATAGATAGATAGATAGATATTAATGTTAGTATAGATAGATAGATAGATAGATAGATAGATAGATAGATAGATAGATAGATAGATAGATAGATAGATAGATAGATAGATAGATATTAATGTTAGTATAGATAGATAGATAGATAGATAGATAGATAGATAGATAGATAGATAGATAGATAGATAGATAGATAGATAGATAGATAGATAGATAGATAGATAGGAGATTCGAGAATATAATTTTATCAGAGACTACCTGTGCCTTGCCTGGCAAAATGAAAACCGTTACATTTTAGATCTAAACATAAGGAAATGTCAAAGTGTTGGCCTCAGTTTTCGATATTAAATGGCGGAACAGTTGCCACGATAACCAACAGCCAAATTGTCCTTGTCCTCAGCCCCACCCCCACGCCTGTCGCAGTCGGCCACCAGCCCCGACTCAACCCCTCAGTCACGCGGCAGGAAGTGAACAGATGGGCAGTGGGATTTTGGCCGGTGTGCGCTGTTTCCACATGAAAATAGTAGGCAAAGTTTGTATTGACATTTTTTAACATAAAATCGATACAGAGGACTGGCAGTTAATATTTTATGAGGTCAACTAGTAAATGTTGAAGAGTGAAAAGCTGAATACATTTTAGGAAAGCAAACAAAATCTTAAGAAATTAGAAAACAACTAGCAACCAAGTCATAACTATATATTTTACATCAATCGGACAATTGTTTGTATATCGATAGGTGCTGTTCATGCGGTACAACAAAAATCGACATATAAATCAGTTCTGATGTTCTGTGATTTCTATTTTTCTAAAAGGGGGTCTCCAGAATCACTTGATCTCGGTCTTTTTCTCCTCTTACTGTATTTCTGTTACTAAAACATAAGATCATTAACTAAAATGAGTTTAGATTAAAAACGCAATTTGTCACGCTTCTTTAAGACGAAAATTAATCTTAAAATTTTTAAGGTTACTAATTCATAATAGCTTCAGAACTGTCATAGTGATGTATGAGACAGGAAAAATGGGATAAAAACTTTTTTTTTTATTTCCAACCTGTTGTTTTGTTTAATTTGTAGCAAAAATGCAAATAAGTAATTAAAATATTTTTAATTTATTTTGCTTTCAGTGCAATATGCTTCAAAACAGAATTAATGATGAATACAATAATGATTGCAGCCAAAAACATGCTAACGGATGGATCCAGGCTCATCGCTGCACTTCTCACTGCCAGGGCCCCCTGGATCACATGCAACATTCAACAGATTGAACCGCAGCCGTTCAGCTATTTATTATGTAGCAAATGAAACAAGAGAGTGGACTTCAGGCGGCATTTCAAATACCCACATATTGGTAGAAAGCAGACTTGTGCCAAAAATATTCATTTTTGACTATTTTGTGAACTATTTCCCCGTTATGTCGCATTTTTTGGGGGGAGCGTTGGGGGTATGGACTCTACTGGGGCTTTAACCAGGACGTCTGCCCTCTGCTGGGCACTTTAACTTTCGTATCATTAACCAACTTTATTGGGGATTTCGCAATAAACACAGATAGAGTGAACGGGCTCCTGAAAAGCGATTCGGGGCGCAACAGGTAGACGTGTTGCTTGTATGAGCAGTTAAAACTATAGATGGCAGCCTGGTGTAGTGCTCATGGCTTTGGACCTCTGCTACTGAAGCTATGTGACCTGCTGTATTTATACATGCCGAGCTCTGATATTAACCCGGACGTCTACATAGATGGGAGTATGAACAGTACTCTTCATTAGTTATATTTTCAGCATTTGTGTAGTTGTACCCGGTGCTTGAAGTGAACCGGTTTGGAGTACTAGCACATCACCATTTTTGATAGCTGTTTGGAGCATTACAAATCACGTATATCTTGTAGTTTGAAGCTCCAGGGAAACATAAACACCAGACCACAGTATTAAAAGAAAAAAAGGGCCCACGAAATCAAGATTGGAGTGCAAACGTCCCAGGAAGACATAACCACATAACCAAACACCCCTCTCCCGGCTGCTGAACGCGGAGAACTACAAGTCAGCGTTTCTCAACCCTTTAGTATTTGCGACCCGAGTTTTCATAACAGTTTTAATCGTGCGCCACTAACTTTTTTTTGAAAGGAGCCCACTGATACCAGTTTGTTCTTTTTTAATTAATGATATATCATAGATGCATATTTTATTATACCTACTTAACTTTTATCGACATTTATCTAACTGTATATTTATTTTTCTAGTATCAGAATGTAGCTTAAATTAATTTGTTTTGGTTTTAATAGATGTATTTTTTATATTTTCGATTCTTGTTTTCTTTTTTTCACATCTTCGCGCCCCCCTTTTTGTTACTTCCCGCCCCCCTAGGGGGCCTGCCCCACAGGTTGAGAACCACTGCTACAAGGGAAGATCAAATTAAGGAATCAAACAGTTATGTGTCTTCATCTCTGGCGCTGGTTATCCCGGAGAATGTGTCCTGCATTGGACTGGTGCCTGCGCTAAAGATCATTCCTACCAGAGCTTCAGTAAATGGATGGTTTTCTTTTTCTTTCTTTCTTTCTTTCTTTCTTTCTATCTTTCTTTCTTTAGAATGTATTTATACAAAAGACAGAATGATTCCCCATGACCACAGATTTCATTATGACCATCGAACACATTATCTCTCAATAAACCGGCAACATTTAGAGTAACTGCTCAAAAAGTGGCAGTGATAGATAGATAGATAGATAGATAGATAATGAAAGCCACTATATAATGATAGATAGATAATGAAAGGCATTATATGATAGATAGATAGATAGATAGATAGATAGATAGATAGATAGATAGATAGATAGATAGATAGATAGATAGATAATGAAAGGCACTATATAATGATAGATAGATAATGAAAGGCATTATATAATAGATAGATAGATAGATAGATAGATAGATAGATAGATAGATAGATAGATAGATAGATAGATAGATAGATAGATAGATAGGAAAGGCACTATATAATTGACAGATAGAACGATGGGTAGCACTTTATTTTTACCCAGAATCTTCAATAGAGAAATCAAAAAACAAAACTTTTTCTGAAAACGGGAATATTCACATCCTGTACATCTCATCAAATCTTAACTCATTTTACATTCTACTTGGATGGAGGTCTACATTTTAAAATGGCTGGACTTGCGCGTTGTTTGTGCAGTAATAATGATATTTCTAAACGTTGCACTTTAGTTTTCTGAAAGCAATGCTGGAAGTCCCTGATATCTCCATCACCATCATGTATCGTTGTAAAGGCATTATTGTTATTGCTATTTTACTTTTACTGTATTTAATTTCCAGAAACGCACTTTACTCTGTCCTGGTAGATTTGGAACAGGAAGCTTAACTAAGGGAGGATCTCTTCGCATCCGGGGCACCAGGTTATATCGCCTTATTTCGAGGGCGGAGGCACGACACTACCAGGGATTCTATATCGGCAGTGGCCCTCCGTGAATGAAGAGTCAAATTCATTAATTGCTTCCATTAAAAGATCGGAGTAGCCCTTCAAATGCGAGGACTGGCCATTGGCCAAAGTAAAAGTCACATGATTGCCCCGATTCCAGATCAACTCTCCACACATCGCGCTCTCTCTCTCCCGCGCGCGCTCCGGCTCTATCCTAACCAGTGCGAAAGTCTCTAAATAACATGGTGAACAGGCTGAGGCCGAGCTCAAGTGACGGGGAAGCGAGGCTATGGCCCAGAAGGGCAAGGCAAGACGCCCGAGAGGAGAATGAATTCGTATCAAGAGTTCATTTGCGCCAGGGATGCCACTGCACACATAGTGGGGGCATATTACAGCAGGCTAGCCAGGTCTCCGCACTTGCAAAAGAGACCATGCAGTAATATGAGCTGCGGGCCAGATGGGCGTTACATGGGTGGCCGGGACCTGCACCTAACTGTGCATGGCCATGGCAGTACGACCCATCAGTTCAACGGGTCTTATGAGGCAGACGCTTTCAACGTATCTTTGAGTCCAGATCTACCTCCTGCAGCTGCTTTAACTCCTCACCCGGCGTATTCTTCTTCTCCTTCTTCTGAAAACTACCTCCATCATCCTCACCACCATAATCTTCCTTATGCTGGGGGTCAAGAGACTGAATTGAGTACCTGCGCCGTCAGCTACGCCTCTAGTTTGGAAAATGCTAGTGGTTTCCCCGAGCATCACTTTCTGTTTGGGACACTGGAGCAGCCATACCAGGAAAGCACGCGGGATGGCCATCCCTTCTCGGACTATTACACCACCCCCGAATGTCCGGGGGAGAGACTGAATACTCACCCGGAGCCCAGTAATAATTGTGGTGATGCCACAAGGACCTTTGACTGGATGAAAGTGAAAAGGAATCCCTCCAGAACAGGTGAGTCTGTTACAGTTAATGTAATGGTAAATGATACTGACCGTCCGAGTGGTATTCAAATTGAAAGTGGCAATAAAACAAGGCGATGGCACTTCAATAATGCCGAGACATTCACAAAAACTAAACTTTGAGCTCTTCATGCATGCGCAACAACTATAAACGCCCTCTGTAGATGAAGGCAAGAGATGCATAAAGTATAAGCCGAACTCGCTTATTTCATTAACAGGGTATCAGAAAACCTGTGCCGGTGGGGTCTAGGGTGGTCAGCGGAACAAAAAAGAAAAGAGTTTTATCCGAGGACAGAAAAACGAACACCATCGATAGATAAACAGGTGCAGGCTTGCTAGGAGAAAGGAGCGCCTTGCTTAAATAAATATGTCCAGTTTGCGAAGTTTAGATTTCTTTGTCCCTAGAAGAACAAAAACTCCGCAAACAAGTCCTAATAAGTACAAGGAACACCCAGCAGGGGGTCTCATGCTATTTGGAATACTTGCCAATAGCAACCTTTAGTTGTCGGCAGAAACACGTGCGAACAAGCGAGGAATGTCGCTAAAAACGACAGAGAGTGTCGGAATACTACGGGGGGACGCCAAACATGACGCCGAACAATAAGATGCATCTAAACACCCATTAAAATCGCTCTTTCCTACATTCTTGGGACATGTTCTGTACAAAAGAACCCCCCGACACCCCCCAACCCTACCCCCAAACACTACTATTACCGGATTTACCGGGAACCAAGGCACCTTTTCTAAAGGCAGGCCTACGTCGTTTGTCGGTCGCGGCGTGATTTACATTTATAGTTAACGAAACTTCTTTTTTTAAGTTTTAAGTTTAAGTTACATTATTCTTTCATCTAAGGTGACTTCAGAGTCGCAAGTAACCAAATGCTGAGCACCAGGTTTCCCCAAACTCTGCCTATCATACTTTCATCAACTAGGGAACGACAAGTGTCCATAACGTTGAACAGAAAGTTTTCACAATGAAGAATGTTGGGCGTTTTTCAGATTTGATATCTTCTCAGAAACGTGTACTCTTATTATCGCTTTCATTCATCTATCCCATTGCTGAGCCTGCACGATCCTCAGATTAAGGACACCGGCACTCACATCCTTACCCAGAAGCATACAGGACATAATCAGACAGGAACCAATCATAAAACACCAGACCTGACGTTTAAAAAAAAATAAAGGTGCCGAATTGGTTCTTCAGAGTGATACCAAAAGACAACCATCGACGTGAAGGCTCCAGAAGGAACTCTTTATTTAGATCCATAAGAAAGCTCAATGATAGAAGATTTGTGAAATAAAAATGAGTTTCTAATTTCAGAAGGACAGCAACATGTGTTATGTTCAGGTTTTTCAGGTCTGTTAGTATCCTGCTAGACAGCATACTACTCTTAAAAAATAAAAATAAAAAACTTTCATAGATCAATAACAAGTTCCCTAAATAACAATGATATCAAACCTAAGAAATATCAATGGGTATATGATTTAGTTTTTGGGTCCAAACAGAACCATCCTAATGAAGGTTCCAGAAATAACCCTAATTTCTATGAACCCATAAAAAGAGTCCATAAACAACAATGAAAACCGATTTGTGAAATCCCAGTGGCTTCCTGATCTTAAAATGACACTCAACACCTGATGAGTTCAGGATTTCTTGATCTGTTAGTGTCGTGCTAAGTATACCATATTCTTAAAGGTCCCAAAGTGGTTCTTCAGAGTGACACCGCAACCGGGAAACCATTTTAGGTGCCTAAAAGAACCATCCAAATGCAGGCTCCAGAAAGACCCTCTCACTTAGATCTGTAACAATGTCCTTTAATAATAATGACAAGAAACTTGTGAAATATCAATGGTTTCAAGATTTTACAAGGACAACAACACATTCTATTGTTTAGGTTTTCTTGATCTGTTAGTATCCTGCCTACTGCACATGAAAAGATTCTTCACACATTAGGAACCATTTCAAAGCTCAAAGTACCAACTTCACATGTAAAGGACCCTTCCACGGAATAAAACGGTTCTTTTTCAAGCAGTGAGCAACCACACAAACCAGTAAAGTGCCATTAATGAACCAGTTTATCTAAAAATGCATCTCACTCACGTCCTACTGATTCCATCCATCCATCCATTATCCAGCCCACTATATCCCAACTATGGGGGTCTGCTGGAGCCAATCCCAGCCAACACAGGGCGCAAGGCAGGAAATAAACCCCGGGCAGGGTTACTGAGTCCTACTGATTCGGATTTACAAAACACCGTAAGCGTATGTCTCGTGACAGACAGTTGGTGAGAACTTGCTGAAGCCCACCTTAACACAGGCAGAGTATGTGAACTCCACATAGAAGACAAATGAGTCAGTAATGCAATTGGAGAAAAAGTGCTTCAAGGTCCCAAGAGTAACGCTGTCATTACTGCTAATAATAATAATAATAATAATAATGATGATACTATACAATTTATTAATGATAATGATGATGCTAACAATAATAATAATAATAATAATAATCAAAAGATTTACTATGTATGCACTTACAGTATAAACTGTCTAGATCACAGCAAAATCGTCAGTGTTCAATTAACACTTAAGTGTCTGTACATAAGCACTCTTTCCATATGTACGCTTCTCAAGGGTTAATTTAGCAATTTAAAGGTCCATTTGTCACTGTCAAATTTGCTTTTTTTTTTAAAAATCCAAAATAGAGTCTGATTGATCAGAAATTTCTGGAACTTTCCAGTCATTCCAATTTTGAGGTATCTGTCATATCAATGCATCTCCATTGACGTTATTTCTTCCTTACCAAGTTAGAAAGCTTTGCTTTGCATTTCTTTAACTCTATGCAGGTCAAAATATTTGGGCCATTACTTCTCATTACGCCCTGCTTAAAACCAGTCCAAGAAACTTTTTTTTTTTTTTTAAGTATGGAATCAAAATTTACCAAGGGCATGGAAATAATGTATCAGATTAGAAAAAGTATTGGACGGTGAGTTTAATTGTGATGCTCCATCTGTAGACCACACTATGAACAAAATGTCACAACGATTTGAATAGATGAATTGTATTGTAAAACTGAAGGCACTTTATATAATTTGAGTTTCGTAAATTTTATACCAAAGATACGTTCGGTTAAATAAATCTATGATTGTCTATCTGGACACTTTTACACAAAGTCAATTACAAATTGCAGACCGCATTAAGACGCATTATAGCGCAGTCTTCAAAGTGCTTAATCAGTTATTCATAGGCGAAAATTAGCTGGGTATAGCAAAATGCAAAAGACGACAGTAGTAATTAGTGCGCTAATGAATCCATCCGTTTCGTGTGCCGACTTTTTTTAGTTTGGGTGGGGAGGAAATGTGGCCAAAAGTGCAAGATAAACTGATAGGTTGCCAAAACGGCAAATATTGCAATTTGGGTATTAGAATTACATTATATATATATATATATATATATATATATAGTAGGTGATGTACCGTGTTAGACATTATGGATGCAATGAGAAGTGAAGCAAACTAACATTAGAAATTTCCTGAAGAACGGGCATGAGCTGCCTAGAAAGCTGATTGCAATCTGTTTAGTTAAAAGGTTTCATTTTTCTTCACTACTCATTGCATATCTATCTATCTATCTATCTATCTATCTATCTATCTATCTATCTATCTATCTATCTATCTATCTATCTATCTTTCTATCTATCTATTATATAGTGCCTTTCTATCTATCTATCTATCTATCTATCTATCTATCTATCTATCTATCTATCTATCTATCTATCTATCTATCTATCTATCATATAGTTCCCTTCTATCTATCTATCTATCTATCTATCTATCTATCTATCTATCTATCTATCTATACACACAGACACAATGTTATATGTATGTATATAACGTATAACCTTTACAAGAGCTAACGGAAAAACTGACCGAGCAATTTGTGGCTGGCTTTGGCACTAAAACTGCCATTAGGTTCCAAGCAGCCTAAGAGACGTACACATTGTGTGCGTGTCGACTAGTTTCTTAACTTACGTCGATACAAGTTTCATTACAATAAAAATATATAAATATATTTGCAGTTTGCTCCAAAGTGTGTACAGATTGTCAGTTTCCCAATTGTCTTTCTTCAGATTGATTCTCCCTTAATTTTTTTTTTTTTTATATATTTAATTGTCCGATCGCTTTCTGACGATTTAACGTCAGAATCTGCCCCTTTTCGTTCTTATCACACAATCAAAATAACCTTTTCAGTAAAAATACACGTATTTCATCTTGTAGTTGATTAAGAAAAATGAACAATAAATAAAAAATCGTGGCAGAAAAAATAAGCCTTTCATTTTATGATTTTTTTCAGGATATGTTTACTCAGAAGTTAGCTTTTTAGGAAAATCGATGTCAGAAGATCAGATGAGATGTAATATTATGGGATAATTTAATATTACAAATTAAACGGGTTCGTCTCGTATTTTTTCTTTAAAAGTCCACCAGCTGTTGAATTTCCTTTTTTCTTTGTTGCTCATCTTTGTAGAAGATGGCCTATATAGCGATCATATTGATGAAAAGGATAATAAACTTCAACTCGTCTTTCTTTCTTTCTTTCTTTCTATCACTCCTAAGTTTTCGGCCCATACTAACTGTCCCTAAACCGCCCTGCTCCTTTGATCTTTTTTCCGGTGCCGTCTTATAGGTAGCCCAACACGGATATGAAAGCGTCACCTTGAAGTCCGCCCAATTCCCAACTTCTTCTCCTGTGTTAAAGCAACTCCAACTTTTTATCATTCTTGAGAGATGACAACCCTCAATTATGGACCGACAGCTGCTGAATCATTTGACAGCGTGATCCCTGATGGCTAAAATATATAGTATCGATTGTTTCATTCGTTGTACTTATAAAGTTCTTCTTCGTATTATAGCGGGGTAAATCATGACCCAGACACACCATTTCTCGCGTACTTATTTAGTACACATAACTTAAGAAATCTAGAAAAAAAAAAAATTAAGTGGCATAAATCATGGCCATTATTTCATTTAAGAAAATGTCTTGAACTTGGGGAATAACTATTTTGATTACAAACGAGAGACGTGGGTATTCGTTAATCAGATGCTAGTAAATTTCAAGTTTATGATCACATTTTTCATTCCCTCACTACGTCGCAGGGCGTGCTAAGGAGGGACCATTTGATTCAGAATTTGACTTTGCACATAATGCACCAGTCATTCCATTGGATTCGACCAGATGTTCGTTTCTGTCTTATACCCTAACTGTAAGGTCGGACAATTAAATAATAATAAAAAAAAATCATGTTTAGAGTTAAGGACACTGATTTGTGCTATAGTCTAGTTGTAGGTGTTATTTTAAAGTACGACTCCTTGTTGCTCAGATTTGTATCTTCTTCGCTTGGACCTTCTAATTATTCTTCCATATATTATAGCTTACTTTGTAGGTCTCCGTGGATAAAAGCGTCTGCTAAATTATTATTATTACAATTAGTAGTAGTAGTAGTAGTAATACTAATAATAATAATAATAATAATAATAATAATAATAATAATAATAGTACAGTCACGTGTGTCGTAAGCATTGGCTTCTGTACGACGTAAAGCTTCTCTCAAAAAGGTGCAGTCCTTAAAATTTGAGACTCCAGCAGCTATTAATACTGACAGCATTCATTATACCTAAAAGACAGCCATGAACAAAATGGGCAGACATTATGAAAATATATTGTAAGCTTTTGGCGTTCAACCGCATTGATAACTGACCTCCTTATTCAGTTATGAATTTCACTAAAATTAAGTCTCTTTTTAAAGTTAAACCGTTTCTTTCATCATTGGAATGGCTGGTTCGGTTTCTGCTTAACAGAGAAGTAACACCATTAACCTTCATGTTGTTAATTAATTACCCGGTTATATTTTATTTAAATATCCTAGAATTACCCCGAGGTTATTCGACAATTACTCTGTAATTACCATGTAATATATGTACTGAAAAATGGAAGAGTACATGAATTCTAAATACAATTTGCGCTGCAGAAGTAGCGGTTACCTATTACAGGATTGATATGTAGGTGTTAGACGTCAGGGCGATGTGCTGGATGATATTTTTGTCGAGCTACTATATTTGTAACCAATATAGTAAATCATTTTGTAATCATGTATGAATAAGAAGAAAGTACACCTCAGCAAATTATGTTTTACGTCTAACTCTAAATAAGATTTAGGAATGCACCGCACCGTAATAAAGACGCGCTTAAGATGTCTCTCACTTTTGCTACATAAAGTACACACAACTCGTGGAAATAAAAATAAATACGAACAAAGTGACTTTATGTGGCTTTACATGCCTGGTGTTTTAATTACGATAGGAGACATGATTTATGTTACAATGACTTCCTCTGTTGCAGTCATAAGCCGAGGTGACTGTTAGTTTAAGAGGGCCAAGGGGCTCACAAGTGGCCTTAACACTTGTGCGGGCAGCGCCATTCCGCCAACACTTCGATCTGTGCGACCTGCGGTAAGCTACACCTTCTTCAACTCTTTAACTCTTTTACTATTACTATTAATTATTTCCTTAATTAATTATGTTGTCGAAGAAGAAGTTTCTTATGGAAATACACGTACAAAATGTAGAACTTTTATAACAAGCGGTATGTCTGCTTCTTTTAGCCCAGGGGTGTTATAAATGACGCGACCATCAGCATTTTCAAATGTGTATTTTTGAAGACAAATTTTGAGTTTTAAATTCTAATTGAGTTGTAAAACTGCTAATGCTGAATATTGTGATTCTCTGCGCAACCCTAGAATAGAATAGAAGCTTTCAAAACTTACACCTCAATCAATAAAAAGGGGAAAAAATGTTCTGAGTTCTGTACCGATGTCAACCGAACAGGCGTGAAAGGCTTAACCACTCAAACCACTCAATTTGTTTTAATTCGCGGAGTAACTTTCACTGGGACTGATGAGTGCAACCAAACACCAAATATCAGCAAGTTACTCGACATTTCCCTCCATTTGACGTCATCTGCTGTAACTGTTTCATAGGAGAAGGGCATAATAGAAAGAAAGAAAGAAAGAAAGAAAGAAAGAAAGAAAGAAAGAAAGAAATGTTTTATTTGTCTTCAGGGAGGAATTTGGCTCAGACGTTTAATAAATAAATATTAGACTTAAAGGAACTAGGAAGAAAACTAAGAAGAAATAAAACTTTTGACTTGGCTGAAAATAAGAAATAGCAGTCCCGATTCCAATCAGTTTCATTACAAATGTGTTGACTTCTGTTAATGATATTTTCAGTTGTTACCGTACTGGAACTTGATGTATATTAATGAGTTAGGAACAGACTTGAATCAGCACAAGAAACAGAGGAAGTAAATGAAAGTACCTTTGCAAAAAAATAAAAAAAATAAAAATAATAAAAATAATAATAATGTCCATAATAATGTTAGAAATGTGTGAGCTTTTGATGTGATCGTTTCTGGCCAGGTACACGTGCACTTAGGAATAACAATTATTCATGAAACTCAACTGGATTGTGTGGTTCCTCAGTGCTTTACAAAGAACCGGGTTTTCTGCATATAAAGTTTTCTTTTCTTTTCTTTCTTTCTTTCTTGAAAAGGTTCCCAATATTTAGACAAAGCAGATCTACTAGACTAGCCCTACTAGATTTAATTTAGCCGGTGTTTCTTGTCTTCTTAGGGAGTCAACCGGTCCTGTTAAAACCCATTGAGGCATTCATTGTGTGATTTTGGGCTATAAAAATGTTCTTGTATTCAACAAGAGTTCACATACATTTTTTTCAAATCTGTTATCATCTATGCATGGTTATTTGTGAAACGTCAAAAAAAAAATCTTCTTTTTGGAAACCTTCATGTGAACGGTTCGTTTTGGGGGAGATTTTTTTTTTGGATGGGGGTGCGTGTGTTATTTTTAAGAGCTCAGTAAAAGCAGGGTATTGACTTGTGCAGATTATGATCTTAACTTTCTGGCTGTTTTAGGGCCTTTTGCCTAAATTATCCCATAAACGAGTCTGGTTTGCTCCTTTACAGTGAACCCTGGACACGTCTGTGATGGTGGCTTCACTACAGGCGCCCCTATCATCTCTGGAATTCTGGGATACGGTGCCCCCAGGACCAGTTTCACCACCAAGCAACTGACGGAGTTGGAGAAGGAGTTCCACTTTAATAAGTACCTGACACGGGCTCGACGAGTGGAGATTGCGACTGCCCTGCAACTCAACGAAACGCAGGTAAAGATCTGGTTCCAGAACCGCCGCATGAAGCAAAAGAAGAGAGAGCGAGAGGGGCTGGCCGCGGGGTCCGGCGTGTTGTCCTGCAGTGGACCTGAAGACTCTCCTTCGGACCGTTCAGACAATACTCTCTCCCCGGCCCCTTCCCCACCTCTGGCGAGCCATTCGCCCCTGCAGGCGTGACATTTCAGGAAATTCTTCCATCCACGGAAAGGGAATATTAATCGCTCTCTGTAGAAGAGACACGCATAATTTACAGGGCAGCACAACTCAATGCACAAGCATCCACTAGTTTAAAGTTACCGCAAAGGAATGTTTAAATCGCCTGGTGTGCCATGGGGCTACTTCTGTTTACGTACACTGTAAGTTATAAAGTCAATAGATGTGTGGTTTCAATTGGGTCTGCAAGGGCACCGTGCAGTTGCAAGATTTTGGTGCTGTGTTAAAAATAAATAATATATAATCACCAAAGGAAATATAAATAATTTACAACTGCCTTAAATCTATCTATCTATCTATCTATCTATCTATCTATCTATCTAGCCTACTAAAATTAATATCTATCCTGCCTACTGTACCAAATTAATATCTATCTATCTATCTATCTATCTACAGTATCTATCTATCTATCTATCCTGCCTACTGTACCAAATTAATATCTATCTATCTATCTATCTATCTATCTATCTATCTATCTATCTATCTATCTAGCCTACTAAAATTAATATCTATCCTGCCTACTGTACCAAATTAATATCTATCTATCTATCTATCTATCTATCTATCTATCTATCTAGCCTACTAAAATTAATATCTATCCTGCCTACTGTACCAAATTAATATCTATCTATCTATCTATCTATCTATCTATCTATCTATCTATCTATCTATCTATCTATCTATCTAGCCTACTAAAATTAATATCTATCCTGCCTACTGTACCAAATTAATATCTATCTATCTATCTATCTATCTATCTATCTATCTATCTATCTATCTTATATTTACTAAAATTAATATCTATCTATCTATCTATCTATCTATCTATCTATCTATCTATCTATCCTGCCTACTGTACCAAATTAATATCTATCTATCTATCTATCTATCTATCTATCTATCTATCTATCTATCTATCTAGCCTACTAAAATTAATATCTATCCTGCCTACTGTACCAAATTAATATCTATCTATCTATCTATCTATCTATCTATCTACCTTATAAAGTGACTTTCACGATCACAATATCTATTTCTTCCACAATCCTTCCTGCTTTTCATTGTGCTGTAGCATAACATGATATTTATCAGGTGCCTAAAGGGAAGCAGGGTAACATTTCTTGTCAAATGCCCTTTCGCTCGTACTCACACCTTAAATACCGCAAGTGCTTAAGTAATTACCCATTCTCAAAAATAAGGTCCAAGGTTAAAAGCACAAAACTCTGTAGCTGAGCAGCAGTCTCGAGCTTCACATGAACAAAGTTGGAGGGCATTAAGCTCAACAGTACGTCCAATGTAAAGAGGGACGTGCATTCGCTACACGTAAATCAATGTAGAGCAATGTCGACGATTAAAGGTGACGTACAAAATGAGTATTACAATATTTATTTTTTACTAAATAAGCCTTGTGCTTAAAGGTGACAAGTGAAATTACTGTATTTGCCTCTACATACGAAGCTTTGCGCTGTGACCCACTCGGTCTATTTATATTTTATTTATTTATTGAATATTTGCATTCCGCTAAGTTGGGTTTACCAGTCCACTGTCTTCCCGCCCATATTATTTATATATTAATTTACTCGTAAGTTTATTCATTTGTGTATTAGTTTCATAGTATAAGAGAAAGCTCTACTCCTTCACTAGATGGCATTCATCACAAGAACAGGTATCCATTTTACTTTAATGGAATTCCGGCAGTCCATTAATAACAATAACGTTTGAAACAATAATTTACATGCTATTTTAACAAATATCACTGACAATAGCGATGTGGAGAGTATATGTTACTCGATCACTGTGGCTTTATTATGTGCAAAATGTTTGCTTATGAAATGCGGGAGAATCTGTGGAAGGGCTCAGGACTGCAATTGGAAAACATGTCTACTGCAATAAACTCTTTTGCAGATTCGAAATAATGGTGTGATAGCGAGTGGTTATTTCTATATGGTGATAATCATCTGAGCGTATTGTCTCCACACACACACAGGAAAAAAATGCAAAATAATTTGAAATGCGAGATGGAAGTATCGCATGCCTGGTATATATACGTGTTTTACTTTATTTACTTTTTTTATCAGTTGGTTCATTAAACAATGAATAATTCCTTTAGCAAAAAAAAAGATTCGAGCAGCTTAAATCTGCAAAGCGCTGACAAGCGTCACGAACTGTCGCACTAAGAAATGAACACTGCAGTCGGCACGTTGGCATCATCTCCTCTTCTGACCATCTTCATCGGGCGGTGAGTTTGCCTTCATGCCCTTCATAATACATTCGGTTACTGCGGTGAATTCACCAATCAGGTATCGCTTATACATAAAAGTTGTGAAACAGTCGCAGTTTATGCTGCAGTGACAAAATATGTGCGCCTCGAACTGTACTATTTCAATATGGAGTTATGAGAAGTCAGCTTAAAGGACTACATGTTGACTGAAGAAGGGAGTTGCCTCGAAAGCTTGCATATTGTCAACTTTTTTAGTAGGTTAATAAAAGTGGTCACTTTGCTTGACTTCTCATTGCACACATAATGGCTAACACCCTAACATCAAGGAGCTATAAAACTTATTCTTACTTTCTAAAATCTAAGTTTGTATTCTCTAAACACTTAGGCAGTTGGGGTTATTGAATAAAAAAATACACAGTTTGGACCAACCCGTGGGTTCAAATCGTATTACAAACGCAGTGTGACCCTGAGCAAATCACTTCACCTGCATGCCTGTGGTTAGAAATGTAACCAGCTGTATCTCAAATGTTATAAATCGTCTTAGATAACGGATTCGGCCAATAAAGAAGGAGCTAAATGCTCATCGTGGCACCAATATTAAAAACTCGGATGCCAAAGCGATTCTCCCATTATGCGTTCCTGCAGTTATCCACATAAATATTCCAGAAAAAAATAACAAACTTTTGTTGAAATCCGTATAATGGACTAGATTTATGCGAAACCAATGGCTTCCTGATTTTTTTTTTTTCTGAGCCGCAGACAAACACACAGGATACAAGTTCTGATTTTCTTGATCTGTTGGTATCCTGCCTACTACACGCTAATGATGTCAGTTTTCTCCACATATATTAGGAAACTCTTCAAAGCCCAAAGAACCAACTACAAATGAAAGGAACTTTTAAAAGAATGAAATGGTTGTTCGTCTATAACAAAGGAACCGCACAAGCCACTTAAAGGGTCATTTTATTTTTAAGAGTTGCAGCGGGCGTTTTCAGGCTGCATTATTTCATACATAAGCTCCCAAAGCCTATACTTTAAACGGCGTGTGCATGTCAAGCATCATAAATTCAGAGACAAGTGCCCAAAATGCTGTAAATGAATGTCTTTGGGAATGTGTAATACATATGATTCGCCTACCGTGTCAAGATTATTCGTTTTTAAATCGGGTTTAAGAGTTATTCTTGCTTTTAACCCAGTACTTATGATTTTCAGATTTGGAACATATAAGAGAAGCTCTGTCGCCAACTTTGTGCCTCAAAGTATATAACGTATATTATCTGGCACGCACACTTGCGCAGAATCTTGACAAAACTGGCGTGTTTCTGGGTTTAGAAGATGGATTGGTAGATATTTTCAGTTTCATAAAATGTGAAATTATAATTAAAACTGCAATCGTAATTTGAACTAAGTGTTTTTCGTCTTATTAGCTATTGATTACGCGTCTTACTTTTTTTTTTTTTTTGAAAGACCTTACATTTAGGCAATATCTTTAGCATTTATTAGAAATATGAACAGGAAAACTAAAATAAATCTCAATAATAACGTGTCTCCCTTTTGCAGCTAAATGAGAAGGCGACGTCCGACATCCATCCGTTTAAAACACCCTGTGCCTTCTAATCAGCGTAGCGGTCGTCTGTATCGACAGGGTTAGGTCAGCAGTTCCTCGCATTAAGCAAACACGGTCATCCCGGGGCAATCAACTTGGTGGGAAAGGGAAAATGCGAGACGTTCAAGGAGGTATCGAGGGGCCGAACAGAAAGCACTAATGCAGTTGCCCACGGAACCAACTATAGATCCCCGCTAATAGGCGGCTTTTTAAAACGGCCTTGTATTTTACACGCGTCTATTGTTAACGATTGTCGTTTGAAAGTAAAAGCGATTTTGCTTGTTTCTATAGACTTGGCTGTTTAATGTTTCCCATTCAAGTACCGTTATATTCTTTTTATTCGAATTTTGACGTAGCAGCAAATGCCTTTGAACAGCGAGATGTGCGCCAAGATGCTGACATCTTATTGATACCGGCTCTGATGGAGCAATGACCCGCTTCCATTTACTACATATGAGTGCCCGAGCAGTAACGGAAGTTTTGACACTCGCACTTTCAGCTCTCACCGCATCTCTGAATCGCATTCAAGTGAGCAACTGAATGGGGGCTGTAAGGGCTGAAGAAAAAAATGAGTGGTTCGCGACCTGAAATTAACAATCGCGTGCTCCTTACTGCTTATATTACTGGTTTGTTTTTGGCACCTCGCACGTTATATGTATTAGGTATCAGCTCGGGTCACGAGACTGCATTTGTCTTCATTGTAATAATAATAATAAATATAAAAAAAATCCGGCCGTGCCTCCATTCGCACGTTGTTTCTTTCATTGCGGCCTTTCTTTGTCGTTCAAATGAAGGACTTCGCTTCTGCGCGAATCCTTGGACCGCAATTATGCTCTTTGCCCACCACAGCCTGCTAACAGAGACTTTGATTTATCCTTGATCCCATATTTTTGCCGGCTGGAGTTCGAAATGTGCAACGCGACCTACATATCTACCGTAAACAGTAAATCTCCATAGTCTCCGGTTCACTCCAGTTATGGAAAGAATCAACCACGTCAGGCTGGAAAGCCTCGATGTTGACAACAAAAAAGGTGCGCTCAAGGGGTGAAAAGAATCTGCCATCACGTTTGATTTAAAAGGTTGTCTGCAACAGTAAAGACTTCATTTAAAATAGCAGCGAAATTTGAACCCTAGAATAGGTGTTGAAAAAATAAAATACAATTTTGACATTTGTCAGCAGCATCAAGCCCAACGCTTTTTTTTTTTTACAAAATAGACTCAAGATATAGTGAATGTTCTAGAACCTGTTGATGTTCTGCTTGTGGGCGCATTAGGAAACTATTGGCTACTTTTTTATATATATAATTATATATATGAAGTGCCTGTCGATGGGAAAGAAAATAGATTCAGCTAAGAAGAAATTAATCGCGAAAGATCGATTGATTGTTTAACCTGACAGGTCCCGTGTATTATTTGAGGAAAATGTGTGCAAAATAAAAAGAACTCGATACTGTAGTCGCAAAGTATTCTCTTTCAACATCAACAGATATTGTTAATGTAACCTTTGGTTTTTCCAGATAAACACCTTTCAAGTGTTCATTTAATGCTGCTGTTTTGCTGTACGCTAGCAAAGTGGTTCTTCAGAGCAATGTCACAGGGAAGCCATTTTTGCTTCCTTAAAGAGGCTTCCATATAAAGGTTCCAGAAGGAACTTTTCTTCTTCTTCTTCTTCGTATTATTATTATTATTATTATTATTAATATTTATATTATTATTAATAATAATAATAATAATAATAATAGATCTGGAACAGGTTCCATAAACAGCCAGATTTGTATGGGGGGAAAAAAACATTCGACTACTGCTTCAAACAATAACGTGGGGTAATTCGGGTTATCTCGATCTGTTAATATCCTGCCTACTATACTTAAAAGACTGCACTTTTATCCACATATTAGGAAACCTTTTCCACTTCATATGCAGAAATAACTTACCAGAATAAAACGATTCTTTGTCCAGATAGGTTCTACAAGGTATACCACAGAGCTCAGTGAAGTGCCATTTTAGAAGCTCTATTTCTAAGGCTGAACCGTTAGGTTCACAATAGGCAGACATGGGCTTGATTCTTTTCATTCTTTAAATCAACCAAACTAATATTTTTATGTAGAATATGGTACGATGAATATTGTCACAAAACAGCTTTAGAGATGTCCGAGTCGCAAACGCCAGAAAGGGTGTCAGTGACAAAGTTCCAATTCAGAAAATTAGTGAGCAAAATGAAAGCTATCTATATATTACACACATCTAAAATAATAGATGTGTGTAAACAATAGAATTGTTTAAGAGCTGCATCATATATATATATATATATATATATATATATATATATATATATATATATATATCAGCAGTAATCTTGCAATGTGCGTATTTAATACCTTATTACAACGTACTGACCCCGAGACTGTAGGCTGGAATTTGAATTGTGGTCACCAGTCACACAGGCGCCGAGCTTCGCCGAGGGGACACGATCTGCCAATTCGTCACTTCTTGAGGACTTGGCAAGTGTCATTTATGCATCACTTCGGTGTTTAACCTTGGTAATGATTACACTTTGAGAGCAATCAGTCAATCAATCAATCAGTCAGTCAATACGAAGGGATAAAGAAACGCGCCGATCTCGCTTCTAGAATGTTCTAAGCGCATCATAACCGGAGACTTGGCAAGGGTAGGCGTCACCTTTCCTCTCGTCCTTCCGTTTCTTGAACCCGTTTATCCAAGGTATGGTCGCGGAGGCCGATTAGTCACATAAAAAAATAACAGAACAGAAGTAATGGGATAGGTAGGTTTTATTATCGCAGAGGGAAACATGAAGCATTGTTACACAGATAGAAGAAAATAAGCCATGGAACAACATCTGACAACCAACATTAGCACACAAACACACCTTTAACAGCTCAAATGAATTTGAATGCAGAATTCGGCAGCAACAAGATTCGAAATGTTTATAGCCCTGGGAATGAAGGAGTTCTTAAATCTGTAAGGGAATCGATCACACCCCACTGCTTTGTATTGTCACGTCCGTTATACAAAGAAGAGATCATACCGTCAAATTAATGCTTTGCAAAAAGCCACTGAGGTTTATTGTACTTTTTAATTTCTCCTCAGTTCCATTCAATTGTTAAACTCGACGAGTGTGTTTGAACAATTCCAAATTGTGCATCTTTGTCCGCAGCGACTCTTTCTTCTCAAATCACCCTAAATTAATGAGAATATTTAAACTGGGGTCCATTCTCTCATTTTTAATCTTGTGAACCTTTCACCGGGTGCAGATATTCCTAATCTTATAGGTCAGTCTGTCTTATGCAAGTCATATTTACTGCCGCACAACTTGTTGAATATGTATCGGCGAAAGACCGTTACTCTCCTAGAAATAAAGGTGCCAAAGAGTAATGCAATACGGGAGCCTTATTTTATTTATCTATTTATTTGGTAACTAAAAGAGCCCTCCAAGTGAAGGTTCCAGAAAGAACCTTTTATTTAGATCCATCACAGGCTTCATAAATAACAGATTTGTAAAATGCCAAAGGGGCCCGTGATTAAAAGGACTCTTGTTCCATGTACTCTTGCGCAGACTTAGTTCCTTTATTTCTTAAATGTGTCAGTTTAGCTTGCTACCTACAAGAACATGAACCATTTCTGTTTTGTCTAAATATTAAGAATCTCTTCAAACCCCAAATATGTATTCCATATGAAAAGAAGTGTTCATAAATTTTGTCAAGCAAAGGAACCGCACAACCCTGTATAGTGCAATAGAAGACCCGTTATTTTTTAATCTGTTTTTGCACATTTTAAATTCAATAGGCACAAAAAACCGCGCAATACGCACATAATAAAGTATCTCTTTCAAATGTCACGTTTCCTAAATGATGCAATGAACACAACCTAAAGCACACGTTCCGTCGTCCAGTAGTTCTGTAAAGGACGTTTTAAAATCGGAATGGTCAAAACATGGATATTCCTGTATTTCACGCGTAGCAACAATATGGTGGAACCCCCAACTTTCTGGATACTTTATTTTCTGTTTCTGTTTTTAAAATAGCACATTTTCAGCCATAGATTTCTTGTTGGATTAGTATTGTCGAATGCAGCTACTCGACCAACATAAATATATATATATATATTAATAATAACATTGCAATGTTTGCATTGGAAATAAAACACAATAGCTCTTTATTAGCTACAAGAAGACGGAGAAATCAAGAAAGAAAGAAAAGAAAAGAAAAAGTTGGATTGTGCTTCTTCATTAGCTTAAGCACTTTTTTCTGATTTAAATGACACTCGGCAATTTGCTCTTCCATGATACAGTATTTTATTAGACGATGTGTCACATAATGCGTACACGATTCGCTTTATTTATTTTTCTTTAAATAAAGACAGAATACGTGAAAACACGTTCGGCGATACACATTTGCTCTCCGATTGAGTTCCCTCCCCAAGCCGGCTCATCAACAAAGCAAAAATGTCGCTAATATATTCGGTTACTCTCCAGTTCACCCTTCACCTCTTGGCCTTTGACTTGCCTCGGGACTAGACTGACCCGGTCACTGACTCTCCTCAAGTCAATGAGTCTGAATTCATTTTCTCAAAACCATGAATTCAGTGCCACTTTGATAAATTAACTACAAGCAGTGGACAGGCACATTTATTCTCATTACAAGCTGCACCAATATTTTAACAATGATTAAAATGGCAAACGCGCAACTAAATGGTTGTTTCTGCATAAGGGCTCAACGATCGGTACGGGGATCTGCGGCGGGGGAGAGGGGTGTTATATAAACTTGAAACCTCTAGTGCAAATCGTATTTAGGATAACATTTCAAAGAGATGTGAACCTTCTGTAATCCAATATAAGTTGTCTTGGTTGAATAAGAAGCCCTCTTCACTCGGGAAAATTGTGTGTGTGTGTGTGTGTGTGCGCGCGCGCGCGCATCGTTTAGCCGCCCGTGCCGCATTAACTCCCCTGCAGCCGAAAAAGCCGAGGGTCATTTATTTGGGGTGTCGCAAGGGATGATGGGTGTGACTTTATTCATGCTTTAACCTTCAGATTCTTTTTTAACGCATGTGTTAAATTCGCAATGAACGTCGATCGTTAATGTCTACCGAAACGTTTACAAACAGACACAATTTAGACGTGTCCACACAATGCCGGAATCAACCATGGAAAGATTTTTTTCAAAAGGGTGACGAATTTTGTGCAGGCATTTAACTTCAACTGAAACCTCTATTATTATTATTATTATTATTATTATTATTATTATTATTATTATTAAACCACATTTATTAAATTCAGCGTCGCGTAATCCGGAACCTATCCAGTCAGCAAGACAGGAATCAGCCCTGGATGTTTTAAAGCTGCCAGTCAGGACCCTATTATTACGCTAACGCAAGGCAACTTAACAACATTTGAGATACAACTGGTTCCATTTCTTTTGCTTTTCCAACGGCAGTACATATAGGTGATGTGAGTTGCTCAGGGTCATACAGTGTTAGTAGCGGGATTTGAAACCCCCGAACTCAGGGTTTAAAGTCCTAACCACTACACCACTATCCCTGCCCTTCTTCAACAGAAGAACTTTTTTTCCCTAAAAGCTCCATCCATGCACGTAAAGAAACGTTATTTATTTTGATCCACAGCAGTCTCCAAAAAAATAACAGTTGGTGAATTCCTAATGGATTCATCGTTGCAAAGGAACTCTTGCATCATCCAATTACGCAGACTAATTTCGACTACTATACATTAGCGAATTCGGTTTTCGTCCACATCTTAAGAGTCTTTTCAAAACTCAAAAAACTAATTCTACATGCAAAGAACACTTCACAGAATGAAATGTTTCTTTGTCAAGCAATAGGGTTATGGGGAACTACACAGCCTTGCATTTAAAAAAGCGTGTAGGACGACGCCAATGCATGACACACACACACGGAAACACAGAATGGAGGAAGCCTACAGTCGCCGCTTAACTTACATTTTACGGATTATTTAGCTAGCGTCTTTATTCAATGAAAAATCTGAAAGATACAATTGCTGACATTTCTTTTGTGTTTTTCCAATTGGAGTACAGGCAGGTGAAGTGGCTCGCTCATGGTTACACTGTGTCAGCAGCGGGACTTACTCGGAGATTGAAGTCCAAAGCCTTAATCACTACACCACACTTCTCTCGTGCATTTTGTGGAAAATCTACATGCGGGCAAACCTTAGTTAGTTAGTTAGTTAGTTAGTTAGTTAGTTAGTTAGTCAGTGTGACGTAGAGCCTAACGCTTTAGACTTCAAACCCTCAGATCTCACTACTGAGACTGTGTGGCCCTAAGCAAATCACTTCACCTGCCTGTCACCTTTAAAAACAAAAGAAAAGGAACCAATTATGTCTCAAAAGGAAAGGAAAGGAAATTATGTCTCAAATTGTGAAATGACGTCAGTCACATAATAAGTAAGGGTAGCCGTTATTTCGGTCATCCATACTAAAATGTGTCAGTCAGTCAGTCAGTCAGTCGGTCATCATCCATCCATTCATTATCCAACCCGCTATATCCTAACATACAGGGTCACGAGGGTCTGCTGGAGCCAATCCCAGCCAACACAGGGCGCAAGGCAGGAAACAAATCCCGGGCAGGGCGCCAGCCTACGGCAGTATTAAACACTGGAGTTGAGATAAATGCTTTGTTTTAGACAAGAGTGAAAAACTCAGATACTGCGAGGTCACAGGTTTTCGTACCAGCTACTTTCTTAATTTGTAACCAAACAATAATGAGATGCGAAGCGAGCCAAGAAATAACCGCTAACTTTGCTTCAGTTTACTCTTTTGAGTGTACTTAAAGCATGAAAAATATAAATATCTGAGAAATATTGATCTGGACTGATGCAAAACACATATTGATTGTGCTCTCAGAATAAAAAAAAGAAAAGAAATTCAGATATTTCAGAATTGTTTAGTATAGAAAGTAAGAGAATTAACCAGTCATAGGATGTAAGGGCGTATTTTATGAACGGTTTCCAATAAGGAATATTGGTCTGTAGAGAAAATGCAGCAACTAAGTTTGAGTCCCCGGGCTCTTTTTTGAACTTTTGATCTCATTTTGTTTGTCTGCTGCTTAAGAAAGAAAGAAAGAAAGAAAGAAAGAAAGAAAGAAAGAAAGAAACTGATGAATTGAAGTTTAATATCTTTACTATGAATCACAATGCTAACCATATTGTACAAATGGAGAGCAACCTTCGGTTTAATGCAACCCAACATTCAACCTAATGTTCAATGTGTTTATTATTACATTAACAGTCTTTTAATTTTTTTTTCCTTGAAATTTAATGCATATGTAAGGTACTAATAATAAAGAAGAAACAAATCTCGCTTTTTTGGCTGCTGATTAAGAAAGAAAGAAAGAAAGAAAGAAAGATTCTGAAAGTTAAAAACAACCAAGTGAATAAACGTGCTGGCAAAAGTAATCTGCCATTAGCTGCAGTAATTGGGTGCTAAGAAAGAGGTTGAAATATACACCCCGGAGTTAGTGAACCCAGAACGCTGGATCTAGTGTTAAACACCACGCTATCGTACTACTACTAATAAAAATGATTGTACCATAATAATAATAATAATAACAACATACCATCAGCAATCCATTTTTCAAACACGCTTTAGCCTGAAGAGGGCCAATCACAGCAAACAAATGGTGGAAGGCAGGAACAATCGCTCGAATATTATTATTATTATTATTATTATTATTATTATTATTATTATTATTATTATTTTTTGTTGTTGTTGTTGTTGTTGTTGTTGTTGTTGTTGCTACGGAGAGCACCAGTCGTGTGTTTCATGCATACACATACACACTCACACATACAAAATAAAATTACCAAAATGGTTCTTCAGAGCGATGCTAAAGGCGAATCGTTTTTATTCCTTAAAGAACAATCCACGTGAAGGATCTAAGAACCTTAATTTATTTAGATCCGTAACAGGTTTCATAATGGATCGATGATAACAGTTGTCTGAAATACCAATGGATTCCTGAATTTCAAAGAACTCTTGCTGCATACAATCAGAGAAGCCCAGTTCACGTTTTCCGGATCGGTTAGTATCCTGCTATAGGTACCCTTAGTAGACATTAAAAATTTCTATTTTGTCCACATATTACGAACCTTCAAGCAACCATATTAGTAAAGCCTTCCCAGCATGAAGAGGTTCTTTCTGAATAAATGGCTCAACAAGCAAACACTCAGCCCAGTAAAATGTGTAAAGAGTGTGTGCTTGTACGTGTGTGTGTTCATTATATATATACCGTATGTTTTAAGGAGAATAAATACTTTCTAGTTTTCAATGTTTTGAAAGCATACTGTATGTTCGGAATTTTCACACTTTGAAAAGCAGTCACAGTTTTGATCAAAATATGTCTTTTTTGCAATACATTTCAGACGTGTATGAAATCCTGTCCCTTCCTTCCACTCACTCCCCCCTTCATTGTGTATCTTTCGGTTCACGTTTTTGTCGTTCAGTACTCGCCGAGTTTGTGTGTGTGTTGTTTTTTTGTTTTTTTTTTTTGAGGTACGGTTCAGAACCCTCAAGGCCTCCATCACTACGCGTTGTCTTTTTTCAAGTCGCCCGCTCTTCAATTGATTCCTTTTCTAAATCCTCTGCTTTAGAAGTGAGGCTACTCTCCCCGTGCCCCGCTGCCTCGCGTTTGACGCCGTTTAGGGTGGAGGTCGGTGGCTTGTGCTCGTTACTCTCTCAAATAGCCTAACAGCGCACTTTGAATGAAGATCGCGGAGCAGGCACTTTGTATTCTACTCAGTGGCCACAAGCACACACGGTTTTGGCTTTTTATTTGGGTGTTTATTCGACCTGATTGGCGACCATCTTGTTTGAAAACCGAACATTCTGGCAACATTGTTGACTGTGCACGAAAGTGCGGTGTAATTACGCTAAGTTTGTGTGGACAAATGAAGGTTTTGTATGTAAGGCTACACTCTCGACTCTTCCGATCGTAATAAACTAAGAGCTGCAGTGGAAGGCCGCAAAAAAGTCCCACCGTCTATATGCAAAATCACTTCGTCTCTTTAACGGAAAAATCATAAAACCCTACGAGGTTAAAAAACAAAACTCCATCAACAAAAATAAATAAATAAATAAATAAAAACGCACAGCGGAGGTCACAGCAAATAAAAAAACACAAATGGGCTGAATCCTCATCCTCGGAGCATAGAGCCGCCTCTCCCCGTTCTTCAGTCCAAGGACGTGCATTATTGGGGGGCGGTTTTGTGGATTCGGGCGAGTCTCCAGCATTACCTGCGCCATGACACCGAGCCAGTGCAGTTAGACATGAGCCACTCATTTGTCTCTTCAACAATCTAACTTGCTAAATAAAAGTTTAATTACAGCTCAGCCCCAGATAGTGCGCAGCACGCTGTTAGGGCACAATGACAAAGTGTTGAGCTGCTCTTTTTTTTAAATCAGTTGCTAAGCAACAAATGCCATTCTTCTATCACCGTGGATGCGAAAATGTGAAAGAGATATATAACTGAAGTACTTGACATTATTGTTATTGATACCGAATTACTTTTACTATTAATAATATTAATAATTATGATAATAAAGACATATGGTAGAAATAAAAAACCCACCGTCGATCGCCATTTCTGTTTTGAAGTGGAACAACACAGAAATACAAGTAGTTTCAATAAATTGCAATTGAAAACGCATGTCATAGAAATGTGCAACGTTGTCGAAAAGAAAAATGCTTCACCTCAATAAGGTCAAAATACCAAAATCTTAAGAGGAATGTTCCAATAATTCATACAAAACTCTGCTCATAAATTACACTTGCTAAATTCCTCATTTGTTACTCTTTAAAATCCGGTCAAATTATTTTCTTAGTTGCAATTATGTATTTGTAGTTAGGTTCTGGGTTATTCAGATAGTAAACTTTTATACATATAAATTAAATTTAACTGTATTTTATTATACATTAATACATTAATTTTAATTGCCATAAAGATGTCAGTATATATATATATATATATATATATATATATATATATATATATATATATATATATATATATATATATATATATATATATATATATATATATATATAAAATATAATATAATATAATATAATATAATGTAATATAATATACAAAATAAGTATATGATAAATAGCCAGAACTTTATTTGTCCCAATGGGAAATTTGGTCTTTTAAAGAAGTCCAAAAATAAACAAACAAACAAATAAATAACTAAATATTAGTGGTTAAGGCTTTGGGCTTCAAACCCCGAGGTTATAGGTTCAAGCCCTTCTACTGACACTGTGTGACCATGAGCAAGTCACTTAACGTGTCTGAACTCCAACTGAGTAATAATAATAATAATAATAATAATAATAATAATAATAATAATAATAAAATAATAACATATTCTGAGGAGGCGGCACTGTGGCGCAGTGGGTAGTGCTAGGAAATCTGGGTTCGCTTCCCGGGTCCTCCCTGCGTGGAGTTTGCATGTTCTTCCCGTGTCTGCGTTAGTTTCCTCCGGGTGCTTCGGTTTCTTCCCACAGTCCCACAGTCCAAAGTCAGGCAGGTTAGGTGCATTGGCGATCCTAAATTGTCCTTGGTGTGTGTGTGTGTGTGCCCTGCCCGGGGTTAGTTGCTGCCTTGCGCTCTGTGCTGGCTGGGATTGGCTCCAGCAGACCCCCGTGACCCTGTGTTAGGATATAGCGGTTTGGAAAATGACAGACTGTCTATTTTGAAGAAGAAGAAATGCCCTCTCAAATACACATCACAATGACTTAAAACAATGAAAACCTCTGACCTGGCTGTAACGATATGATGTTCCCTAGTTAGATGAGTAAGGCGCTATATAACAGCGACTGATTAAAACAAGCGGCAATGTTTAAGATCGATACCATTCAACTTTTTTTTTAATGTACTGAAATTTTATACACACATCACACTCATAAAACTACGATCAAAAGGAGGATTTTATTTTTTGCAAAGATAATGGACAGCCTTATATAAATGACTCGTGTATCATTTTATAGCAGTCATTCTAAAAGGCACGGCTTAGGTCTGCCTGCATTTCTCATTCCACATATTCTGACAGTCTTTTATTAAATGGAAAGGCGCTGCATGTTTTAAAGTGTTGACAGCTGGCTTCACCAATGGGCTGCCACGTGCCATTTATATGCCAGTTGGTGTGAAACACAAGGCGAACAGCAGGCTGGAGTCCGTAATTGTGAGACTTGCAAAGTATGCGTCACCGCGTGTGTCACAGAATGGAATTGCATGTGTTAGCAGCGGCTCTCTATGGGGGGTTTGCAGGGATTGGGAAAGGTCCCCGTCCAGTGGATTAGTGGTAGCAGATTGATCGGAAGACGTATTATTTATGAAGAGATTGTCATCGGTCTGAACAGTCACCACCATTCCTCTGAACAGGAAGCCCCGGTACATGCCTACACGCTTACTCTTGTCTCAGGTTTTAGGAAATGTGATTTTTGGAGGAGTAGAAAGAAGATTACAAATCACCCTCGGGCTCCCTCGCTTCACCACACGCACTATGATTATCGCATTCCTCTTTGATATTGTTATTGTTTTTCTTAGACCTTACAGTCCTGCGAGTTGTCATCGGTGTAATAATTTCTGTTTCTTGTATGCAGTGTTTAAGGTGGCGGCGAAACAGACCCCCCGCATATCAGTCGGTTCTTTGTGACTTGTTCTTTTTTTTAAAAAAAAAAAAAAAGATGATCTCATATGTAAAACGGGATTGATTTCTCATTCAGGTAACTACACATCTGCAGAAGTTATTGAAAAATCCTTGCGCATGGATTCGTGCCAGCTGTGCCTAGGTGCACTAAACACCAATCACGTTCCATCTTTCTGAAACAGTCAGCAGATGTAACCAATCGGATCTCCAATATCAGCGCGGGTCGCACGCGCAGGACACAAAGCTAATTTTGGTTGTTTAGGCACCAGCCTTGGCTCCAGACTAAAACGTCACGCAGGACCTCATGAAACACTTATGGGTATTCATGATTCTTTAAAGTCCCAGAAATCCAAAAATGGCATGACACCCAACAACGTTTAAGGTCAGGGTCAACTCGACCATATAGTCAAACTAGGCGCTCGCCTAGAAGGACAACGTTTTTTGGCTGGGCGGCATTAACTAAAATCAAATCTCCCGGGCTCGATGAAGTGATGCATCCGCGTATCGAAATCACCGCCATACCACTCTTCGATAGGACATCCATGTACGACTCCCTCAAAATCCAAATGTGGATAACAACACCACACAGCCAGTGACATGCGGTGAGGGTCATGGCTGTTAAGGCGCTGAGTCAGATTTACAAATATATAAACCCCAAAGAGGGGTGGCACGGTGGCGCAGTGGTATGGCTGCTGTCTCGCAGTTAGGAGACCCAAGTTCGCTTGCCGGGTCCTGCCTGCGTGGAGTTTACATGTACTCCTCGTGTCTGCGTGGGTTTCATCCGGGTGATCCGGTTTCCTCCCACAGTGCATTGGCGATTCTAAATTGTGTCCTGCCCAGGGTTTGTTTCCTGCCTTGCGCCCTGTGTTGGCTGGGATTGGCTCCAGCAGACCGCCGTGACCCTGTAGTTGCGATATAGCGGGTTGGATAATGAATGGATGGATGAACCCCACAGAGTAGCGTATTGACCATTCAATTGGCACATGGACTGCTGGTTAGGTTTCATATCTCATCAGCAGTCTTTACACACACATAGACAGGTAAGGCGCATATTTGGCTAAGAAAGAACGTCACATTTATAGCGGCGAGAGAGAGCGGAGGGAGCGCATTTGCTCCTCACCCTCCGTGCGTTCTAAATTCGCCTTTGCAATTCCACAATTCATACTCATTCAATACAAATGAAAGTATAGAGTGGAGTGCAAAAAAAAATGATTTCAATTTTGACCTTACTTAAAATATTTAGTTGTTTTTAAAAGCTTTTAATTCTGATGTTTTAATCAATTATAAAGCAGATTGTCCAACAAAAGGATAACAAGAAAAACAAAAGAATAATTAGTTTTTAAGTTTTGGATTGTTTTTTTCTTAGTCTGATCGCATTTTATATAAAACCGTTTATGGTCTTACCTTTATTTGTAAATGAAGTCCATGCGCCTATCCCCCTCCAAGCAAATCTCCGTCACGTTCTTGTAAAAGTCCTCCTTATTTTCCTTTAGTTTTAAAAATCTTAATCTTCCATTTTGACAGTCAGTCAGAACAACAAATAAAAATAAACGGAGTGCTGCGTGCACTTGACTTTCTGATCTCGCTAACTTATTGGCGCCTCTGCGTTGAAGAACAGCAGCAACGAGCACCTGCTGGGCTCACATACGCCCCCTTTAGGGCGACACGGCACTGTGTACCTCATCTTGTGCCTTTTCACTGTCCGATCAACAAGATTAAATATGCCACATGCATTCATTAAAGATAGCCAGACTTTGGAAAGTCCGGGTGTATAATAAACGTGTCTGCTAACATTATATTGGCGAAATAAAGAGAGACAGCGGCAAGCACACAGTAATTACACGCATCACCCCTGCAGTGTGTGAGGAGAGCGCAGTCCGAGGTGAGGTGAGGCTCATCGCTGCCGCACCTCGCGTTTCTCCCCTGTATTTGAACAGGAGATGTGCCAATTAAATGTTTACGGCTATAAAAATTATCAAAATTTTTCAAATCATACAGAAAACAAATTTATATCACAGACCAGTGGACACATTTATTTTATGTTATCATTTTTTTTTTTTTTTTCATGATGATAGATTTGGCTCCCCTGACCGCACATCCCTGCACACAGCTCTAAGATCTGCAATTATGAGTTTAATAATTGTTTTTCACTTTGGCCTATAAGGCAGGAGAAAAGCTGTTTTTTTTTTTGGGGGGGGGAGGTTATGTGGACTTCACATGATATCTCGGGGTATTATTCTAGTTGAATGAGCCCCATTGAGCTGGGCTTGTTAGATACCATGTAAAGAAGAGCTCTGGGAAGACCACACTACTACAGTGGGCACCATCATGGTGGCCGATGGAAGAAGTCCTAGAAATGGGATTGCTGTGAATAGTGCTAATAAGCAGCCATGGACCAAAGCCAATTGTCCCATCGTAAAGGTGTCCTTGTCGGTGGGCTAATAAAAAAAAAAAATAACCCAGACAGATAAAACTCCAACATCAGAAGGTACAATGGAAGAAGAACAATTAAATGAAGAAGAGAAAAATATGGAATGATCACAGATGGGGTCGTGATGGTGAAGTATGGCTTCTGCAGCTAACAAGGAACATTTTAACTACTAATTCTGTAAATTATCAGCTGTCTGTGATAATGTCGGTAATAATGCTGACCGATCTTGATCTCTGCTTTCCATGTGCCACACTTTGTATATAAACTGCTCAAAAAAATGAAAGGACCCCTTTATAATGAGAGTATAGCATCAAGTCAATGACACTTGTGGGCTATCAATCTGTTCAGTTAAGTAGCAGAGGGGCTTGTTCAACAGTTTCAGCTCCTTTGGTGACTAGAGGGGCCACAATGAGACGACCCCCAAAACAGGAATGAACGGGTTAACAGGTGGAGGGAGGCTACTGACATTTTCCCCTCCTCTTCTGTTTTGTCACTCGTTTTGCATTTGTCTATGGTCAGTGTCACTACTGGTAGCATGAGGCCATACCTGGACCCTACAGAGCTGGCACAGGTATTACAAATTCTCCAGGATGGTAGGCACATCAATACGTGGCATTGCCAGAAGGTCTGCTGTGTCTCCCAGCACAGTCTCAAGGGCATGGAGGAGATTCCAGGAGTTACTCTAGGAGAGCTGGACAGGGCCCCTCGTAGAAGGTCCTTAACCCATCAGCAGGACCCACTGGTATATACTCCTTTGGGTGAGGAGGAAGAGGGTGAGCACTGCCAGAACCTACAAAATGACCTCCAGAAGGCAGACAGGCCACTGGTGTGAATGTCTCTGACCAAACAATCAGAAACAGACTTCATGAGGGTGGCCTGAGGGCCCGACATCCTCTAGTGGGCACCGTGGGGCTTGATTGGCATTGCCATTGAATACCAGAATTGGCAGGTCCACCACTGGCAGGAGCCCTGTGCTTTTCACAAATGAGAGCAGGTTCACCCTGAGCACATGTGACAGATGTGAAAGGGTCTGGAGAAGCCGTGAAGAACGTTATGCTGCCTGTGACATCATTCAGCATGACTGGTTTGGTGGTTCGGGGGGGTGGGGGCATATCCATGGAGGGATGCACAGACCTCCACAGGCCTGACAACGGCACCTTGACTGCCATTAGGTATTGGGGTGAAATCCTTGGACCCATTGGCAGACCCTATGCTGGTGCAGTGGCCCCTGGGTTCCTCCTGGTGCACCACAATGCCCGGCCTCATGTGGCGAGAGGATGAAGAAGTTGAAATCATTGGCTGGACCAAATGCTCACTCACCTGATCTCAATCCAAAAGAACATCTCTGGGTGGGACATTATGTTTTGGTCCATCCGATGCTTCAGACTGTCCAGGTGCTTAGTAATGCCCTGGTCCAGATCTGGGAGAAGATCCCCCAGGACACCATTAGGACATTGTCAGGCATACTACTGAGTACGATTTGGAGTTCCTGCAATTAAATTTTGGCCAAATGGACTCGCCTGCCTGCCGTATCATTTTTTCCCTTTGATTTCCGGGGTGTCTCTCTGTAGGTTCATCATTTTCATTTCCATCCTTTCGTTCCTCACACATCACCATATCAGTCCAGATCAGTAGAGACAGACAACTTTGAGATCGGATGTATTTTCAAAGTGGTCCTTTCATTGTTTTAAAGCAGTTTATATTATTATACACTAATAAAGAAAGACTACAGACCCTGAAGGAGAGCATTTAAAACCAAAGTCAAGAAGCTCTGCTTTAGTCCAAGAGATGTAGGAATCGGAAACAAAATTTCCAAGTCATGGAGTTGAAGGAGAAACCTTGAGAAACTTTAAGTAGTATCTGGATGAGATATTTGGACAGATCTATTGTCGAAAAGGATGAGCTTGATGGACTGAATGGTCTCCTTTCATTTGTCAAATGTTTTATATTTTTGACCCGGTCCTACCTCTGTAAAGTTGTGAGATGAGTGGATTGTGTTAACATGGGTGATTAGATGCTGGGTCATGTTTCAATACCAGTAACAAATTAGAAAAACTGAAAACCAAAATCTAAAGACGCCTTAAAGTCAAACAATAACACACGTCATCCCAAAACACCCCTGCATGCCAGCCCTGCCACCAAAAGACCTGCTGACGTCACCTCAGTGATCCTCTCGTTCACACAGGTGACAGTGATGAGGACAAGGCTGGCGGTCACTCTGTCACGCTGGTTGAGTTACAATGGAGAGGTGAAGAAGGCTTCAGGCCACCCAAGAGAGTCCAGCAAGGGCCAGGAGCGTCTCCTAAAGCTGATTCAGCTGCGGGCACTGCCAGGGCAGAGCTGGCTCAGGAATGGCAGCAGGCAGGTGGGAGTGGGGTGAAGACTTGTGGAGGATGGCCTGGTGGGTGTCAAGAAGGGCAGCAAAGAAGCCATCAGGGACAGACTGATATTCTGGGGTTGGACTGCTGAGGTCAAGTCATTGTCTCTGATGAATCCCCTTTCTGATTGTTTGAAAAGGTGAGTGGCGCTACCATCAGTCCTGTGTCGCTGTGCCAACAGTAAAGCATCCTGAGACCATTCATGTCAGCCAAGGCAGTGCAGGGCTCAGAACACAGCCAGGAATAAAGAATGGGAGCAAACATCTTCTGAGAGCAACTTCTACCAACCATCTGAGAACAGTTTGGTGACCAACAACGAACAATCCAGCATGACGGAGCACCAGGCCATATGGCACAAGTGACAACTAAGTGGCTCGGGGAACAAAACATCGACATTTGGGGTTCATGGCCATGAAACTCCCCATTGAGAACTTGTGGTCAATTCTCAAGAGGCAGCGGGTGGGAAAACAAAAACCCACCAATTCTGATTACGCAAGAATGGGCAGCTGCCATCAGTCAGGACTGGGCCTAGAAGTTGATTACCAGCCTGCTGGGGTGAATTTCAGAGAGAAGTCTTGAAAAAGAAAGAAGGGCCAACACTGCCAATATGGACACTCTGTGCATAAACGTCATGTCATTGTCAATAAACGCCTTTGAAACTTCTGAACTGTTTGTAATTCTACTTCAGTACACCAAAGAAACATCTGACACAAAGATCTGAAAACACTGAAACAGCAAACTTTGTGAAAACCAACACTTGGGTCATTCTCAGAACTTTTGGCCACAACTGTAGGTGGGTGCAGAATTGGTTCAGACACAGGAAGCAGAGGGTGATGGTGTAAAGAACTTCATCAGAACTGGGTGATGTTAAGAGTGGTGACCAGCAGGGGTCAGTCCTTGGCCTGCTGCTATTTTTAATAAATTTGAATGATTTAGACAGGAATATAAATAACAAGCTGGTTACGTTTGCAGATGATACAAAGCCTGGCAGAATGGCAGATAATCGAAAATCCATTGAATCATCACAGAGGGAGTTGGACAGCATACAGGCTTGGGCAGATGAAATTTAATCTCAGTAAATGTAAAGAATTACAAATAGGAAGTAAAAATTAGGTGTGAACACACAATGGGCGGTCAGAAAATCAAAAATCCACCACATGAGAAGGATTTAGGGGTCATAGTGGACTCTAAGCTATCAACTGCCAGTCAGTGTTGAGAAGCCATTCAGAAGGCTAACAGAATGTCAGGTTATATAGCGCCTTGATGTGTGGAGTACAAGTCACAGGAGGGTCTGCTCAAGCTTTATAACACACTGGTGAGGCCTCATCTGGAGTCCTGTGTGCAGTTTATGACTCCATAAAGACACAGCAGCTCAAGAAAAGATCCAGAGAAGAGCAAACAGGGTGATTACAGGGGTACAGGGGATGAGGTTTGAGGAAAGATTAAAAGAGCTGAGCCTTTACAGAGATGAAGAGGAGACCTAACTGAAGTGTTTAAAATGATGAAGAGAATTAGTGCAGTGATCAGACGGTGACTTTAAAATGAGTTCATCAAGAACACGGGGACACAGTTGACAACTTGAAGGGGAAATTTACACAAATATTAAAAAGTTTACGATACACACTTGAAATAGTTGACCAAGTAGTGGACAGCAGGACTTTAGGGACCTTCAAAACTCAGCTTAATGTTATTTTGTAGAAACTAAGTGGACAGGACTGGTGAGCTTAGTTGGACTGAATGGCCTGTTCTCGTCTAAATTGTTATACTGCTACACTGTAGCCCCTTAGGAGGAGACCATTCAGTCCATTTGCCACCCATTTCTTTAGCTAACAGCTCAGCTGTCTCAGTATCTCTTCCAACTACTTCTTAACGTTTGTCAAGGTTTTTTCTTTGTCTCCGCGTGTTTTTAGTTTGTTCCAGTTTACCAAATCTCTTTGCTTAAAAAATGCTCCCTGACTTCAGTCCTTCATGCACTCACCCTAATTTTCACCAGTGTCTTCAAGTATGTGGTTTGTCCCCCCTTTACTGAGTTGTGTTGTTCATCATATGAGCCATTGCTTGACCAAGCACCATTTCACTCTGGGAAGGTTTCTCATATGAAGTTGTTGCTTTGAACTTTAAAAAACTGCTAATATGTAGAAAATGCCTGAAATATTAATGTAAGGTAAGCTACAAAGCAGAATCAGGACAACACAACCACAACCACAAAACTACAAAATTATATATATACGGCCTTTGGGGGGCTGGCACCCTGCCCTGCAGACCTCTGTAACCCTGTAGTTAGGATATAGCAGGTTGGATAATGGATGTATATGTATATATATGTATATAGTGACAAACAGGGCCACTGTCGCCTTCTTGAACCCTCAGACCAGACGTCAGACACCAGGTAAAAGTACAATAATTAAATTTACTATAATGTGCACAAAGCATCCTCCACTCCACAATACTCATAAATAATAACCAATACAATAAATTAATACTCAATCCTCCACATCCAGACGCGTTGTTCCCTTCCTCTCAACTCAGCTCGCCTGTCTGGGATCTCCCATAGTCCTTTATAGTCCATGACCCAGAAATGCTTCTGATCCCTCAGTCCATGTGATTATCCAGCACTTCTGGGTCAGGTAAAACTCTTCTTCAACCCGGAAGCACGTCATTTCCTCTGTCCATGTGACTGGGACTTACTTCTGGGCTGTAGGGAAAATACTTGTCTCTGGGCCTCCCTGCAGTGTCCCCTGGTGGCCCTGTCGTTATCCAGCAGGGCTGTACAGGAAAACTCCAATGTCCATGATGCCCTGCTGGAAATCGGGGCACCTCCATGCTGTAGGCAGGGCTCCATCTGGCGGCCTGGGGATATTATATATATATAGTGTATATATATACACACTCACCTAAAGGATTATTAGGAACACCTGTTCAATTTCTCATTAATGCAATTATCTAATCAACCAATCACATGGCAGTTGCTTCAATGCATTTAGGGGTGTGGTCCTGGTCAAGACAATCTCCTGAACTCCAAACTGAATGTCAGAATGGGAAAGAAAGGTGATTTAAGCAATTCTGAGCGTGGCATGGTTGTTGGTGCCAGACGGGCTGGTCTGAGTATTTCACAATCTGCTCAGTTACTGGGATTTTCACGCACAACCATTTCTAGGGTTTACAAAGAATGGTGTGAAAAGGGAAAAACATCCAGTATGCGGCAGTCCTGTGGGCGAAAATGCCTTGTTGATGCTAGAGGTCAGAGGAGAATGAACTTTGACTGAAATAACCACTCGTTACAACCGAGGTATGCAGCAAAGCATTTGTGAAGCCACAGGCGGATGGGCTACAACAGCAGAAGACCCCACCGGGTGCCACTCATCTCTACTACAAATAGGAAAAAGAGGCTACAATTTGCACGAGCTCACCAAAATTGGACAGTTTGAAGACTGGAAAAATGTTGCCTGGTCTGATGAGTCTCGATTTCTGTTGAGACATTCAAATGGTAGAGTCAGAATTTGGCGTAAACAGAATGAGAACATGGATCCATCATGCCTTGTTACCACTGTGCAGGCTGGTGGTGGTGGTGTAATGGTGTGGGGGATGTTTTCTTGGCATACTTTAGGCCCCTTAGTGCCAATTGGGCATCGTTTAAATGCCACGGGCTACCTGAGCATTGTTTCTGACCATGTCCATCCCTTCATGACCACCATGTACCCATCCTCTGATGGCTACTTCCAGCAGGATAATGCACCATGTCACAAAGCTCGAATCATTTCAAATTGGTTTCTTGAACATGACAATGAGTTCACTGTACTAAAATGGCCCCACAGTCACCAGACCTCAACCCAATAGAGCATCTTTGGGATGTGGTGGAACGGGAGCTTCGTGCCCTGGATGTGCATCCCACAAATCTCCATCAACTGCAAGATGCTATCCTATCAATACGGGCCAACATTTCTAAAGAATGCTTTCAGCACCTTGTTGAATCAACGCCACGTAGAATCAAGGCAGTTCTGAAGGCGAAAGGGGGTCAAACACCGTATTAGTATGGTGGTGTGACGATGTGGGTTCTGGCTCCACACTCCCTTTGCATTTTGGGAACCCTTGAACCCAACACCGTCGATAATGTTGCCGAGTGAGCTAGTCAGTGAAGGCAAATTGACAATTGAGCAAGGGGTGTTGCAAAAAGTGCAATAGTGCTTTTATTAAAAGCAGTCAACAAAAACAGTGTTCAAATAAATAGTGCAGTTTCAATGTTCATTAAATAAATAATCCATAAAAAGAACACGTGGAGGTTAAAAATCAATAAAAAAAACACAATCCTTTAAAACGTGAGGTTAAATCTTCTTATGGAAGCAGTCTTAAAAACAATAACAAATCCGGTGCCTATTTTCTGTATGCGTCTCACCTGCTAATCCCGTTTGGGCATCGCAGCAGGCAAGACGCTCTCTGCAGCTGCCCTCCTGAAACACACGCCCGAGACTGGAGACCTCCCGATCCCTGGCTCCGGTATGGCACTCATCCCAGTCCCGGAGAACTTGGTTTCCCACAACGGCCAGGTCGCTCACGTTGGGGATTCCCACCACCAAGTCTCCCGACTTCCGCTGCCTTTGAATGGCCTCTCTGCGGCCAGTCGCCTTCCCTGGTCACTCCCGCTACCTGATCGCTCAGCGGGAGCGACATCAACACAAACACGTGGGTGTCGGCCTAACACCCAGCTTCTACGCAGCTGTCTACGAGCGCTCATTCGCTCGCCCGTCCGCTCGCTCTTCGCGGCTCTCTCTCACCGACCTGCTTCCTCTACTGCTCCCGATAACCTCCGTCCTCTCATTTCCTTTCACTCTCCGATCGTTTCTCTCCCCTAAAACCGACTCGCGCTTCTTTTTAAAATGACGAGGGCCACAGCAGCTGCAGCATTAGCCACGGGACAATCATGAATGTGGGCAGTTCCTCACCTGTGCACTAGGTGAGAAACGCCCACACCCTACGGATCGTCCAGCGCCCACTATGGCTAACGTCCCTCGCTAAGCCGCGAGCACATCGATTATTTATTAAAAATGGCCTTTTCTCAACGAGCTGTGGACCCATAACACCACAGGTGGTCCTAATAATCCTTTAGGTGAGTGTGTATATATATATATATATACTCTGCCTGGCCAAAAAAAAAAGTCACTACCTGGATTTAACTAAGCAAATAGGTACGAGCCTCCTATTGGATAATTACTGCATGGGCGATTATCTTTCAGCTGGCAACACGTTATTTAACCCCAACTGGTGCAATGAGTTGCTTCTCATTTCTTAAACAACCATGTCGAAAGACACATCTCGTGGTCGTGGAAAAGATGTTAGTCTGTTTGAGAAGGGTCAAATCATTGGCATGCATCAAGCAGAGAAAACATCTAAGGAGATTGCAGAAACTACTAAAATTGGGTTAAGAACTGTCCAACGCATTACTAAAAACTGGAAGGACAGTGGGGACCCATCGTCTTCGAGGAAGAAATGTGGCCGGAAAAAAATCCTGAATGATCGTGATCGGCGATCACTTAAACGTTTGGTGAAATCAAATCGAAAAAAAACAGCATTAGAACTCAGATCTATGTTTAATAGTAACAGTAAGAGCATTTCCACACGCACAATGTGAAGGGAAGTCAAGGGATTGGGACTGAACAGCTGTGTAGCCGTAAGAAAACCACTAATAAGTGAGGCAAATCGGAAAAAAAGGCTTCAACTTGCTAGAGAGCATAAAGATTGGACTCTGGAGCAATGGAAGAAGGTCATGTGATCTGATGAATCCAGATTTATCCTGTTCCAGAGTGATGGGCACATCAGGGTAAGAAGAGAGGCAGATGAAGCGACGCACCCATCATGCCTAGTGCCTACTGTACAAGCCTGTGGTGCATACAGTGCTATGATGTGGGGTTGCTGCAGTTGGTCAGGTCTAGAGGTTCAGCAACAGTATGTGCTCCAAGAATGAGGTCAGCTGACTACCTGAATATACTGAATGACCAGGTTATTCCATCAATGGATTTTTTCTTCCCTGATGGCACGGGCATATTCCAAGATGACAATGCCAGGATTCATCGGGCTCAAATTGTGAAAGAGTGGTTCAGGGAGCATGAGACATCATTTTCACACATGGATTGGCCACCACAGAGTCCAGACCTTAACCCCATTGAGAATCTTTGGGATGTGCTGGAGAAGGCTTTGCGCAGCGGTCAGACTCTACCATCATCAATGCAAGATCTTGGTGAAAAATTAATCCAACACTGGATGGAACTAAATCTTGTGACATTGCAGAAGCTTATCGAAACAATGCCACAGCGAATGCGTACCGTAATCAAAGCTAAAGGCAGTTCAACGAAATATTAGAGTGTGTGACTTATTTTTTAGGTGGCGACTTTTTTTTTGGCCAGGCAGTGTATATATACATACATACATACATATATATATATATATATATATATATATATATATATATAGTACAGGCCAAAAGTTTGGACACACCTCCTCATTCAATGTGTTTTCTTGATTTTCATGACCATTTCCAGCACTCCATCACTCTCCTTCTTGGTCAGATAGCCCTTACACAGCCTGGTCATTGTCCTGTTGAAAAATAAATGATCGTCCAACTAACCGGACTTCTGCACAACACAACTACTGGTCTCAACCCCATTGATAAAGCAAGAAATTCCACTAAATAACCCTGAGAAGGCACACCTGTGAAGTGAAAACCATTTCAGGTGACTACCTGTTGAAGCTCATCGAGAGAATGCCAAGAGTGTGCAAAGCAGTAATGGGAGCAAAGGGTGGCTATTTTGAAGAAACTAGAATATAAAACATGTTTTCAGTTATTTCACCTTTTTTGTTAAGTACATAACTCCACATGTGTTCATTCATAGTTTTGATGCCTTCAGTGAGAATCTACCAATGTAAATGGTCATGAAAATAAAGAAAACACATTGAATGAGGAGGTGTGTCCAAACTTTTGGCCTGTACTGTATATATATATATATATATATATATATATATATATATATATATATATATATATATATCCAACCTGCTATATCCTACCTACAGAGTGGTTTGGATAATGGATGGATGGATGGATATATAGATATATGTGTGTGTGTGTAAGTGCTTGTGCCTGTGTGTGTAATTTAAATGTATAAAAAGAAATAACTTGGTCACAGTATATAATTCTGCTGAATATGTTTTAAATAAAATAAAATAAAAGCAGAAATTACAGAATGGAGTAACGCACATAAAATAAAAACTATTACACTAAACGTAACTATATAGAAAATTAGGATGCTACCCCCCAAAAATAACAAAGACCCAAATTTAATATCCCACATATAATGACAACAAAGTTGAACACGTAGCAAAACACAGCTCAATAATAAATGTTCTATACATGTCAGTGGATTATACAACATCCATCCATCCATTATCCAACCCACTATATCCTAACTACAGGGTCACGGGGGTCTGCTAGAGCCAATCCCAGCCAACACAGGGTGCAAGGCAGGAAACAAACACCAGGCAGGGTGCCAGCCCACCACAGACAATAACATTTATTTATTTTATTTTATTTTATTTTTTTCTATAGCACATTTTCATACAAATGGTTTACCTCAAAGTGCTTTACAAGATGAAGAAAGAAAAGTTTATAAAAAATTGAAATATAAAAATAAGATTAGACAATACTAAATAATAAAGGATAAAGTAAGGTGAGATGGTCAGGAGGACAGAAAAAAACAAAATCTGCAGGGGTCCTGAGGCCATGAGACCACCCAGCCCCCACTGGGGCTTCTACCTGACATCAATGATCTCAATCAACCTTCATGGTTTTCAGGCTTCACGTGGAAGAATTAGACGATGTTGGTCATGTGGTCCTCTGGCCTAAAATGGGGGGACTGAATGGTCCCCTGATCAGGTGGTGGTGGCGCAGATCAGCAACACAGAAAACTGGAAAAAAGAGCAGCAGAGAAAGTAGGGGTTAGTTCTGATTGGGGAGCCATGATAGAAATGATCATTCAACGCAAATACAGAATATGAGGGTTACACTAAAATTTAGCTCTGAGTAAGCCATGTTATAATAATGAGTTTTTATCAGTTTGTTAAAGTGATCACCGTATCAGCCTGGTGAATTTCTATCGGTCAGCTCTTCAGATTTCAGGTGCCTAACAGCAGAAGGCCACCTCACCACTTCTCATTTGACCCTCATTTGAAAATCTAAGGTGTCGATTTGGAGTGTAAGGTGAGAGGCATTCTGGGATACGGGATGGAGCAGATTATTGAAGGCTCTGTAAACCATCAGCAGGATTTTAAAGTCAATTCTAAATGGCACAGGTAACCAGTGTAGTGACGCTCAGACTGGGGTGATGTGCTCGGATTTTCTCTTCCTATTTAAGATTCTAGCAGATGCTTTCTGCACTCATTGTAAACAGATTGATGTCTTTTTTTGGGTGGTCCTGAGAAGAGTGCGTTACAGTAATCCAGTCGACTAAAAACAAAAGCAGGAACTAATTTTTCAGCATCGAGAGGAATGATAGGGCAGTCAGCATCAGGGCACGACGACAAAACTGACATACAGAGCAACTCAGGCCTAGTAAACCAATGGACAGCTAGAATGGAAAATGTTTAACAATACCGTGAGGTATGGCACAGGTAACCAGTGTAGTGACATCAAAACTGGAGAAATGTGCTCGGATTTTCTATTTCCAGTTTATATTCTGGTAGCTCCATTCTGCACTCGTTGTGATCGATCGATGTGATCCTAAAAGGAAAAAATGATAAAGTTCATATATAATGAATACTTTATCAACCAAAAATATATACGACCGATGTTCAAAACATTTCCGCACTTTTATATTTTCGTTGGAAACGGTGAAGGAGGGAGGAGGAGTAATTGGTCATGTCTAAGAGTGTCATGTCGCAAAGGAAGGTGACCGTGTAGATAAGCGATGTCATTTGTTTGTGAAATTCTTAATAAATGGAGTTAAAAAAAGGTGGGGAACTTTTTGAACATCCCTCGTATGCATATATTTATATACAGTACAATAGATATACAACAAACAATAGAAAAAAAAAAATAACAGAATAATAAAAAAATAATAACAAGTAGTGCGAGCCAACTAGAAATAGAACTAACCAGCCAGGTTGTGAAAAGGTGAATGAAACAGACGAGGAGGTGCACTTTTAGGAGTAAGGGGGCCAAAGTGATGCCATAGGGAAGCCATTTGTTTGATTCCCAGAAGACCCATCCACGGGAAGGTTCAGGAAAGAACTTCTGTTTGTTTAGATCTGTAAAAGGCTACATACAGTAAAAAAAAAAAAAAATGAATAGATGGTAACAGATTTGTGAAAAACCGACACTGTAAAAAGGGGCTTGCATCTTAGAGGATTTTTTCAGAAAAGAAATACTGCATTGAAAAAATATATTGTGTGAGCACTGCAGGCTTGGCCATCTTCCATTATAAGAGAACAAATGGCTTTAAAATTGGAATTGGGCTGGTCCGTGTTGCATTGTGGGAAATCTTTTTGGGCACATTTTCATGCCCTTTCACTTCCGCATGTGGCAAGATGACAATTTAAAGTGAAATCCTGGCTACCGGGACACTGGTGGAGACATGTTTGATATCGCACAGACATTAGAAAGTTCAAGACTCAAGAGTTTATTCATCTCACATATTGTGAAATAAAACGTTTTCATTCTTACAGAGTACAACCACAGAAACAAATGCATACTCTAAGTCAGGGGTGTCGAACTCCGGGCTTGGCGGGCCACAGTGGCTGCAGGTTTTCATTCTAACCATCTTCTTAATTACCGCCCTGTTTTTGCTGCTAATTATCTTCTATTGCCTTAGTTTTAATTAACTTGACTCAGACCCATTAGTTCTTTATTTGTCCTTAATTAGAAGCCAAACAATAATGAGACAAAAAATGAGCAAACAGGTGACCAGCTAGCCACATTATCTGAACATAAAGAAAGGTGATGGGCTTGGTAAGGTTGATCTCTCAGGTATAGAATCAGAAACAGAAAATCAACAGTTGTAGCAGAATGAGGGCAGCAGCAAGCCGTAGAATTAGGTAACGAGTTTAATTAACAACACAAATCGTCTTCTCATTGAGAGGTCGGTTGGAGTGAAATTAGCTGGAGTTTGAAGCCCCAGTTTAGCTGGTCATCTGTTGGCTTGTTTCACGTCTCATTTCTGTTTGGCTGCCATTTAATGAAGAAAAGTATCAACTCAGAGGACTGAATCCTTAAAAACAGGGCAATTAAAATGAAAGGGAAAGGAGTTAATTAGCAGTGAAAACTGGTCACTGATTAGGAAAAGGGTTAGAGTGAAAACCTGCAGCCACTGCGGCCCTCCAGACCCGGAGTTCGACACCCGTGCTCTAAGTGAGCAAAAAAAACAAATAGTGAGGTGGACAGGAGAAGGAGTTTAGGGTCCCCCAGAACTCCACGTGGTGTACAATTTGAGGAAAATAGATGCAAACGCTATAAAAAAAAAAATCAAAAGTCCCGTAAAAATACATTACAGTGTGTTTTCAAAGCCAAAAGCTGTAATACAAAAATAGTTAAAAGAATTTTAAATAGGGAGAAGCACGTAAACTTACATTTAAATAGTCTTCATCCATTCATTGTTTCAATTTTCAAGACTAATCGTTGCATTGCAGTAAAGTCACAACGGCACCAAGAGAGCAAAATTTGCATAAAGTTTGTATATTTGCATAAGGACCGCCCCCTTCACAGCAGCACTGCCAGTTGTTCCTGATGACATCCACACCTTTGCACTGTGAGAAACCAAAACTTAAAGATGGCCACCAAAATCATTCTTTTATGTGTGATAAACGTTTACTTGTGATTATTTTATGGTTTTTATTTATTTATTTTTTTTGCATTGTTTTTTTTCTGTCCTATATAGCTATCTGCTGTAACACCGGACTCACCTGTAAAGGCTTACATTATGATAGATGCTACCCTCCTACTAAATATATATCTATGTTTTATAAGATCTTATAGAATTATTTATTTATTAATATTCTTACGTAATCTTTTTGTTTTCTTTTCCTGTAACTTTCTCTTTGACATCTAGTGAAATGCTTTGAGCTATACATTCTGTGTATGACAATGTGCTATAGGAATAAACATTATTATGGAAGATGATTGATGGTGTTCTTTACTGTTTCATTTTTTTTTTTTTAATAAAGCGGCGAATCTGTGGCACACCCTACTTCCCAGATGGAACCTTTCCTGCTCTTCATAATTCTCTTTAACAGTGAAATTGTATCAGTGTATAAAAACTGATGGTTTGTATGTCTGACAGCAACATGACTGGTAGCTGAATGACTGCAATACAGTTTATTGTTGTATTGCCCAAAATCACACAGGAAGTGCCACAATGGGCTTTAGCAGACCCTGCCTCTTGACAGCCCCCCAGCCTTGACTCTCTGAGAAGACAAGGAAAAACTCCCTAAAAAACCTCGAAGGGACAAATGAAAGAAACCTTGGGAAAGGCACTTCAAAGAGAGAGACCCCTTACCAGGTAGGGTGGGTGTCAAAAAGAAAAAGGGGGTCAATACAATACAATACAATACACAGAACAGAACAAACCCTCAATACAGCATAAAAATAAAAATATTACAAGTATGGAGCAGAATTTAACAGTAGATGATGAATCGCTACTCATTTAATGGTTGGATTACAGACGAGTTGCCTTTTAACTAAAAATGGCTTAGTAATTATAGTAAATTACTGGCTACTAAATTGCAGTGCTGTTACAGTGAACATGTAAGAATTAAGGAAATTCTGCTAATTCAATTAAAACATTTTGGTATACCCCATTAATTCCATGGCCACATTTATTTGAAGTCCCAGTTCAGCACCCACACCACACACTAGGGACAATTTAGAATCGCCAATGCACCTAACCTGCATGTCTTTGGACTGTGGAAGGAAACTGGAGCACCCGGAGGAAATTTGTAGCCACCCTTTATATATAATTTATATAAAGATTTCCATCCATTATCCAACCTGCTATATCCTAACTACAGGGTCACGGGGGTCTGCTGGTGCCAATCTCAGCCAGCACAGGGTACAAGGCAGGAATAAATCCCTGGGCAGGGTGCCAGCCCACCGTAGGGCACACACACACACACACACCAAGAACAATTTTGAATCGTCAATGCACCTAACCTGCATGTCTTTGGACTGTGGGAAGAAACCCACACAGACACGAGGAGAACATGCAAACTCCACGTAGGGAGGACCTGGAAAGCGAACCCGGGTCTCCTAACTGCGAGGCGGCAGTGCCCACCATACCCACCATGCCACCCTGTGTTGTATTTTTGTTATAGAAAAATGACACAGTAAAATACTGTAAAAATAATACAATTAGTAGCCGGTGTAAATTCACATGCCTCTCAGTTAGGAGACCCGCCCTGTGTTGGCTGGGATTGACTCCAGCAGACCCCCGTGACCCTGTCGAGTTGGATAAGGGATGGATGGATGGATGGATGTAAATTCACAGTCAATTTTTGTTTTACAGTGTACAGGTTTGTGACATTAATAGGACAATAAGAGTGGCAATGTCAAGGCCAACTTCATCTGTCAGGTCACCTATACACTCTTAAAAATCAAGGGGGTCAGAGTGGTTCTGCCATTTTTTGGCTCCACAAAAACCCATTCAGAAAAAATCTTTATTTATTTAGATTCATAACATGCTCCATATAGGAAATAACCATGAATAGATGGTAGCAGGTATGTGAAGTGCCAATGGCTCCTTATTTAATAAACTCTTATTGCAGAAAATACTACATGCTCAGTCCGTGCAGGTTTTCTTAATCTGTTAGTGTCCGGCTATAAATTAGCTTACTAATCATGAAATATTTCAGTTTTCTTTTTTTTTTTCTCTCTCTCTACATATCAGGAAATTTTTCAAAGCACACAAAACCAACTTCATACGCAAATAACCCGTCCCAGAATGAAACGCTTCTTTGTCAAGGAAAGGAGGAGAAGCACTCAGCCCAGCCAAGGAGTGTAAGGACCGTCAGGGGTGATACGCTCTCGGTTATCGAAATTTTAAGTCGTATTTCACGGTACTCATGTTTTCTATTAACAGATTAAAAAATAATCAAAACAAGTGAATAATCCATTTTTGGAGGATTAAAGAGCACGTAACGTTATACCTTAATTCCAGTCGTTCTCCTTTCCTTATCCTTGGTGCTATTTTACAACCGTTATATTTAAAGGCAGGGAGTATTTAACAACAATATTTATTCAAATATTGTCACAAAACTGTAGATCAAAGTGCTTAAATATTAAATTAAACAAAAAAGTAAGAAACAACATGCAATTCAATGGAGGTCATTTGTAAGTCTAGAATGGTTACAATGGTAGAAGTCAGCGTCCAAGATGATACCATGCTCTGTGACCAAAATGCAAGAAAGATGCCGAATCTTCAGTCGGTATATGAGATAAAAACATTTATTCAACACATACATCAATAAATAAATAAACCTCTAGTGGTTCCAAAATGATTTATAAAGGCACCACCTCCCCTCACCCACATAACCCTGCAGCATCGAGAACCATTGACGGGATTACAGCAGCAAATATCGTTAATGCGTTCACTAATGCATTCCGCTTATAGTGCGTGTTGGTGTTAAGGCAGCTAATTAGCGTTTGTTTCTTTTGGGAATTTTAATGTTAGCATTACAGTTGTGGGGAAGTCAGCATCCCTCACCTCCTTACGAGATCAATTTCTTTCATTTCCAGCACTCTCAAATTAAATGGACAGGTACAATTCCCTCGTGTGGCTTCGCGATTAGCCTTTTAGGCAAAAAGCCGTCAAGCCGCGCCCTCGACTTCAAAGGGGCGCCTCAGCGCGCGTGCCCGCCAGTGACGAGCTCGCCTCTCGCGTGCTTTTTTAGTAGTGGTGTCGTGTGCATCGTACTGATGTGGCCGATAAGAGCGCCTATTTATTACTTTATAGCGTCCGTCCACATCGTTGTCACGCTGACCTGCAGATGAAGTGTTTTAGTTTGATGTTTCTGTGATTCTACAAAGACACACACACATATACATATATATATATAATTATATTATTATAATTATATATATATATATAATATATAATATAATTATATATATATATATATATATATATATATATATATATATATATATATATATATATATATATATATATATAATTCTAGGACAAGCAAACAATTCAAGGTTAATTCTCTTCATGTACACGCACACATACACATACGAGGATGCTTTGGATGTAAAAATGTATCACGTTCACCATGGTGGTACTTTCAAGGTGCCCTCTGCAAGGCTCTCTGCAAACCTCAAGGGAGCAAAAACCTGCCTGCAGGTGCATCGGGGATTACTTTTCTAGTGGTGTTGTTTTTCAAATCCTTGCAGTTGCTGCAGTGTTTATACTTAAGTGTGCATGTTCAGTTCATATCATTCCTATGCAGTGCGCGAGGCATACATTTTGTGAACTTGTGCAGAATCGCTAGGAGCTGAAACACATTCCTTTAGCAACAGGCGCCTGGCAGCATCTAAATGGCATGCGTTCACGCTTAACACAATCATTTTCGGGCACATCAATGTCAGTTCAGGCTAGCCTGTGGATCTTTGGGGTGTGAGATAGAAGTAGAGCCCTGGAGGGAACTTAACATGGACACAGTGAGAACATGGAAAGTTCATGCAGTGAATGACTGGGTATGGGATTTGCTCCAAGCATCAGGGTCTGTGAGGTGACAGCGCTAACCATTATGGCACTAGCTTCATTCATCATTTGACTGTGATAAATCCAAGCATCCATCCAGTTTCTTAACCTGCTTAGGATGGTCGCAGGGCAGAAGGAGTCTAAACCTGCCAGTCATCGGACAGATGGTAGGCCATTGCAGGGTAATTAAAACATTCATTATTTTAAAGATCTCCTTGTCATGACTATGAGTATGTCATATATTGTATGCATCTGGAGTATTGTGTGCAGTTCTGGTCACCCCCGCTATAAGAAAGACATAGCAGCACTTGAAGCCGTGCAGGGGAGAGCAACCAACATCCGAGGGCCTAAGGCCATGTCCTACTGTGACAGCCTTGAATTAAACCTGTTTAGTCGGAGCAGAGGAGACAATGCAATACAAAACATCCATCCATCCCGCGATATCCTAACTACAGGGTCACGGGGTTCTGCTGGAGCCAATCCCAGCCAGCACAGGGCACAAGGCAGGAATAAATCCCTGGGCAGGGTGCCAACCCACCACTGGGCACCAACACCCACACACCAGGGACAATTTAGGATCACCAATGCACCTAACCTGCATGTCTTTGGACTGTGGGAGGAAACTGGAGCACCCAAAGGAAACCCACACAGACATGGGGAGAACATGCAAACACTACATAGGGAGGACCTGGGTCTCCTAAATGCGAGGCAGCAGCGCTACCCACTGCGCCACCATGCTGCCCACAATACAATACAATACAATACAATACAATACCATTTATTTTTGTATTGTCCAAAATCACAGAAGGAGTGCCACAATGGGCTTTAACAGGCGCTGCCTTTTGACTCTCTAAGAAAACAAGGAAAAACTCCCCAAAAAAAAACAAATCCCTTTAAGGAAAAAAAAATGGAAGAAACCTTGAGAAAGGCAGTTCAAGAAGAAGACCCCCTTTCCAGGTAGGTTGAGCTTGCAGTGGGAGACCTCCTGAGGACCTCTTCCAAGTCTTCAGTATCATCAAAGTCAGGTCCAGCAGAATCCTTTCAATTTAACGGTGAATCACACACTAGAGGACATCCATGGAAATGAAGGGGAAGTGCATTTAGGACCAAAGAGCCAGGAAGAACTTCTTTACGCAAAGAGTTGTGAGATTCTGGAACAAACTACCGAGGCGTGAAGATGAAGCTGAAATCCTGATGACCTCTAACAAAAATCTGGTAGAGATATTGGGACAGCTTTGCTATTAGCTAAACAACCAGGATGTTTGATTGGGATGAACTTTCTCCTGAATGTTCTCATACATCTCATACATCTCATTCAAATCAGACCTGATCTGATCTAGTATTACTATAGCTACAGCTTGGTTGTCCATGAGACCTGGTCCCGGTGAGGAGTCTGTATGTTCCCTCTGGGTCCGTGTATGCTGCCTTTCCCATACCAAAGACACCCACATCAAGTAGACTGGTGACTCCGAATTGGCACAGTTTGGGTGAGATGGTGTCCTATGGCAGAGCTGGCTGTCTTGTACCTGATGTTGCCATGATAACCATGCATTTGGAAAACGCAAGCTCGGAAACTTAAAAACGTGGTCTGTTACAACATAACAAAGTTTTCAAGCCAACCTAATCAATCAAGAGTTGCTTCAAGATGCATGGCAGGAAACAACCCCGGATGGGATGCCAGTCCATTACAGGGCCCACAAGACCCACACCCACGTCGGACTAATTAACAGCCACCAATTAACCCAACAAGTGGGAAGTGCGATGACAAACTGAGTACCCAAAGGAACGCAGGTAGACAGCAACATCCATCTATCCATTACCCAACCCGCTATATCCTCACTACAGGGTCACGGGGTCAGCTGGAGCCAATCCCAGCCAACACGGGGTGCAAGGCAGGAGCAAAGCCCACCGCAGGGTGCGCACACACACACAGTAGGGACAATTTAGGATCGCCATTGCACCTACCCTGCATGTCTTTGGACTGTGGGAGGACATGCAAACTCCACGCAGGGAGGACCCGGGAAGCAAACCCAGGTCTCCTTACTGCGCCACCGTGCCACCTAAACAACAGCAACAACATTTAGTTCTATAGCACAGTCAGCAACCTTAGCTTTCTAATGTTGTGATTTACTGTTATTATTTGTCACTTTATGCTGTGGTGCAAAGAAATGCCCCGTCTAATGTCCATTGGGCAGGTCAAACAAAAATGGAAACAAGAGCTTCAAAATATACATCTGACACACGGTACAGGGACGCAGGGTCATTTATACCAAAACAAAATGGGGACAGGAGATGAAAACAAAGGATGTGGGACCTGGAAGTGATGTCATCTATTAGGCAACGGGAGCGGAAGGGTAGCCGCGGCCATTTTGAGTGCTGGAACAGGTAAGGGCGCTTTATTTTTCTTCCTTGTGGCTGAGATAAAAGAGAGAGAAGAGTTAGTGCCGTTCAACAACCCCTTATCGTGCGACGTTGGCCTTACCTTAGGGCTTGTTGGCTGCCTCCGAATAGCGCGTACTGTATGTGACAGTGCCAATATAGTCAAAGAATAACACTATGTAACACATTTTTATTTTTATTTTGTTCCTGGTTACAAAGTGTGTTTTCCTAACCCGTTACGCCTAAAAAAAAAAATAGAAAAAATAGCTGTTGTTCCACAGAAACTTTGCTTTTGTGATCAGGACAATGACATTTTGAAATGTGTCTGTTTTCGAGAAAATTCTCGATTCGCATTCAATGCTGAGTAGTCTCCTAGAATATTCTTGAACTGTCCAGAAGTTTCTGGATTATCTAGACCTTTCAAGAAACTTTTAGAGCTTTCTAGAGCGTTCTCGGACTGTCCAATAGTAGTCATACAAGTTGTGAACGATAGGGGGCGCCCTCGCTCCCTTGAACCCCTGTCCACGACTCCAGACACCAGGTAAAAGTCCTCAAGTTGACTTTATTTTTATGCCACAGTGTACAATGCACACTCTCCTCCACAATACTCATTAAATCACCAATAAATCAATCCTCCAGCTCCCAGACGCGTTGCCACCCTTCCACCCAGCTCAGCTCGTTGTCTGGGAGTTCCCATAGTCCTTTTATAATCCCTGACCCGGAAGTGTTCTCAATCCCCAGTCCACAAGTCCTTATTCCTTCCGGGTCAGGGTAAATAGTCCCTTTCTTCAACCCGGAAGTCCGTCGCTCTTCCTGTGACGAACCTCCGGGTCACAGGGCACGAAGAAGCCCTCGTTCCTCCCTGCGGCTCCCTCCTGTGGCCCCCACGGCATCCAGCAGGGCTTTGCATAAAAACTCCAATGTCCATGATGCCCTGCTGGTCTTCTGGGGACCTCCACGCTGCAAGGAGGGCTCCACCTGGCGGCTTGGGGGTATTGGCCAGGATAAATGGCCGGCCATCCATCACAAAGTATAAATGCACAGGTGACTCGAACCAGTTATTTTTTTTGATTCGATTTAGATGGCATCAAGAGGTTCGCTTGCACCCAGCAGATGCATTTTGCTACGTCTGTGGACGACTTATAAAGACAAGAGCGAGAAAGTATTCCGTGAAAGCATGTCGTAAAGAGGTGCGAGGCCTACAAGGCATACTTTGGCATGCCAGTCGGGGATCAAGACAAGCCTAGGCACCTCATTTCACACGCGAATATTGCAAGAAAACTCTTGAAGGTTGGTAGAGAGGAGAAAAGAGAGCCATGAAGTTTGCTGTCCCGCGAATTTGGCGGCAAACCGACTGACCACTCAAGCAACTGCTACTTCTGCATGGTGGATCCTACCAGTTCGCCAAGCTGCCGAACAGGACGGAGAAAACGGCATGAAACAGTTTCTTCCTGGGGTAATCACAAGGCTGAAAGCTATGACTCTCATAAAGAATTACGCCAAAATGGGACGCAGAATGTCTCTCAAAGTCCATATCCTTGACGCTCATCTTGACAAATTCAAGGAGAACATGGGAGCTTACTCAAGAGGAGGAAGGCGGCTTTCATCAGGATATACTGGACTTTGAACGTCGTTACCGAGGACAGTATAACGAAAACAAGATGGGGGGACTACATTTGGGGGCTTCTTCGAGAAAGCGATTTGCAGTACAGTCGCAAGTCTAGAAAACCTACTCATTTGTGAACCTTTTTGAGTGGCTTTGACTGTCTTTTGTCTATTTACCATGCAAGTGTTGTTCTTTATCAGACCGCATGAACGAAAAGATAAAAATTCCCTTGTTTTGTCACTATAAATACGCCATTTTCTGGGCCGTGGTCATAAAATCAAGGTTTTTGGGCTAAATGTAGTCGTTTCTCCATAGGCTTTAGACATAAGCAGTTGAAATATAACTCTTGGAAGCCAGGAACAAAAATTGTGTTATTAATGAGGCAGTGTAAAGACCAGAAGCAACTGAAAACACAACAGCAACAGCAATGACTGCTCAGAAATAGGGGATCTGACCTGCAAAGATAACCCAATGCCTGAGACACCAGAGAGCGGGGCAGTGACGTCAGAGTGACAGGGTCAGGTACGTACCAAAGCCCAAGTTTGGGGTAGGGGGTCAATTTGAGATATTTCAGAGTGATAAGAATGGGTATTATACCATCACACAATAAGGGTTAGAACAGTAATCAAGAACAATGACTGCTTAGAAATAGGGGATCTGACCTAAAGAGATAACCCAATGCCTGAGATCGACAAAATGAAACACCGGAAAGCACATGGGGGTGATTTCCGGTGATGTCAGAGTGAGAGGGTCAGGTTGTTTTTTCATTTTGGATATTTCAGAGTGACAGAATGGGTATACACCATGAGAGACCCGGGTCCGAACACCACCAGACAAACACCACCTCTTTATAAAAAGGCACACGTCTATTTCTCTTAACACAGAGCACCCAGCACTAAACCCCCCTAATACGGGCCTTTCTCTCTCACTCCGTGGGTTGCCTTTCCTCTCTTCACGGGAGTTTTGTTCCTGCTCCCACTCCCAACTCTAGCTCCCTGATTGTAGGGAGGTGGCCCCTTTAATTCCCACCCGGTTGTGCTCCAGGCGCCTGATGACACTCTTCCTGGTGTGGCGGAAGTGCCTGTTTCCTGGGCTCCATGAGGCTCGGGGCACCCCCTGGCAGTGGCCACGGGCCCCAATGGGCTTGAGCCTCCTTGCTCTTTTCCCGTGGTCCCCTCATCATCCCCTTGTGGCCTGGGCGACGTATATGCCACCTCCCGGTCCTTACAGGCTGTTCCCCAGCCTCCTGTGACAACCATCACACGATATGTTTAGAACGGTAAACAACAACAACATTTATTTCTATCGCACGTTTTCATACAAATGGTGTTGCTCAAAGTGCCTCTAAACAATAAAAATATATATTGTCAGAGGTGGCCGGGACGCCCAGGAGGACTAGAAGAGGGCTTGCGCCTTCCCCAGACCATCTGGGGGCGACCGTCCTGGTTCCTTTGGTGGCCACGGGTACAGAGCTTTGAAGCTCCACCCTGTAGGGGGCGCCCCCATGGCACTGGAGCCCTGGACCTCAGCACTTCCACCACACCAGGAAGTGCTGGGGGAAGAGGAGCAGGGACACAAGGAGTGCTTCCGGGGGTACAGCCGGCACTTCCGCCACACGGGGGTGTGTCGGTGGGAGATTGCCAGGAAGCACCTGGAGCACATCGGGTGTGGATAGAAGGGGCCGCCTGCCTTCATTCGTGGCTGGAGTTGGGAGAGAAGGAAGGACAAGGTCTCTGGAGGAGACAAGGAGGTGGCCTGAAGCAAAGAGGCAGTGGGTGGCCAGGACTTTGGGGAGTTTTGGGGGGTTTGTGCACTTGTGACTGTAAATAGTAGTATTGTAAATAAACGTGTGGCGGTGTTAACAACATGTCTACCTGTCTGTGTCCGAGGCTTAGTCCACAATACATATAACAACAAGATTAGGCAATGCTAAGCAACAAAGAATAAAGTAAAGTCTGATGACCAGGATGACAGAAAAAAAAAAACTCCAGGGGGCTAGAGAAAAAAAAAAAAATCTGCAGGGGTCCCGAGGCCACGAGACCACCCAGCCCCCATAACGTTATTGATTTCAATCAGTCTACTCATGGTTTTCAGGCTTCACATGGAAGAATTAGATGGCCTTCAATCCGTCAATGGTGGGACTGCATGGCACCCTGAGCAGGTGGTGGGGGCGCAGATCAGCAACACAGAAAACTGAAAAAAGAAGAGCAGATAAGGTAGGGGTTAGTATGGATAGGGGAGCCATGATAGAAACGATAATTCAGTGCATATCCAGAATATGAAGGTTACTCTAAAATGAAGCTCTGAGTAAGCCATGTTCCAGTAATGAATTTTTATCAGTTTGTTAAAGTGACCACCGTATCAGCCTGGTGAATTTCTATCAGTCAGCTCTTCAGATTTCAGGTGCCTAACAGCAGAAGGCCGCCCTCCTCACCACGTCTTTGAAATTCTAAGCAGACCCTCATTTGAAGATCTAAGGTTACGAGTTGCAGTGTAAGGTGAGAGGCATTCTGGGATACGGGATGGAGCAGATTATTGAAGGCTCTGTAAACCATCAGCAGGATTTTCAAGTCAATTCTAAATGGCACAGGTAACCAGTGTAGTGACGCTCAGACTGGGGTGATGTGCTCGGATTTTCTCTTCCTAGTTAAGATTCTGGCAGCTCCATTCTGCACTCATTGTAAACAGATTGATGTCTTTTTTTGGGTAGTCCTGAGAGGAGTGCGTTACAGTAATCCAGTCGACTAAAAACAAAAGCGTGAACTCATTTTACAGCATCGAGAGGAATGATAGGGCAGTCAGCATCAGGGCACGACGACAAAACTGACATACAGAGCAGCTCAGGCCTAGTAAACCAATGGACAGCTAGAATGGAAAATGTTTAACAATACCGTGAGGGGTCCTGAGAGGTTGAACACTCATGCAGCCAAGAGAACTCCAGTCAATTAACATCGAACACCATCAATAAGCATTGCTTGTTGGTCACATCACAATTAACACCAAAGTTGATCATCCACTTCTCTGTTAAAGAAAGATTTAATCATCACAGATGAGGAAGCAGGGGAGCAAAGAGGACAAGACAATAAAACACCCAACACCACCTTCTTGGTCCAGAGCCATCTTACCAGTGTGGAAAGCGACTGGGGGTGGTATCCAGCCAGGACTCCCAGAAGGACCGGAGGAGAGATTACGTCTCCTCCAGACAATGAAGGGGCGACCGTCCTGGTGGCTTTGGGGACCACGAGAACAGAGCTTAGAAGTTCAACCCTGTAGGGGCCCGTGGTCATCGCCAGGGGTCACCCAGATGCCTGAGGAGCCCTGGCCCTCAGCACATCCGCCACACCCAGAAGTGCTAGGGGCAAGAAGACCAGCTTCCGGCTGCATGGCAGGCACTTCCGCCACACCGGCGGAAGGTTATCGGGAGGCACCTGGAGCACGTCTGGGTGGGTTTAAAAGGGGCTGGAGTCGGGTGGAAGAGGACAGAGCTTGGGAGGAGAGGAGTGGAGGTGGACCAGAGGAAGAGAGGCATCATGGTGAGGCCTGAACTTTGGGGGAGTATCGGGGTTGTGCGCTGTCACTTTGTAAATATGGTTCTTGCAAATAAATGTGTGTTGGGTGAACCATCGGTGCCCGCCTGTCTGTGCCCGGGCTGTTTCCCTCACCAGTATCATAGGGGCCTGGGCAAAGTAGTGCACTGGAGCCCCTGTTTTGACAGCGAAACAGAAACACACACAGACATCAGAAACATTATGGGCCCCTAAGCTCCTGAGGCCCCCCGGGCAAGTGCCCATTGTGCCCATACGTTAAGATAGCCCTGCCTATGACCAGCACAGATAAGATAAGATACTGGGGCAGCTTGTCTCCTTCTCCACACTTTTACTAGTAGTAGTAGTTTATTTATATAGCGCCTTTCACCGACTAACGGACACCGAGCGCTGAACAACAGCAGTTTTCAGTTGTTGTTTTAAAAGAATCAACAGACTCAGCTATGCGCAGACCACAAGGCAGGCTACTCCATAGTCTCGGTGCCACAAAACTGAAAGGCACGATCCCCACGGGTTTATGGCCGAGCGTGTGATACAACTAAAAGCCCAGTTTTTTCCGATCTAAGAGTCCGACAAGCTGGATAGCATGGGAGCAGGCCGGTTAGATGCACAGGAGCCCGTGGTGTTCATGCAACGATCTGAAAGTAAGTACCAAAACTTTAAAATGAATTCTATAAAACACTGGAAACCAGTGCAGGGTGCGCAGAATAGGGGTGATATAAGCCTGGCAGCTGCATTTTGGACTAAGTGAAGACGTGAGAGGTGAGGACGTGCTCAGTAATCAAGTCGTGAGGAAACAAAAGAATGAACGAGCATCTCCAATTCTGACTTTGAAACAGCATTTCTTAAGTTTTGAAAGAAACACAAGCGGCTGACTGATCTTACGTATGAATCAAGCGTCAGGGACTGGTCAGAAATAACCCCAAGGTTACGTAAGCTCGACTTAATAACAGGAGATCATTTTAACTCTTTCAGGGCTGATGTCGACCTCTGTCAAAAGGAGGAGTTGACAAACTGACAATACCAACCGTTCTCTTTTAGTTGGACTCTTGTTGCTAGAAGGAAAGCGAGCTTCACTGGTTTGACCGAGATTTCCTGGGCAGAGGTGAGAGATGGCAGTGGAGTTTTTAAGCAGATTGTTTAATGGAATCTTGGAAAGTGAGAGGATGATGAGAAGTGGAGAAGAAGTGTACTGGTGGGCAGATATTTAAAAATAAGGGGGATGTGCAGGACTGCAGTAACTACAGGGGGATAAAATTAATGAGCCACAGCATGAAGTTATGGGAAAGAGCAGTGGACGCTCAGTTAAGAAGTGAGGTGATGATTAGTGAGCAGCAGGATGGTTTCATGCCAAGAAAGAGCACCACAGATGTGATGTTTGCTCTGAGGGTGTTGATGGAGAAAGCATATCACAGGGTGCCTTGAGAGAAGCTGTGGTATTGTATGAGGAAGTCGGGAGTGGCAGAGAAGTACATAAGAGTGGTACAGGATATGTACGAGAGAAGTGTGACTGTGGTGAGGTCTGCGGTGGGAGTGACGGAGGTGGGATTACATCAGGGATCGGCTCTGAGCCCTTTCTTATTTACAATGGTGATGGACAGGCTGACAGATGAGATTAGACAGGAGTCCCCGTGGACTGTGATGTTTGCTGATGACATTGTGATCTGTAGAGAGAGTAGGGAGCAGGTTGAGGAGACCCTGGAGAGGTGGAGATCTGCTCTAAAGAAAGGAATGAAGGTCAGTAGGACCACCAAGACGGAATACATGTGTGAATGAGAGGGAGGTCAGTGGAATGGTGAGGATGAGGGAGTAGAGTTGATGAAGGTGGAGGAGTTTAAATACTTGGGATCAACAGTACAGAGTAATGGGGATTGTGGAAGAGAAGTGAAGAAGAGAGTGCAGACAGGGTGGAGTGGGTGGAGAAGAGTGTCAGGAGTGATTTGTGACAGACGGGTATCAGCAAGAGTGAAAGGGAAGGTCTACAGGACGGTAGTGAGACCAGCTGTGTTATATGGGCTGGAGACGGTGCCACAGGAGACAGAGCTGGAGGTGGCAGAGTTAAAGATGCTAAGATTTGCATTGGGTGTGACGAGGATGGACAGGATTAGAAATGAGGACATTAGAGGGTCAGCTCAGGTGGGAGACAAAGTCAGAGAGGTGGGATTGTGTTGGTTTGGACATGTCCGGAGGAGAGATGATGGGTATACTGGGAGAAGGATAATAGGGATAGAGCTGACAGGGAAGAGGAGAAGAGGAAGAGAACCTAAAAGAAGGTTTATGGATGTGGTGAGAGAGGACATGCATGTGATCGGGGTGACAGAGCAAAATGACGAGAACAGGAAGATATGGAAAAAGATGATCCCCTAATGGGAGCAGCCGAAAGAAGAAGAAGAAGTTAGAATGAAAACCTGCAGCCACTGTGGCCCTCCAGGACTGGAGTTGGAGACCACTGCTCTAGATTTCCTCTTTCTCTTACACGTTTTGGCTCAAAACTAATCAGTCTGTTGTCATCTCATAATAGGCTTAGGTTTCGAGTTTGGTATTTTTCAGTACGGCTGTTTCAGCTCAAGAAACTGTGACACACACACACGCACACACACCCATGAACATGACGCCATTTGATTTCGTTCTGATCTCCTTGCTGTCTCGGAGGAACCAAAAATGTATGAAGGAGACCTCGTGTTTGACTTTTCATCCCTAGAGGGATGGCTGTTCTTCATTTCTGCGCGTCTCCTTCTGGTTGCAGCAGGTTTGTGTCCAGTACTGATCAGTGCTTCACTTCATCTGTTTTTATCTTCTTCAGTGCTAGGGTGTCGCACCTTTTATTGGCTAACTAGAAAGATGACAACATGCCAGCTTTTGAAGAAAAGGCCTGAGTTGCCTCGAAAACCTGCATATTAACTTCTCACTGTCTTCTCTCTTCTTTATCCTTCTGGGCCCTGACAGAAAGGAGAATTCCGGTATGAAGACACCATTCACACCATCTCCATCAAGATCCATGGCAGTTGTTGACTTCTAACACACACCTCTAATCACTGGAGCTGAAAGAAAAGCCTTTGGTCTCATTGGGCCGAAATGTCTTCTATTATCTGGGGCTACAATGCTATGTATGCTCTCCCTCAATTTGCACCTCTATAAGTGCCCCAATCTTTGCCAGGCCATGAATGTTGCCAGGAGAATACTGCTGTCTGCCTGCTTGATCTCATCTCACGTATTTGAGGAGCTTCAGCTTTGACGCGGGGCTCTTGGTGCCGTCCCTTATTAGTACACTTATCACAAGGACGATTGATGGATTTGAGAACATCTGCAGGAGTCACCTTTATTTTACCCACTGCTGCGCTTCGCTTCAGCCATTTCATAAGAGTGTATCCCACTCTTCAATTTCCAAAATTGCTTATTGTTGTTGGGTGGCACAGTGGCATAGTGGTAGTGCTGCTGACGCACAGTTAGGAGACCTTGGGTTCGCATCCCGGATCCTCCCTGCATGAAGTTTACATGTTCTCTCCATGTCTGCGTGGGTTTCCTCCCACAGTCCAAAGACATGCAGGTTAGGTGCATTGGTGATCCTGAATTGTTGTGTGTGTGTGGCCTGCAGTGGGCTAACGCCCTTCCCTGAGTTTGTTTCCTGCCTTGTGCTCTGGGATTGGCTCCAGCAGACCCCGTGACCCTGTAATTAGGATATAGTGGGTTGGATAATAGATAGAAATGAAAGGCACCATAAAATTATTAGACAGATAGATAGATAGATAGATAGATAGATAGATAGATAGATAGATAGATAGATAGATAGATAGATAGATAGATAGATAGATAGATAGATAGATAGATAGATATTTTTTTTTTTATTTTTAAAAGCAAACTTTATTAAATAAACACAGGAATAAATACAAAAAAAAAACACAGTAAAAACTCAAAATCTTAAGTCTTACAAAAAAACACGTACACACTTTCCTAATGATGAATATTCATTTTAAACCATTACATATTCATATTGTTCTTGGAGTATATATTTATCTAATCCCCCATTGTTTCCACCCTCCAATCCCACTTATTCTCAATTTATCCACCCAATTTATAAAGGAATGAAACACCAAAGTCAAAGCACAAATTGCAAATTATCTTCATCACATACACAAAGCACATTATTCACGCACCACATTTCCTTAAACTTTGCTAAATTATTTGTGGACTTATAAAAATTAAAATCCACTAATATCCTACTTTCACATACTTTTCTAAAAAATACAACAACATTTTCATTTCCACTCCCAGTAATCTTGTTTTACGGTCTTCCATATTGACAGTTTTGCTTGCCCGATAATAAAATTAATTAAGTTCATATTTTCTCTGGTGTGTTTTGTAATTCTAACCCCAAACACAAACACCGTGCCATTATACGGGACCCCCAGCCCTTCTACTATTCTTTCAATTTCACTAAAAAGGTCTGGAGCCTCTCACAATACATAAATGCATGAAAGACACTTTCCCTCAGACCACAAAAAGGGCAGCAATCTGAGACCCCCGGACATATAATCGATAAGAAGGAGTTCACCGCTAGTATCCCATGTACCAACCTCCACTGCAGGTCTCCCACCCTACTGGCCAATGGCGGCTTGTACAACGACCTCCATGCGGGGTTCAGTCCTTGAGGGGCTCCAAGCTTGTCTCTCCATGGTGTGTCGTGTCTTGTGTCCTCAGCTGCTCCAGGTTGTTCACCTTCACACAAATCCTGTACAGCTGTTTCCCCGGCACTGTAGGTAGAGATAACGCCTCTAGAGAACTTAAGGCTAAAACATTAGTCTCACCATCCCTCAGTTCAACAGCCGGAGACACAGTAAGCGTTGGAAAAGGTGTTTCGTCAGTTGGCTTCAATTGTGATGAGAAAATTCCGTGCAGGAGTGTCATGGATTCCCTGTCCATTGATGATTGTACCTGCCACAGAAACTTCTCCATTAGGCGGACTGAGTGTACCCTGTCTCCACTGCTACCACTTGTGCACTTTTCCAAGTGTAATTTTCCCAGTCAATTATGTCCTTTATTGTGGTTATTCCATGTATTATGAAATGATTAATACAATTTTCAGAAAGTCCTGTAGCAGTGCCAACAGCAGGATTGTAGAACAGTGGTTCATGAAGGACCCAAAATGTGGAGAGGTCATCACAGTCCTTTTTTATCAACAGCAGTTGCCACGCTGCTAGAAGGCTTTTATAAAACCTGGCACCTGTAAAGTCTTGATCTTATCTAAGTGGCACAGCAGTAAACTTTTCCCAAGTCCCATATGCCTGGCTTGTTTAAAGAAGAGTACGGCTAAGTTCATCCACTGGCTCTGCTCGACAGGATACAGCAGTTTTGAATGGTCTGAAGGCGGAAAGCAGCAATCCTGCTGGTAATGTCAATAAGTCCTTGTCCGCCTTCATCCAATGGTAAAATAGAACGCCCTTCTGTATCCAATGGGTACCAGTCCAAAAAATCCATGATCGCCTTCTGTATCTGCTGAACAAGCAAAGGTGGAGGTTGTAGACAAATACACTTATGCCACAGGCTGGAGGTCACCAGGTTATTAATGACCAGCATCCGTCCTCTATAGGATAACTGAGGGAGTATCCACTTCCACTTGGCAAGCCGAGCTGTAACCTTGTCCAACAGACCCTCCCAGTTCTTTTGGATGTAGTGGTCATCTCCGAGATGGACTCCCAGGTACAGGAAGCCTCCAGTTGTCCACTGCAGACCCCCCTTCAGTCGAGGAGGACTACATCCTTTCCAGTTCCCAACCAACACTGCACTACTTTTGTTCCAATTCACTTTAGCCGAAGATGCTTTGCTGTAATTCCTCAGACAATCAGTTAATTTGTCCAAATCCTTCTGGCTTGTGATGACCACAGCAAGATCATCTGCATAAGCAGTGACTTTCACAGGGTCCATGTTGCAGTTGGGGATGGAGAGACCAGTCAGCACCTTCCTCAGGTGCACCAGGAAAGGCTCCAGCGCCAGAGCATATAACATGCCGGACAAAGAACATCCCTGTCTGACTCCTCTTCTGACACTGAAAGGTGCACACAAGCCACCATTGACCTTTATGATACCAGAAATGTCACTATAAAGTAAGCGAATATGTTTAATAAAAGACCCCCCAAACCCAAACGCCTTCATGGCATTCCATAAAATGAGTGACTGACCCTGTCAAAAGCTTTTCCTGGTCAAGAAAAATAAGACCAGTCTGAAAACCAAACAGTTCTGCAGCAGCCAAAATGTCCCGAATTAAAAAAATGTTATTAAAGATGGACCTGCCAGCCACGCAGTAATTCTGATCAGGATGCACCACTCTCCCTAAAACTTGGACCATCCTGTTGGCTAAGGCTTTAGAGAGAACTTTATAATCAGCGCATAAGAGAGACACAGGCCGCCAGTTCTTAATGAGACACAAGTCTCCCTTCTTCGCAGCAGCGTGATCACGGCTCTACGGCAGCTCTGCGGTAACAAGCCAGTTTAAAACTCCATCGGAACACTTCCAATAAGTCCAGGCCGATGACATCCCAGAACTCTTTATAAAACTCCACTGGTATTCCATCGATTCCCGGGACCTTCCCTGTTTTCAGCTGTCCCAGGGCTGTGGTGAGTTCTGCAAAGGTCACCTCTCTATTTAGCTGTGCCACATCTGCATTGGGCAGCTGCGGTAAGTCCTGCAAAAAGGCCTGTTGGTCTTCACTGCCACCATCTCCATCTGCAGCAAACAGAAGTTCATAAAATTCGCGGACCACCTGCCTTATTTCACTGGGCTCTTGTGTCTCACTGCCATCGGGTGTTCTTATGCAATGTAAGATTTTACTCTGCGAGTTTTTTTTCTCTAAACCAAAAATATTGAGTTGGTGCATCCATCTCAGTCAGTCGTTGAAAGCGGGCCCTCACTAAAGCCCCCTGAGCTCTGGTCTCAAGCAGGTGAGCCAACCCCAGTTTAGCAGAAGTCAGGCTCGCCTGAAGCTGCTCATTTGGACCCTTCTCTAGAAGCTGTTGAAATTCAGCTATTTTAATTTCTAAAGCTGCCATTTCTGACCGCAATACTTGGGTGACATTTCTGGTATACTCCTGACACAAGGCCGGATGTGACTCTTCCCAACCTCCCACCACTGTTGTAAGCTGGTGAACTCCTTCTTCATAGCCTTCCAGCCTCCCCAGAAATGAACAAATAACTCTTTAAAGTTCTGATCTTAAGGAGGAGTGTGTTAAAATGCCAGTATGGACTACGGGTCTGTAAGTGTTACAAATAAGTGTACAACACACCAAACTGTGATCAGAGAATCCAGTAGGCACAATAGAGCACACCTTAAATAAACCTAACAGGTGCTTAAAACTATAAAAATGATCGAGTCTTGCCATTGAGATCGTATTTCCACTCGTCCGCCCCAGGTGTATTGCCGACAGGCCCCATTTTAGCCCTCCATACATCTTCCAGCCCAATGTCCTTAATTATTTTACCTAAAGCTCGTGCTGAGCGAGGGTGCGTTCCAGCCCATTATTTCTGTCTATTCTGGTATCAAGTGTACAATTAAAATCCCCTCCTAACACCACCACTTCCTCAGGGTCACACTTGGATAAAAGATCTCCTAACTTGTTAAAGAAGTGGAGCCTCTCCTCACCCTCATTCGGTACACATTAATGAAAGTGACGACACTGCCTTGAAGTTTCACCGTCACTTTCAGGAGTCCCTTTCACCAGCTCATCAGTGCTGCAAACTTCTACTTGAAGTCCTCCAAGAAATAAAATGGCCACTCCAGCACTAACATTTGTCCCATTACTAAATAAAATGTCCCCCTTCCAATCTCTGCTCCACTCCCACTGATTTTGCTCATCAATGTGGGTTTCTTGTAGAAAGGTGACATTCAAGTCTTTTGTCTGATAAAATCAAACAATGCGACCCTCTTATCTGGACTTCTCCCACCGTTAATATTTAGGGTTCCTATGTGTACACTTGCCATGGTAACAGAATAGATAGATGAACACACAATGAAACACAGGGACCACCACAAAGACTGTGGAGTAGATTTAACAGGGGCTTAGCCATTAGGTGGTGTTTAGATTGGACTGTTTTCTCAGTTTACTTGTTAAATTCTTTAGCCTCACGAGCTCTTTAACATCAAACATTGCGGAGACTGCTTTGTCTCGTCGCAACCCGCGGACAGACGATAGAAAGAGGTCAATGTCAGGGAAAAATTCGGCCACATCCACCCCCTTTTTTCCGGCGGTATTCACCAAAAACTCTTTCACACTTTGAGCGCTGTAACCCCCCCTGGCTTTTAACTCTGGGGGCTCCGAGGCAGCAGACCCATCGGAGATATTACCGTCGTCGTTTTCTTCCCGACACTCCCGCATTTGAGACGTTATCGGCCGTCTCCGCGAAGACGGAAAATCCTCCTGACAAGGACCATAGGCGGGATCCTCTCCAACGACCCCCGAGCCCTGACTTAAAACAATTTTCTTTCGTGCCCGATCTTCTCTTTCTCCTTGCCTTTTTGAGCAGGACGTTTAAATTCACTTTTTTCCTCTGTCTCGTTGCTGCCTCCCTCATCCATATCAATTTCTCCCCACACACTTTCTGCTGCAGTCGCTGTTTGATCTACCGTTTCACTACCGCCTTCATTCGGCTCATCTCTGGGCGGCACTTGATTCTCCTGCCCTTCAGCTCTAGTAGCATATTTATTCTTATCACCTTGCGCCTCTGCGCCATCAGCCACAATTTCGTGATCTTCCACTTTCTGCCCCTCTATTTCTGTGTTTGTACGGCCAGTTTTCTTGCTCCCTTGCTGTCTCTCAGGACACTGTTTAATTAAATGTGCTTCACTCCCGCACCCAAAACATTTCATTTCGTTAGAAGTGACGAAAATCACATAATCGAAATCGTCCACTCTAAACTTCATTGCCACATTTAATTCGTCATCCATTCTATTTAAAACCATAAAACTTGTCTCCTAAATGACAAGACATGTTTTAAATCAGGCGATTTACAACCTAAAGGAATGTGCCGAATTTTCGATACCAGACGCCCATGCCGCTCCAACTCTTTCGCTATAGTTTCATTTTTGAGAAAAGGCGGCGCATTTGAAATTGTTACTCTACGGGACGGACGGCTAAAGGGGAAAACCTGTACAAAGGAGCCATTAATAACCACCCCCTTCTCAACCACTGTCGGAACTAAATCCACAGAGCTCAAAAAAACCACGATATTCCCGCTCATTCGTGAAGCTGACTTAATATTGTCACATCCGACCACTTCGCCTACCGCCAAAACCCCCGCCTCTAAAGGAACAAACTCCTCCGATATAAGTTTAATCCCATGGCGGCGGCTCAAACGCTCAAGATTAGCAGCCATTGCGGCTGCCGTGGCCTAAGCCACTCAGTACAAAAACAAGTGTAGCTGTTTTCACCAAAGAACAGATAGAAATAAGAAACTAGAAAATTAGAAAATTAGAAAAAAAGAATCACCACACTCACCTCAGCGTCCACCACCAGTTCCACTCGCTCACACTCGAGACAACCACCCAGCATGCACAGCGACAGCAAGAACAGGAAGGAGATAGATAGATAGATAGATAGATAGAAATGAAAGGCACTATATAATATAGATAGATAGATAGATAGATAGATAGATAGATAGATAGATAGATAGATAGATAGATAGATAGAAATGAAAGGCACTATATAATATAGATAGATAGATAGATAGATAGATAGATAGATAGATAGATAGAAATGAAAGGCACTATATAATAGATAGATAGATAGATAGATAGATAGATAGATAGATAGATAGATAGATAGATAGATAGATAGAAATGAAAGGCACTATATAATTATTAGATAGATAGATAGATAGATAGATAGATAGATAGATAGATAGATAGATCGACAGATAGATAGAAATGAAAGGCACTATATAATTATTTGATAGATAGATAGATAGATAGATAGATAGATAGATAGATAGATAGATAGATAGATAGATAGAAATGAAAGGCACTATATAATTATTAGATAGATAGATAGATAGATAGATAGATAGATAGATAGATAGATAGAAACGAAAGGCACTATATAATTATTTGATAGATAGATAGATAGATAGATAGATAGATAGATAGATAGATAGATAGATAACTGCCTCGCAGTTAGGAGACCGGGTTCGCTTCGGGTCCTCCCTCGTGGAGTTTGCATGTTCTCCCGTGTCTGCGTGGGTTTCCTCCGGCGCTGGGGTTTCCTCCCACAATCCAAAGACATGCAGGTTAGGTGGATTGGTGATTCTAAATTGGCCCTAGTGTGTGCTTGGTGTGTGAGTGTGTTTGTGTGTGTCCTGCGGTGGGTTGGCACCCTGCCCAGGATTGGTTCCTGCCTTGTGCCCTGTGTTGGCTGGGATTGGCTCCAGCGGACCCCGTGACCCTGTATTCGGATTCAGCGGGTTAGAAAATGGATGGATGGATGGATAGATAGATAGATAGATAGATAGATAGATAGATAGATAGATAGAAATTAAAGGCACTATATAATTATTTGATAGATAGATAGATAGATAGATAGATAGATAGATAGATAGATAGATAGATAGATAGATAGATAGAAATTAAAGGCACTATATAATTATTTGATAGATAGATAGATAGATAGATAGATAGATAGATAGATAGATAGAAACGAAAGGCACTATATAATTATTTGATAGATAGATAGATAGATAGATAGATAGATAGATAACTGCCTCGCAGTTAGGAGATCCGGGTTCACTTCCAAGGTCCTCCCTGTGTGGAGTCTGCATTTTCTCCCCGTGTCTCCGTGGGTTTCCTCCCACAGTCCAAAGACATGCAGGTTCGGTGCATTGGCGATTCTAAGTTGTCCCTAGATCAGTGGTTCTCAAACTGTGGGGAGGGCAAAGTAGTAAAAGGGGGTCACGAAGATATGAAAAAAAGAAAACAAGAATCAAAAATATGAAAAATACATCTATTGAAGCCAAAACAAATTAGCTTAAACTACAAGTTAAACTAAAAGTTAAGTAGGTATAATAAAATATGCATGTATGATATATATCAAAAAAAGAACAAACTGGTATTAGTGGGCTCCTTTCAAAAAAACGTTAGGGGTGCGCGATTAAAACTGTTATGAAAACTCGGGTTGCAAATACTAAAGGGTTGAGAAACGCTGCCCTAGAGTGTGCTTGGTGTGTGGGTGTGTGCACTCTGCTGTGGGCTGGCACCCTGCCCGGGATTTGTTCCTGTGCTAGCAGGGACTGGCACCAGCAGACCTCCGTGACCCTGTGTTAGGATATAACGGGTTGGAAGATGACTGACTGACGTATTGTTGCTTTACCTCATAAACTTCACCTCGGATTCCCATTGTATCTTCAAATTGTGGGATTTCTGTCTGCCACCTCAGATGACAGGGCACACAATGTGACAACAACACACAGGCAAGATGCTGGCATAATGTCAAAACGTGCCTGGTGACACTTGGGCCAGTTTCAGTGTCATTATGAAAACTGGAAAACCTTACAGAGAGGAGACATTTTACAAACAAATAATGGAGATTCATCTCTTAAAAGGAATTTTCAGGTTGAAGCTTTTCTTTCTTTGTTAACCAATTGTGAAACACGTTTTAAATTCATTTTTAATGCCTTAAAATTCCATTACAGTATGTAAAACATCTGAAGTTTCAATTGTTAGGGATTGTTCTTTTTGGCCAGGATATTACCATATATTAAGACTATCCATGCATTTACCCAAACCCATTTTATTCTGAGCAGGGTGACAGGGAAGCTGCAGTCTATTTGAACAAGTATTGTGTGCCAGGCAGGTGCCAGTCCACCACCAGGTAACAATTTAGCATCAACAAATTCATGTAACCTGCAAGTCTTTGGACTGCAGGAGAAAACCGGAGCCCCTGGAGGAAAGTCAAGCAGACACAGGGAGAACATGCAAAGTGCGCATGTGCAGGGAGCACCAGAGGCACGAACCCTCATTGTGCCAGGAGACCACCCGTACTCCAGTATATCAGATAAGACGTCATGTATTATTGACATTGTTACACTATGAAGCTTGTTTCTCACAGATTGCTTGTCAAATTTTGAACTAATGAGTTTAAGATCAATTAATATGCAGTGCTGAAACACTTAAAGAAGCTAAACTGCACACAATTCCAGTTTCAATTCATTGTAATTATTGCATTATTAATCCCAGTTCAGGCGCCACATTCCATCATTTCCAGTGTGACTGTGTCAAAAGCTGACTACATAAATAAATAATTTGGCACACATAATGACAAACTTCCTATATTAATTCATTTTTCTTCTTCTTCTTCTTCTTCTTCTTCTTCTTCTTCTTCTTCTTCTTCTTCTTCTTTCAGCTGCTCCTGTTAGTGGTTGCCACAGTGGATCATCTTCTTCCATATCTTCCTGTCCTCATAATCTTGCTCTGTTACCCCCATCACCTGCATGTCCTCTCTCAGCACATCCATAAACCTTCTCTTAGGCCTTCCTCTTCTCCTCTTCCCTGTCAGCTCTATCCCTTTCATCCTTCTCCCAGTATACCCAGCATCTCTCCTCTGCACATGTCTAAACCAACGCAATCTCACCTCCCTGACTTTGTCTCCCAACCGTCCCACCTGAGCTGACCCCCTAATGTCCTCATTTCTAATCCTGTCCACCCTCGTCACACTCTATGCCAATCTTAACATCTTTAACTCTGCCACCTCCAGCTCTGTCTCCTGTGCCACCGTCTCCAGCCCATATAACATAGCTGGTCTCACTACCGTCCTGTAGACCTTCCCTTTCACTCTTGCTGATACCCGTCTGTCACCAGTCACTCCTGACACTCTTCTCCACTCACTCCACCCTGCCTGCACTCTCTTCTTCACTTCTCTTCCACAACCCCTATTACTCTGTACAGTTGATTCCAAGTATTTAAACTCCTCCACCTTCACCAACTCTACTCCCTCATCCTCACCATTCCACTGACCTCCCTCTCATTCACACACATGTATTCTGTCTTGGTGGTCCTACTGACCTTCATTCCTCACCTCTCTAGAGCAGATCTCCACCTCTCCAGGGTCTCCTCAACCTGCTCCCTACTCTCACTACAGATCACAATGTCATCAGCAAACATTACAGTCCACGGGGACTCCTGTCTAATCTCGTCTGTCAGTCTGTCCATCACCATTGTAAATAAGAAAGGACTCAGAGCCGATCCCTGATGTAATCCCACCTCCGTCACTCCTACCGCAGACCTCACCACGGTCACACTTCCCTCGTACATATCCTGTACCACTCTTATGTACTTCTCTGCCTCTCCCGACTTCCTCATACAATACCACAGCTCTTCCCAGTCACCCTGTCATTTGCTTTCTCCAGGTCCACAAAGACGCAATGCAACTCCTTCTGACCTTCTCTAAACTTCTCCATCAACATCCTCAGAGCAAACATCACATCTGTGGTGCTCTTTCTTGGCATGAAACCATCCTGCTGCTCACTAATCATCACCTCACTTCTTAATTGAGCTTCCACTGCTCTTTCCCATAACTTCATGCTGTGGCTCATTAATTTTATCCCCCTGTAGTTACTACAGTCCTGCACATCCCTCTTATTCTTAAATATCAGCTCCAGTACACATCTTCTCCACTCCTCATCATCCTCTCACTTTCCAAGATTCCATTAAACAATCTGGTTAAAAACTCCACTGCCATCTCTCCTAAACACCTCCATGATTCCACAGGTATGTCATCTGAACCAACAGCCTTTCCATTCTTCATCCTCTTCATCACTGTCCTCTCTTCCTCTTTGCTAATCCGTTGCACTTTCTGATTCACTATCTCCACATCATCCAACCTCTTCTCTCTCTCGTTCTCTTCATTCATCAGCCTCTCAAAGTCCTCTTTCCATCTGCTCAACACACTCTCCTTTATTAATTTCCTATATTAATTAATTATATTGTACAAATGACTAACAATCAGTGGCATCCACCAGACATGGATAATTTTTGTTTGATTTCCTTCTTCAGTTTTTCCTAATTTGCAATTACTGAATATTCCATTTATTAACGTGAGAATAAATGTAAAGACATGTTAGTCAGAATTTATATATTAGACCTGCTAATTATTACAAATGATTTACCGTATACTATACATCATTAAATCACTTAAACATTCTGTTTGTTTATGCTCTAATATATTATTTATAAATTACTAACTTTGATGGATAAAATACATTTCATCATTGGAAACATAATTTTAAGCAAAGACGCCCACATCTCTCCCAATCACTAAAGAACAGTGATATGATTGCATTTCTTTGTAGAATTTCAAGTATATAAGTATATAATAAAAAGATGCATATATGATCTTTAAAATTGTACTTAGTAGTAGAATTACAGATTGGGTTGTTTAATAAAAATATCAACAGGCAACAAGAGACAAACACAGACAAATAGATATGAATGGTGCTAAATTAAATATAGATATGAAAATGTAGTATATATTGGTGTGGATATGGTGAAAACAAAAGATTTAATAGAGATATTAAAGGCAATATATAATATATATGTAAAAAGATAGGTACAGTAGATAGCATGTTCTTTATTAGATGTATTTATGTGTAAATGTAAAGACACAATGCAGATGTAAACAATATATAATAGAGAGTAAGATCATCAGGTATATTTGAGATAAATTAAATATGAATGACATAATATGGCTTGTAAACAAAATTGAATATAATGGATTGTTGCATAGAGAGATCATTGGTATATTCTACATATGTTAGATATGTCAGACACATTATAAATATGAAAGGCAAGCTAGATAGATAGATAGACAGATAGATAGATAGATAGATAGATAGATAGATAGATAGATAGATAGATAGATAGATAGATAGATAGAAATGAAAGGCACTATATGATAGATAGATAGATAGATAGATAGATAGATAGATAGATAGATAGATAGATAGATAGATAGATAGATATGAAAGGCACTATATAACAGATAGATAGATAGATAGATAGATAGATAGATAGATAGATAGATAGATAGATAGATAGATAGATAGATAGAAATGAAAGGCACTATATAATAGATAGATAGATAGATAGATAGATAGATAGATAGATAGATAGATAGATAGATAGATAGAAATGAAAGGCACTATATAATTATTTGATAGATAGATAGATAGATAGATAGATAGATAGATAGATAGATAGATAGATAGATAGATAGAAATGAAAGGCACTATATAATTATTAGATAGATAGATAGATAGATAGATAGATAGATAGATAGATAGATAGATAGATAGATAGATAGATAGATAGATAGAAATGAAAGGCACTATATAACAGATAGATAGATAGATAGATTATGTGATGTGCATTAAATACAATTGAAATGAAAGATACTGAATAGATAAAATGGCAAAATGTAACAGATAATGTGGTATATTTTAGATATATTAAATTTGAAAGACAATTTAAATATAAAAGAATATATATGATAGATAAATAGATACTAGGGGGTGTATTAAATATATTATATATTAAAGATGTACTAAAGATATAAAATGCGATAGACAGATAGATAGATAGATAGATAGATAGATAGATAGATAGATAGATAGATAGATAGATAGATAGATAGATAGATAGATCCCGTGCAGGAGATGTAAATGCATCTGGCGATGTCTTCTCCGAGAGGTCACTAATCAGTCAGCAGAGGTTGCGATCAATATCCTTGCCTCGGAGACTCCGACACAGCACACGTAATTACACGGCCGCAGTAATTACAATCTACATACATTAATCCACAGTTGGTTACAAACGTGACAGGGATGGTATAAACGGGATGAAGGTGGACTTCGGGGACTTGAGCTGCAAAATTAGGCTGCACAAGGAATTCATTAAATAACAGTGTATTGTGTCTAAATGGTTACTGAATATAGAAGACCGACTCTGGATCGACAGAGTATCCTCTACGGAAATTCTACGTGTGCAAAAGGCTTTGCTGGGGTTGTGTTACATGCATGCCAAAAAAAAGTAATAATAATAAATAAGTTGCTAAGAAAATGAGTGAAAGTATACGTTAATGTCAATGTTTTGCAGAATAAAGGTCTCAATGTAATTTTCGTGTATTATACATTTCTGGCTTTCTCCCATACTTTCTTCTCCCTCTGCGGAGTGAAGCGCTCTCCTTCAATTTAACGCAAATGGTCTAAGCAAACCAGCTGTCTTCCACCATCTGATGATCCACCCGTTCGTCAAGGTGTCTTCTTTTCTAGAAAGCATGAGGTCATAAAGGGGTGATCGACTGCTCATTAAGTTACAGAAAAATTAAAAAACAGGTGTCACGTGACCAATTTGCACTGAAATGTCAAACTCTGCATTATGTGTTACCTGCAAAAAAGTCGATTCTTTTTTTCTTTTTTAACAAAAGATTCATTAATGATTGTCCCACACGATTTCATAACCTCATCAAAACAACATCTTGTAAAGAAGATTCGAGATTCGACTGAAAGGTGGTTCTGAGGCTAGGGATCTGCACTGGCACACGGAAGGTTGCCGTTACGAATCCCATAAATGCCAAAAAGGACTCTGCTCTGTTGGGCCCTTGAGCCTTAACCTTTATTGCTGAGCGCTTTGAATAGTGCATGAGAAAAGCGCTACATAAATGCGAAGATTTTTTGGAGCCCCAAAAAATTGCTCACTAAAGTTCAAGTGTTGCTCAGATGTATACCTGTTATAAAAGACATTTATCCAAATGGAACAACAATGTCGGGAGGAAAGGATAGCGGAGGTAGTGGTGGAGTGAAATACAGATGCGGAGTTCCTAATAAGCCATTTGGTAGATAAATGCGTAAACAAACAAATAAAGACATGAATAAATAATGCATTAAAATGAACGTATCTCTCGAGACTTTCGGATCAGCTGCATAATCACCATTTGCTCTAAATTAGCAGTGAGCGCGAGTGCGAGTGCATCCGGGGTCGTACCCGGCGACAAACGACCACCTCTTCCACCACTGGGTTCTGACTTGCGCTGGACGGATACGCAGACCTGGAGGGCGTCAAGGGCCGGTTGGCCGCTATTTGACCTCCATTTCTTGGATGTTGGTTTGATTTCTGCCTGCGGCGGCGGCGACGACTTTTAAAGCGGAGCTCTGCCGGCAGGGGCAAGTTGAAAGACAAGCTTGAATGCTAAAATGAAAACCGGTCCATAACCTGCAGAGACTGGCACCAAGAATGGCATCTGCATTCACAAATCCTTGACCCCAGTGTGCGCCTTGTTGGCTGAGTCTATACCGTAATGCATAGTGTGACACTTCTGTCTGAGGAATTCAACTTCGAAGAGTTCATGGGCTGACGATCAAAAATCCAAAAGACGATAGAGAATTATCGAAAGGCACAACATACATAGCTACATACATACATACATACATACATACATAGTCATATTGTTAGCGCGTTGCTGCACCCACTACATGGCGAACCACCTGGATTGGCACCCGAATGCAGCCGTGCAACTGGTGACACCTCAGCACCATACTGAAACAGTGTGAGATTTTTTCGGGGGCTGGGGTGTCAATCCGGCCACCAGCCCCCAAGTGTTCTCTTTACGTTGAAGGACCAGCTAACAGGGTTTGCTGCAGATTAACGTCATGCCCAGGACGGAGCAATTGCAGGTTAAGAGTCTTACTTGAGGGCCCAACTGAGTAGAGTCACTTCGGACCAGTCGTGTGCGGGAGGTCCATGGCTGGTGAGGCACTGACCCCTTCAGAGTCAGATTTACAAATAGATGAACCCAAAGAGTAGCTTATTGACTATTCATTTGGCACATGGACTACTGGTTATGTTTTATATCTCATCAGCAGTCTTTACACACACATAGACAGGTAAGGCGCATATTTGGCTAAGAAAGAACGTTACATTTATAGCGGCGAGAGAGAGAGAGCGGAGAGAGAGAGCGCATTTGCTCCTCACCCTCCGTGTGTTCTAAATTTGCCTTTATAATTCCACAATTCATACTCATTCAATACAAATGAAAATATAGAGTGGTGTACAAGAAAAAGGGATTTCAATGTTTACCTTAATTGAAATATTTAGTTGTTTTTAAAAGCTTTTCCTTGTGATGTGAATCCATTTTAACACAAACTGTTTAACAAAGGATAACAAGAAAAACAAAAAAAATATTTTATTTAAGGTCAAACTTTTGTTTTTAAATATAGGATTTTTTTTTTCTTAGTCTGATCCCATTTTTTTGTAAAACTGAAAAACGTTTATGTTCTTACCTTTATTTGTAAATTAAGTCCACGCGCCTATCCTTCTCCACGAACATCTCCGTCAATTTCTTGTAAAAGTCCTCCTTATTTTCCTTTAGATTTAAAAATCTTAATCTTCCATTTTGACAGTCAGTCAGAACAACAAATAAAAATAAATGGAGAGCTGCAGTACACTTGACTTTCTGATATCGTTAACTTATCGGCGCCTCTGCGTAGAAGAACAGCAGCAAAGAGCACCTGTTGGGTTCACGTGCGCCCCCTTCAGGGCGATACGATACTGTCTGCCTCACCTTGTGCCTTTTCACTGCGGTTTTATGTCGGATCAGCGAGATTAAATATGTCACACACATTGATTAAAGATATTAGCCAGACTGTGGAAAGTCAGGGTGTGTAATAAACAGGTCTGCAAACATTATATTGGCGACATACAGAGAGACAGCGACAGACACGCGGCACTTGCACGCATCAGCACTGCAGTGTGTGAGGAGAGCGCAGTCTGAGGTGAGGTGAGGCTCGTCGCCGCCACACCTCGTGTTTCTCTTCTGTATTTGAACAGAAAATGCGACATTTCAGCGATTTTGACTATAAAAATAATAAAAATTATTGGAATCATACAGAAATCTATATTATAGCACAGACCAGTGGACACATAATCATTATTAGTTTTTCTACTTTTCATGCTGACAGGGGGCAGCACGGTGACACAGTGGGTAATGCTGCTGCCTCGCAGTTAGGAGACCAGGGTTCGCTTTCCGGGTCCTCACTGGGTGGAGTTTGTATGTTCTCCCCGTGTCTGCGTGGGTTTCCTCCCACAGTCCAAAGACATGCAGGTTAGGTGCATTGTCTATTCTAAATTGTTCCAAGTGTGTGGACGTGTGTGTGCCCTATGGTGGGCTGACACCCTCCGCGGGGTGTGTTGACTGTGATTTAGAGTACATTTACAACATGAGGTTCATTATGTGGAGGTCGGCATAGTGACCACACAATTAAGACTGAACATATCATGGACAAGAGACCCTCATTTACCTGTTGTATGACCTCAATGTTTTTTTTTTTGTCTGAAAGGTGGCTTTGTTGCACAATGGAGAGTGCATTGGACTTCTAGTAGAAGCACTCTGAAGAAGTGATTCAAAGGTGGTGAGTTTTAATCCCACCACAGTTGAGGTTTTACTGGCTTAGACAATGAGGTCATTGACCTATTTCACAAAAACAAAAAACCCTCTCTGACGATAAAAGGAATCATTTTGGTATTTGTCACATGAAGACCCAGGGCCATCTGAACAGTGCATAGGGCAATGAAGTCACGTTACTGATATACGAGTAGGAATGTATCTGAGGATCAAATGCCACCTTATAAAGGAAAGAAAACAAAGCTGTCTGGGATCTGTCCAGGAAGAATTAGGGACACTTTTGTTTGTAGAAACGCTGCCAGGGCTGGAGCTATGGAATCTGTTTAATCTTACTTAGGTGATCACATCTAAATATAAAAAGCAAAAAATGATAGGCAGGGAATGCACTGCATTAGGGGGATAAAGCTGGGAGCTCTAGGTGGGTGTCCTCATCGGCACCTGTGAAATGGATTTATCTGTCTAGGTCATATAGTGTCTTTCATATCTATCTATCTATCTATCTATCTATCTATCTATCTATCTATCTATCTATCTATCTATCTATCTATCTATCTATCTATTATATAGTGTCTTTCATATCTATCTATCTATCTATCTATCTATCTATCTATCATAGAGTGCCTTTCATATCTATCTATCTATCTATCTATTATATAGTGCCTTTCACATCTATCTATCTATCTATCTATCTATCTATCTATCTATCTATCTATCTATCTATCTATTATATAGTGCCTTTCATATCTATCTATCTATCTATGTATCAATCTATCTATCCATTATATAGTGCCTTTCATATCTATCTATCTATCTATCTATCTATCTATTATATAGTGCCTTTCATATCTATCTATCTATCTTCATATAGTGCCTTTCATATCTATCTATTATATAGTGCCTTTCATATCTATCTATTTATCTGTCTGTCTTTCTATCTATCTGTCTATTATATAGTGCCTTTCTTATCTATCTATCTATCTATCTATTATATAGTGCCTTTCATATCTATCTATCTATCTATGTATCTATCTATCTATCTATTATATAGTGCCTTTCATATCTATCTATCTATCTATCTATCTATCTATCTATCTGTCATATAGTGCCTTTCATATCTATCTATCTATCTATTATATAGTGCCTTTCATATCTATCTATCTATCTATCTATCTATCTATCTATCTATCTATTATATAGTGCCTTTCATATCTTTCATATCTATCTATCTATCTATCTATCTATCTATCAATCTATCTATCCATTATATAGTGCCTTTCATATCTATCTATCTATCTATCTATCTATCTATCTATCTATCTATCTGTCATATAGTGCATTTCTTATCTATCTATCTATCTATCTATCTATCTATCTATCTATCTATCTATCTATCTATCACCTTTAATTTTGTGTGTGCCTTTCAATGATTATCTGTGCAGCCATCTTTAGGATTTTTGATCTAAAGAACCCATCATGTTTTTTCAACACCTTAAACTCATCTTCTTTGTAGCAGGTCCAGCTGTAGAAGTTTGTTTTTCTGTGTTAATCACCCTCGAAAACTCGTAATCATATCCCGCTCCCCATTCATGCTTTGGGAGGACCAAGACACAAGACAAACATTCGGTTAGCGGATTCGATTTGTGTATAGAGAAGTCAGTGTGTTACATTGCCACGTGACATTAGCCAGTCTATTGGAAATCGAGCAACGGTATTTGATTTGAGCCTTCCTTAATTTATGGAGTTACAAAACCCATGTGCTATGCAATGACATTAAAAGTGTGTTCCTAACCCACATTAAAATCAATCAATAAATAAATAAATGCACTAAAGTGGATATTTAGGGCGATACCATTTTTGGTTCCCAGAAGGACCGTCCTGTTCATAGACATATAAAGGTAGACGCTGCGCTCGCTGTGTTGCCCAGTCGACACAATATGTCAGCGCGTCCACAGCAAGAATCTTAACTAAAAAAAGGAAATCTGAGCACATCAACAGTTTTAGCTTCGTTACATCGGTTATCCATGTGATTTAGAATTGAGTTTTACAAAACGACTAATGATTTACAAAGTAGCCTCTTTAGCGTTATGTTTTTTTTCTTGAAAAAACGTAAAAAGCTTTGCCTTTTTGGCTTGAAAGATTGCATATTTATTAAATCTGATCTTTCTACTGTAAAACGTGTGGAACGCTAAAAGTACAAAGTTAGAAGTGTAGAAGTATAACAATGATACAAATAATAATAATAATGAATAATAAAAATAAAATGTACCCTTATACCGTATATACCGTCAAAACGTGATGTTGTTTGTGTGGTATATCTTGAAGCATAGTAAAATACTCAATGCAAAGGACGTGATTGCTTGCGGATTTTCTTACCGGACTAATCAGCTTTTGCACAGCACACTTCACATGTTCGACTGCCACACTCAATCACTTTTCATTTCACTGTCCGTTTCAATTTCCCTGCCCAAGGACAGATTTACTTCGTCTTCACTGCTCCTCTCACTGACCTGGGCTGCTGAGAAACGTTTCTTGCGAGACTCCATTGTGAGGCTATAGGACAAGACCTGCCTGCACCGTTACCTGGGTAACACTCGGGCACGGCGCCTACTCTGTTACCCGGGTAACGCTCAGCACTAAAGCGGTTAGCACTTTTCCAGGCCGAGTAATCCTCGGGTCTAACAATTACCTTAGGCAGGTCTATCATGTTGGCAGCACGGTGGCGCAGTGGGTAGCGCTGCTGCCTCACAGTTAGGAGACCCCAGGTCCACCCTGCGTGGAGTTTGCATGTTCTCCCCGTGTCTGCGCGGGTTTCCTCCCACAGTCCAAAGACATGCAGGTTAGGCGGATTGGCGACTCTAAATTGGCCGTAGTGTGTGGGTATGTTTGTGTGTGTCCTGCAGTGTCCTGCCCAGGATTGGTTCCTGCCTTGTGCCCTGTGATAGCTGGGATTGGCTCCAGCTGACCCCTGTGATAGGATTCAGTGGTTGGGAAATGGAGGGTCTATGCAGTTGCCCCATGCAGTGCGGCTCAGGACTAACACTTTCAGTGCTGTTTTCACAGCTCTAATGGTAATGATAATCCGCTCCATCCAGAATGTCTCTCCCTCTACACTCCAAGTCACAACTTTAGATCTTTAAATGGAGGTCAGCTAGTAATTCCAAGAGCCAGGCGTTAAAAGAAGTGGTGAAGCAGACTTTTCTTGTTATTATGTGGAATAATTTACCAATAGAAATTCGCCAGGCTAATACTGTGGAACATGTAAACTGCTAAAATCTTTTTCCATAGCTACATTTTAACTGTAATCCCAATAGACTGTATGGGCATAAAATTATATTTTTCAGGGATCGGCACTCTTTACTAATCTCCACTTTTCTCTGATGTCTTTTCCGTTTCTTCTGTGGTGGCAATCTGCGCCACCACCACCACCACCACCTGATGAAGGCACCAGGCAGTCTCCTTGGATGATGGAATGAAGGTGGGCGCTCCGGCTGTCCACAAGACCCACGTCATCAAATCCTATCGTGTGAAGCCTGCAGAAACAAAGAGAAAAGAACATTTCTGTCAGGTGGAATGCCCAGTGGCACCTTGGTGGTCTTTTGGCCTTGGGACCCCTGCAGATTTAGTTTTCCTGGAGCTTTACTGGAGCTTTCTTTTTTTTTTCTGTCCTCCTGGCCGTCTGTCATTAACACCACACTCATCCTTAGAAACTGACATCATGACACTTTATATAAGGACGCTACTCTTCTATTTGATATTTATCTGTTTTTTTTAAGATATTATAGATTTATTTGTTTTTTATCTTTGTCACTTATTCCTTATTATTGTCTAATCATGTTTGTTTTTCTTTTCTTGTAACTTTCTCTTTGACATCTTATAAACGTTTGTGATGTCACTTTCAGCCACATTGTTTATATGAAAATGTGCTATAGAAAGAAATGCTGGTGTTGGTGTTGAATGGCAGAAGGCGTCTGCAACGCTTCCTCGTGTTAGTGTTTCACAGATCAGCCACGAGGGTTTTAACCCTTAGATGGTCATTGGTTTAAATCTAACCTGGTTTGATATTTGAAGCCCCTCTACATGTCATCTCCTCAATCCTAAAGCACATTATGTTAGAAGATGGGAACATTACAACAATCGTGACAAGAACAGGCCATTCAGCACACCAAAGCTCGCCAGTCCTGTTCACTTAATTCTTCTAAAATAACATCAACTTAAGTTCTGAAAGTCACTAAAGTCTTACAGTCAACCACACTACTTGGTCGCTTGTGTGACATGCCTGTGGTTCTCTGTGTAAAGAAAAACTTCCTAATGTTTGTGCAGAATTTATCCTTAACAAGTTTTCCTACATGGTCTCCGATCCAAGTACTGGCCGGGCCTGAACATGCTGAGCTTTAGGATGATTGATAGATAGATAGATAGATAGATAGATAGATAGATAGATAGATAGATAGATAGATAGATAGATAGATAGAAAGGCACTATATAAAAGAGATAGATAGATAGATAGATAGATAGATAGATAGATAGATAGATAGATAGATAGATAGATAGATAGATAGAAAGGCACTATATAATAGATAGATAGATAGATAGATAGATAGATAGATAGATAGATAGATAGATAGATATGAAAGGCACTATATCATAGATAGATAGATAGATAGATAGATAGATAGATAGATAGATAGATAGATAGATAGATAGATAGAAAGGCACTATATAATAGATAGATAGATAGATAGATAGATAGATAGATAGATAGATAGATAGATAGATAGATAGATAGATATGAAAGGCACTATATAATAGATAGATAGACAGATAGATATCTGGGATGGGACGGGACGACAGAAAGGACCGGATGTGGGTCTGCACCCACCCTGGATCACGTGGGGGTTGCCTTCCAGGTTGCTTTGGGGGCCACGGGTACAGGGCATGGAAGCCCTACCCTGTAGGGGCCCATGGTCGCCGCCAGGAGGCGCCCCAATGCCTTGGGGAACTGTTACCCCAGCACTTCCGCCACACCAGGAAGTGCTGGGGGGAAGATTTATGACGGCGCCCGGAGAGCAGCCGGGAGGACAGCTGGCACTTCCGCCACGCTGGGGCGTGGCCAGAGGAGGAATGCCGGGAACACCTGGTGCTCATCCGGGAACCATATAAAAGGGGCCGTCTCCGTTCATTCGAGGCTGGAGTCGGGAGGTGGAAGGACGAAGCACAGAGGAGCTGTGGAGGCGGCCCGAAGACAAGGCATTGTGAGGCCAGGACTGTGTTTGGGGTGTTTGTGCATGTGACTGGGGTCTGAGTGACCTTTGAACTGGGGGTCTTTGTGACCAGTAGTTGTAAATATTGTGTAAATAAACGTGTGGTGGTGTTTTAACAACATGTCCGCCTGTTTGTGTCCGGGTCGGGTTCACAATAGATAGATAGATAGATAGATAGATAGATAGATAGACACTTTATTAATCCCGAGTGGAAATTCCCATACTCCAGCAGCAGCTTACTGATAATAAACAATATTAAATTAAAGAGTGATAACAATGCAGGTATAACGGACAATAACTTTGTATAATGTTAACATTTACCCCGCCAGGGTGGAATTGAAGAGTCGCATAGTGTGGGGTCTCCTCAGTCTGTCAGTGGAGCAGGACGGTGACAGCAGTCTGTCTCTGAAGCTGCTCCTCTGTCTGGAGATAATCCTGTTCAGTGGATGCAGTGGATTCTCCATGATTGACAGGACTCTGCTCAGCGCCCGTCGCTCTGCCACGGATGTCAAACTGTCCAGCTCCGTGCCTACAATAGAGCCTGCCTTCCTCACCAGTTTGTCCAGGCGTGAGGCGTCCCTCTTCTTTATGCTGCCTCCCCAGCACACCACAGCGTAGAAGAGGGCGCTCGCCACAACCGTCTGATAGAACATCTGTAGCATCTTATTACAGATGTTGAAGGACGCCAGCCTTCTGAGGAAGTATAGTCGGCTCTGTCCTCTCTTACACAGAGCATCAGTGTTGGCAGTCCAGTCCAATTTATCATCCAGCTGCACTCCCAGGTATTTATTGGTCTGCTCTCTCTGCACAGTCACCTCTGATGATCACCGGGTCCATGAGGGGCCTGGTCCTCCTAAAATCCACCACTAGCTCCTTGGTTTTGCTGGTGTTCATGTGTAGGTGGTTTGAGTCGCACCATTTAACAAAGTCCTTGATTAGGTTCCTATACTCCTCCTCCTGCCCACTCCTGATGCAGCCCACCATAGCAGTGTCGTCAGTGAACTTTTGCATGTGGCAGGACTCTGAGTTGTATTGGAAGTCTGATGTATTTTGTCTAAACAGGAACGGAGAAAGTCCAGTCCCCTGTGGCGCTCCTGTGCTGCTGACCACAATGTCAGACCTGCAGTTCCCGAGACACACATACTGAGGTCTGTCTGTAAGATAGTCCACAATCCATGGCACCAGGTGTGAATCTACTCCCATCTCTGTCAGCTTGTCTCTGAGGAGCAGAGGTTGGATGGTGTTGAAGGCGCTAGAGAAGTCCAGAAACATAATTCTTACAGCACCACTTCAGAGGTACACTAGAACAATCGAGATGAGAACAGGCCATTCAGCCCAACAAAGCTCGCCAGTCCTATCTACTTAATTCTTCTAACAAAACATCAAATCAAGTTTTGAAGCCCTCTAAAGTCCTGCTGTCTACCACTCTACTTGGTTACTTAGTCCAAGTGTCTGTGGTTCTCTGTGTAAAGAAAAACTTCCTAATGTTTGTGTGAAATTAATTTTTAACAAGTTTCCAACTGCGCCCAGTGTTCTTGATGACCTCATTTAAAAGTCACAGTCTCGATCCACTGGAATTATCCCCTTCACCATTTTAAACACTTCAGTCAGGTCTCCTCTTCATCATTGTGTCAGCTCAGCTCTTTTCATCTTCATAACTCATCCCCTGTAGCCCTCAATCAGCCTCGTTGCTCTTCTCTGGACTTTCTCCAGGGCTGCTGTGTCTTTATGGAGTCATAAACTTCACCCAGGACTCCAGATGAGGCCTCACCAGTGTGTTATAAAGCTTGAGCAGACCCTCCTGTGACTTGTACTCCACACATCAAGGCGCTATATAACCTGACATTCTGTTAGCCTTCTTAATGGCTTCTGAACACTGTCTGGAAGTCGATAGCTTAGAGTCCACTATGACTCCTAAATCCTTCTTATAAGGTGGACTCTCGATTTTCAGATCTCCCACATGGCCTGGAGGACATCTAAAAGCCATTCATCAAATCTGGTAGTTGGTGGCATGCTTGTGTCAGGACCCTGACAGCCTCCTCAGGTTGCTTATGAGACACAAGGCTGTTAATATTGCAGCCTTTAACTTGTCCTTACAGAAAATGGTTCCTCACTGTAGCCCTCAATCAGACTCGTTGCACTTCTCAGGACTTTCTCCAGTGCTGCTGTGTCTTTATGGAGTCATAAACTTCACCCAGGACTCCAGATGAGGCCTCACCGGTGTGTTATAAAGCTTGAGAAGACCCTCCTGTGACTTGTACTCCACACATCAAGGCGCTATATAACCTGACATTCTGTGAGTCTTTGTGGAACGAGCCCCGGACACAGACAGGCAGACATGGTATTAAGCACCACCACAGTTTATTAACTGGTTTTTGTACAGTTAATATTTACAAGTATAAGTGCACCACAAACCCCCAAGACTCCCCAAAGTCCAGGCCTCACACTACACAATTTGTCTTCAGGCTGCCTCCACTCCTCTCCACCAAGCTCTCTTCTCTCCTGACTCCAGCCTTGAATGAAGGGAGGCAGCCCCTTTTATAAGCACCCAGATGTTCTCCAGGTGTGTTTCGGCAATCTCCCACCGACACACCCCAGTGTGGCGGAAGTGCCATCTGCATCCCCGGAAGCACTCCGGGTGTCCCTGCTCGTATTCCCCCCAGCACTTCCGGGTGTGGTGGAAGTGCTGAGGTCCAGGGCTCTGTAGGGATTGGGGCCTCTACAGGGCTGAGCTTCAAAGCTCTGTACCCATGGCTCCCAAAGCACCGAGGGTGGTCGTCGCATCCTTCGTGGTCTGGAGGAGGCGCAAGCCCTCCTCCGGTCCTCCTGGGCGTCTCGGCTGGGTACCACCTCCAGCCGCGTGCCACACCTTCTTAATGGCTTCTGAACACTGTCGGGACGTTGATAGCTGAGAGTCCGCTATGGCTCCTAAATCCTTCTCATAAGGCGGACTCTCGATTTTCTGACCGCCCATTGTGTATTCACACCTCACATTTTTACTTCCTGTGTGTAATTCTTTACATTTACTGACATTAAATTTTATCGTCCACAAATCTGCACAAGCCTTTCTGCTGTCCAAGGCCCTATGTGATGATTCAACAGATTCTTGATTATTTGACATTCCACCTATCTTGCTATCATCTGCAAACTTAACCAGTTTGTTACTTATATTCCTATCTAAATCATGTACAGGTGCCGGTCATAAAATTAGAATATCATGACAAAGTTGATTTATTTCAGTAATTCCATTCAAAAAGTGAAACTTGTATATTAGATTCATTCATTACACACAGACTGATGTATTTCAAATGTTTATTTCTGTTAATTTTGATGATTATAACTGACAACTAATGAAAGACCCAAATTCAGTATCTCGGAAAATTAGAATATTGTGAGAAGGTTCAATACTGAAGACACCTGGTGCCACACTCTAATCAGCTAATGAACTTAAAACACCTGCTAAAGCCTTTAAATGGTCTCTCAGTCGAGTTCTGTAGGCTACACAATCATGGGGAAGACTGCTGACTTGACAGTTGTCCAAAAGACGACCATTGACACCTGGCACAAGGAGGGCAAGACACAAAAGGTCATTGATAAAGAGGCTGGCTGTTCACAGAGCTCTGTGTCCAAGCACATTAATAGAGAGGTGAAGGGAAGGACAAGATGTGGTAGAAAAAAAGTGTACAAGCAATAGGGATAACCGCACCCTGGAGAGGATTGTGAAACAAAACTGTGGGGGAGATTCACAAAGAGTGGACTGCAGCTGGAGTCAGAGCTTCAAGAACCACCAAGCACAGACGTATGCAAGACATGGGTTTCAGCTGTCGCATTCCTTGTGTCAAGCCACTCTTGAACAAGAGACAGCGTCAGAAGCGTCTCGCCTGGGCTAAAGACAAAAAGGAATGGACTGCTGCTGAGTGGTCCAAAGTTATGTTCTCTGATGAAAGTCAATTTTGCATTTCCTTTGGAATCAAGGTCCCAGAGTCTGGAGGAAGAGAGGAGAGGCACAGAATCCACGTTGCTTGATGTCCAGTGTAACGTTTCCACAGTCAGTGATGGTTTGGGGTGCCATGTCCTCTGCCGGTGTTGGTCCATTGTGTTTTCTGAGGTCCAAGGTCAACGCAGCCGTCTACCAGGAAGTTTTAGAGCACTTCATGCTTCCTGCTGCTGACGAACTTTATGGAGATGCAGATTTCATTGTCCAACAGGACCTGGCACCTGCACACAGTGCCAAAGCTACCAGTAGCTGGTTTAAGGACCATGGTATTCCTGTTCTTAATTGGCCAGCAAACTCGCCTGACCTTAACCAAATAGAAAATCTATGGGGTATTGTGAAGAGGAAGATGCAATACGCCAGACCCAACAATTCAGAAGAGCTGAAGGCCACTATCAGAGCAACATGGGCTCTCATAACACCTGAGCAGTGCCACAGACTGATCGACTCCATGCCACGCCGCATTGCTGCAGTAATCCAGGCTAACTAAATATTGAGTGCTGTACGTGCTCATACTTTTCATGTTCATGCCTTTCAGTTGGCCAACATTTCTAAAAATCCTTTTTTTTTTGCATTGGTCTTAGTTGATATTCTAATTTTCCGAGATACTGAATTTGGGACTCTCATTAGTTGTCAGTTATAATCATCAAAATTAAAAGAAATAAACATTTGAAATACATCAGTCTGTGTGTAATGAATGAATCTAATATACAAGTTTCACCTTTTGAATGGAATTACTGAAATAAATCAACTTTGTCATGATATTCTAATTTTATGACCGGCACCTGTATATGCGGTGGGCTGGCGCCCTGCCCGGCATTTGTTTCCTGCCTTGCGCCCTGTGTTGTCTGGGATTGGCTGCAGCAGACCCATGTGATCCTGTAGTTAGCATGTAGGGGGTTGGATAATGGATGGATGAATGGATCATTTATCTTTATTAAAAAATAGCTGCACCCCCAGCAGTGCCCCCTGCTGGTCACCATTCTTAACATCACCCAATTGTGATGAGGTTCCTCACACCCTCACCCTCTGCTTCCTGTGTCTGAGCCAATTCTGCACCCATCTACACCTCACACCCTGAACTTCCACTTCTTTTAGTTTGATGCCCACTTCTCATGTGGCACCTCATCAAATGCTTCCTGAATTGATTGGACATGATTAGGAAAGGCACACACCGGTCTAGAGAACGTCCACCAGATGAGCAAAAAGCAAACCCTGAGGTTGAAGGAATTGTCTACAGAGCTGAGAGACAGGACTGTGTCAAGGCACCAACCTGAAGAAGTCTACAGCATTGGAGGTTCCCAAGAACACAGAGGCCTCCATTTTTTTTTTATTTTTTTTTTTGTTTTTTTAATGAAGTACGTTTGAAACAACTATATCTCTTCCTAGAGCTGGCCTCCTAAATTCGCCATAATAAAGGAAAGGCCTTGATAAGAGAGTGGTCAGTCTGACTGAGCTCCAGAAAACCTGTGTGGAAATGGGAGAAGCTTGCAGAAGGACCACCCACTACTGGAACATTCCACCGATCTGGGATTTATGGCCGAGTGGACAGACAACACATGACAGCCTGCTTGGAATTTGTAAAACGGCTCTTACCGAGTGTGCCTCAGTATGGCCTCCATTCTAGGCATGACATCTGGAGGAAACATGGCACTGCTCACCCCCTGTGCAATGGTGAAGGTTGGCGGTAGCAGCAGCATCAGGGAGTGGCCGACTAGACAGGGTCAAGGGGAAGCTGAATGGAGCAAAATACAGAGATATCCTTCATGAGAATCTTCTCCACTGACGGTCCTCATCCAACCTCCATAGAGAGGTACAATACAATACAATACAATACAGTTTATTTTTGTATAGCCCAAAATCACACAGGAAGTGCCACAATGGGCTTTAACAGGCCCTGCCTCTTGACAGCCCCCCAGCCTTGACTCTGTGAGAAGACAAGGAAAAACTCCCAATAAAAACCTTGTAGGGAAAAATGGAAGAAACCTCGGGAAAGGCAGTTCAAAGAGAGACCCCTTTCCAGGTAGGTTGGGCGTGCAGTGGGTGTCAAAAGTAGGGGGTCAATACAATACAATACACAGAACAGAACAAATCCTTAAGACAGCATAATAATAAAAATTTTAGAAGTACGGTTTAACAGTAGATGATATGACATAATTAGGTTTGGATATTTTTAGAGTCCTGGAGACCTCATCCATCTAGCTGCCTCCCCATTTGGCCATGCCACGGCTGAAACGTTGCTCCGATGAAAGGACCCCTCTTTCCCATGATTCCTGTGATCCTCCATCAGGGATGACTTTACCATAGGCAGGCAAACAACAGGTGGCATCTGGTGATGCCTTTGCACGTGTAGCTCCATCCACCTCAATCCACACTGCTGTGTTAGGCTTTGTGTCCGAGGGACCGTTCTGGGTTCTTCACTTGTGAGGATCGTTTTCATGCCACACTTGTTCTAAACTGTCCCCAGACTGAAGTCACTTACTTACACTGACCTCCTTTGTAAGTTGTTTTTGCGTACAGGTGCCCAAGGCTGATCTCCTGTTACCAGAAGGAACTCTTTGATTGCAGTTGTTGCTGCTGAAGTTGGCACAACCAAATATTAAGTTTAGGGGGAGAATTACTTTTTCACCTGAGTGATATAGGTGTTGGTGAACTTTTTCTCTTCATAAAATCCAAAGATCATTTAAAAACTGTGTAGTGTGTTTTCTAAGATTGCCTTTTGTATTATACTGAATTTGTTTGGAGATCAGAAGCAAGTGTTATGAATAAGCAAAGCTAGAGGAACTCATCCATCCACCCATTTTCTAACCTGCTGAATCCGAATACAGGGTCACGGGGGTCTGCTGGAGCCAATCCCAGGAACCAATCCTGGGCAGGGTGCCAACCCACCGCAGGACACACACAAACACCAAGCACACACTAGGGCCAATTTAGAATGCATGTCTTTGGATTGTGGGAGGAAACCCACGCAGACACAGGGAGAACCCGGGAAGCGAACCCGGGTCTCCCAACCGCGAGGCAGCAGCGCTACCACTGCGCCACCGTGCCGCCTAGAGGATCTCAGAAAGAGGCAAATACTTTCTCACAGCTTGGTATATTTAAAATTTCATTAAAGGATAAATATCTGTGTGTCTGTGTGTCCATCTGGTTGCTGTGTCTCTGTAATTCCAACAGGTGGCTCACCACAAACATTTGTAGTAATAAAATGCATTGCATTTGTCATTCCAACATATGGCACGTCACAAACATTAGCACTGCTTTCACGAATCCCATACCAAATGGCATTTAACAAAGGAAATATGGATTTCATTTGTCATTCCACCAGATGGCACTTCACAAACATGAACACTGCTTTCATGAACCTAGACCAAATGTCGTATAACAGAGGACAAACTTCTGTAGTAAAAAAAATGCAGTGCGTTTGTCATTCCAACAGATGGCACATCAAAAACAATAATACTGCTTTCAACTAACCTATACCAAATGTCATATAAGAGGACATATGCATTGCATTTATCAATTCAACAGATGATGCATCACAAACATTAATGTGGCTTTCATGAACCTAGGGCCAATTTAGAATCACCAATCCACCTAACCTGCATGTCTTTGGGAGGAAACCCACACAGACACGGGGAGAACATGCAAACTCCATGCAGGGAGGACCCAGGAGGTGAGCCCAGGTCTCCTAACTGCGAGGGAGCAGCGCTACCACTGCGCCACTGTGCCACCCTGTCATAAACATTTGTAGTAAAAAAATGCATTGCATTTTCCATTTCAACACATGGTAAATTACAAACGTTTGCAGCAATAAAATACATTGCATTTATCATTCCAACAGATGATGCATCTCAAACATTAACACTGCTTTCATGAATCCCATACCAAATGGCATATAACAAAGGCCATATGGCTTGCATTTGTCACTCCACCAGATGGCACTTCACAAACATGATCACTGCTTTCATGAACCTTGACCAAATGTTGTATAACAGAGGACAAACTTTTGCAGTAATAAAATGTAATTCATTTGTCATTCCAACAAATGGCACATCAAAAACAATAATACTGCTTCCAACTAACCTATACCAAATGTCATATAAGAGGACATATGCATTGCATTTTCCATTTCAACACATGCTGCATCATAAACATTTGCAGTAATAAAATACATTGCATTTATCATTCCAACAGATGATGCATCTCAAACATTAACACTGCTTCCACGAATCCCATACCAAATGGCATATAACAAAGGATATATGGATTGCATTTGTCATTCCAGCAGATGGCACATCACAAACATTAATACTGCTTTCACGAACTGTACCAAACGTCATATAACAGGACACATGCATTGCATTTGTCATTACAAAAGATGGCACATCACAAACATTTGCAGTAATAAAATAAACTCCTGTCAATCATGAAGAATCCACTGCATCCACTGAACAGTGTCATCTCCAGGCAGAGGAGTAGCTTCAGTGACAGACTGAGGAGATCGTTCCTCCTCCACACTATGCGACTCTTCAATTCCACTCGGGGGAGTAAATGCTAACATTACTCAAAGTTATTGTCTGCTTTTTTATTTTTATTTTTTCATTTTTCATTTTATTACTATTTAATTTAATATTGTTTCTTTGTATCAGTATACTGCTGCTGGATTATGTGAATTTCCCCTTGGGATTAATAATCTATCTATCTATCTATCTATCTATCTATCTATCTATCTATCTATCTATCTATCTATCTATCTATGTATCTATGTATGTATCTATCTATCTATGTATGTATCTATCTATCTATCTATCTATCTATCTATCTATCCTGCCTACTACACTAAAATTAATATCTATAAATATATAATAATATACATTGCATTTATCATTCCAACAGATGATGCATCTCAAACATTAACACTGCTTTCACGAATCCCATACCAAATGGCATATAACAAAGGACATATGGATTGCATTTGTCATTCCACCAGATGGCACATCACAAACATGAACACTGCTTTCATGAACCAAGACCAAATGTCGTATACCAGAGGACAGACTTTTGCAGTAATAAAATGTATTTCATTTCTCATTCCAACAAATGGTACATCAAAAACCATAATACTGCTTTCAACTAACCTATACCAAACGTCATATAAGTGGACATATGCATTGCATTTGACATTCCAACAGATGGCACGTCACAAACATTTGTAGTAAAAAAATGCATTGCATCTTCCATTTCAACACATGGTAAATCACAAACGTTTGCAGTAATAAAATACATTGCATTAATCATTCCAACAGATGATGCATCACAAACATTAACGCTGCTTTCACAAACCCCATACCAAATGGCATATAACAGAGGACATATGGATTGCATTTGTCTTTCCAACAGATGGCGCACCACAAAAGTAACACTGCTTTCATGAATCCCATACCAAATGGGCTAGAGCAGAGGACATATGCATTGCAGATGGTGCAACATAAATGTTTGTAGTAATAAAATGCATTGCATCTGTCATTCCAACAGAAGGTGTATCACATACATTTGTGATAATGTTACTATAAAGGTTTGTAAAGTACCATCCGTTGGAATAACAAATGCAATGCATTTTATCAGTACATGCATTACAAAATACATTCCAACAGATGGTGCACTGAACTTGTTAATGCTGTGGTCTACTTTGATTGCTTGGACGGGTAGCACAGCTAGTATAAAGCCCTGCACCTGAGCCTATCCGTGTCCAGTCATGTGCACATAGGGTGAAAAATTTGAAGAACATTTAAAATCCATATGTCTAGGCTTTATAATACTCCGTGATGCTGGAGCGATGAACTCGGCACCATTGCTGTGTTGCTACAGCTGCAAAAAGCAAACTTTTCCTTTTAGATTTTGCACAGCACTCCTTTATCTTTCCTTTAGGACGTGCCAATGTATGAACATGTTTGTTGAATTAAGTTCAATGTCTTGATTGATGGAGCCCCACAGTCCATCCATCCATTTTCTAAACCTGTTTATCCAAAGCCGGGTCTGCACTGGTCAACCTTTTGAGATACAATGGTTGGGGTTGTAGGTTAGCTGGAGCCTATCCCAGCAATCTCAGGCAGGAACAACTTCTGGACAGGGCGGCAGGCCTTCACAGGGTGCACATGCGCACATCAGTAGCTAATTTAAAATCACCAGTTCACAAGAGCTGCGTGTCTTTGTGGGAAAACCAGAGCACTCGAAGGGAACCCATGTGGGCACAGGGAGAAATACGAACTTCACGCCGGGAGTTTCACAGGCGCAAGAAGAGTCCTGTCAGAAAAATGTTATCACTTAGATGTTTATAGAAACCTGGCCTTGTTTTGAAGCCCTTTAACAATTTTTTTAAAGTTAATGGAACTCGCAAGAAAACGGTGGCTGTGTGGACGGAACGCAAAAAATGAGGTATTACTGTGATATTTGAGAGACGGTTTGCCAGAAATAACCGCTTGGAATCGGGTTCGAATCCCGCTCATGGAAGAAAATGTCTCTGAAATTAAGTTTTAAAAACTTTTTCTTCAACGAACGGTGCTTTGAATCCTGCATTACAGAGTTAGTTGTTTATTTTTCTTTTTTGATTAAAAAATAAAACAAACGTTTAATGAATGATTGATCTGTCAAGGAACACACGGACAAAAATCACAGTTAAAAATCACACTTAAACAAACTGCCTGCCCATTCTATTGAATCAGGATTATAACCAATAATGATGCGTTTCACTTACTTATATAGCAGCCTTTACCAAGCTCTCAGAGGGCTGCACAGATAATCAAGAGGGGTACAATAAAAATGAAAGCACAATAAGAATGAATAAATAATAGTGCACAGCCTTGTAAATTTGGGAAGTAATATATTCTAGTCGTTGCTAACATTTAATTAATTTGAAGTAGGTGTATAAATAAATATTTGGAAATATTGCAAAGGGAAATGTTTATATACTTAGCGCAAAACAACTATATGTGTTCTAGTAAACAGTACGAGACCACTGGCACACACACCAGTATGATTAGAATCATCTGAGTATTAAAAACGTAGGTCTATTTTATAATCATATTTTATAACATCAATGTTAATATAGAATATAATTATTATTATTCTATATTAGGCGGTACGTTCTCCCCGTGTCTGTGTGTGATTCCTCCGGGTGCTCCGGTTTCCTCCCACCGTCCAAAGACATGCAGGTTAGGTGCATTGGCGGTTCTAAATTGTCACGTGTGTGTGCGTGTGTGTGCGCGCGCGCGCGCCCTGCCTGGGGTTTGTTTCCTGCCTTGCGCCCTGTGTTGGCTGGGATTGGCTCCAGCAGACCACGTGACGCTGTGTTAGGATATAGCGGGATGGAAAATGACTGATTATTCTATATTAGCATTGATGTGAACAATTTGTGAAATTAGTGTTAAGTATAAAAAAAAAGCAGTCACACACACATATATATAATTTTTACTGCAGTAATTCATTAACAATTATTGGTCTTTATATACCAGAAAGACTATCCTAGGGTCTTCTGTAGGAAATATGTACAGATAAAAATAAAATGTGATTAAAAGTGATTAAAAAGAAAAGTTTTTTAAATTGGCAAAGATGGAGTCATGGAAAAAAAGTTTTCACTTTTATTGATTTGTATTTTTATAATTATACAGCACTTCATTTTATTAATATTTTTAAAGCTCATTCTGTAAAATGAAACTATGATTATACAATGCAATGTTTATTATATGTATACATTATTATATCTTTTTTTACACGTTTTGCATACATATTAAATAACTGTAATAAACTGCAGCAAGAATGTTTAAAAAATCGTTCGTGAATGTAAATATATCAGTCCGTTCATAATTCATTTAGACTACCAGATTTGAAACAAAATGTCACATATGTAATCGTATATCAAAGGGTGGTAAAACAACAATAATTAATACATTTATGAAACTTTTATGAGAAAATTAAATAAATATATATTTATTACTTAAGGTTATTTATCTCTACGAACCGAGACTCGTGAATAACATTTTTAGAAAGTTCAAAAATAAACGCAAATCGCAAAGCGTCTGTGTGCCGACTTGAACGAGCTTTTGCAGAATCCATTAATTGACAAGAGGTTGGCCCGCCCTTTCCAAGTATTGGTAGCCGACACGAGCCGCGATTCGCCAATTCTTGGTAGTCTACTCGAGCCGTCATTGGCCAATTCTTGGTAGTCTACTTGAGCCGTCATTGGCCAATTCTTGGTAGTCTACTCGAGCCATCATTGGCCAATTCTTGGTAGTCGATACGGGCCGCGATTGGCCCGAGCTTTCAATTCTTGGTAGAATCTTGGTAGCTAAAAGCGACCTGATTGGTTCTCGCTGCCAAGAGTTACCTCGACTCTTGGAGGCGCTGAAAAATAAATGGAAAACGAAAAAGGCCAGAATGTGAAAAAGCCTGTCAACGGTACACAACTAGCGGGGAACCACACGCGCGCCGGCCTGGTTTCCACTCGGTGATGCCGTTTTTTCCTGCCACGTGAAGGCTCCCCAGTAATTAAGAAACATCGAAATCGATTTCAAACCCTAGCGCGTGTTCCCATTCACACACATCGGCGCTCTAATTCGGTTGTTCTGCAAAAGACAGCAGTTCGACAGCAAGTCGAAGTTGCGGCTGTTCTGATTTACTGGAAATACTAATATTCTAAAAAGTGTGGAATTCATTTCGGGAACATTTGTAGCACTTGAATACTCATGTCAACTATATGATGCTTTAAATAAAGCGTTATAGTTAATAACATTTTCATTACAGTTTTTCTCGATTGGTTTGGCTCATTTCTTGAAACCGAGATGACATTCTCAAAATAACATGGACAGATCTCCAAACCACCTTGCAAATGTTCACAACAGAATGGCATTTCTCATTGATTTCATCAAATTGCAAATGCCTTAGTACATGTCTCAAGTGTCTCAGTGCATCTTTGCAAATGGTTAAGTACAAGTAGCCTGCAGTTAGCACAATAAGCCCACATTTAGCACATTTTCCAAATAAATAGATCTTGCTGATCTAAACTGATTAGTTGATTCTCAGTCTAATGGTTGTTCTCTCCAAAACATGTCAGCATGATTTCATCGTGTAAGTCATCATATGCACAATAGTCTGTTCAATTGTCAAAATTAGTCAAGAACATAATACCATGAACACCATATATGAATTTCTTGGAACATTTGATAAATTCATGACAGTAATTGACAATCAGGTGAAATTAGAACTTGACCAACGAAGGAGGAGTTTCCCACATCTCAGATGACCAACCAAACAGTTTGTTTAGTTACCTGACAGGTGCTGTCTATTGTTGTGAATGCTGCCAAACGTGTATATATAGAGCTTGGCTAGGGCCAGTACCATTTGAACATGGAGGTACCTCACCAAGTAAATCAAGAAGGGCAACCTCCTGCTCGAGGAAGAAGAAGAAGAGGAGGAGGAGGAAGAGGAAGAAGAAGAGGCGGAGGAGGAGGAGTGAGGATGCGTGGTGGTGGAATAGGGGGAAGAGGCCGAGGAGCACGAAGACACCATGCTGTCCCGGATGAGATTCGGGCCACAATTGTAGACCATGTGGTTAACCATCGCCTGACAATGGCAGAGGCTGGGCGCCGAGTGCAGCCTAATGTGCCTCGCTCTACTGTCTCCTCCATCATCCAAACCTTTCGCAGGGAAAACAGGTATGTACTCAGTCAATGATGGAGTCATTACAGTATACAGTACTGTGCATACTGTAAAGCAAGACATGTATAAACTCTTCATTCCGTGTGTGTGTGTGTAGGCCTACAGTACTGTAATATATTACCTCAATGTGATGTTGCAATATGATGTTACAGTACAGTAACTCATTCTGTAACAAATACGGCATACATTACAATTGTCATACAGTGTTGTCCTTTGACTTCTACGTCTAGGATTGGACGACAACCTCACATGGGTGGCAGAAGAAAACTTCTCAATGAACAACAAGAACAAGAGATCTGTAACATGGTGATTGCAAATAATGCTCTCACTTTGAGACAGATCCGTGATGCAATCCTTCAAGACAATGCCATATTCCAAAATGTCAACTCTATCAGCATCTCCACAATAGACCGGGTATTGAAGAAGCATCAGATGACCATGAAGCAGATTTACAGGGTACCATTTGAGAGGAATTCTGACAGAGTGAAAGAGCTGTGGTACCAGTATGTGCATGTAAGTCAGTTATTGGTTGTCTATTATAGTAACATTACAGTAAGCAGTGGTTCCCAATTTGTTTGGTTTTCAGTATCCTCTTTACCTTTAGAATCCAGCTTTATCTGACTACAGCATTTTGCCTAAAAACTGCAACAGTGTTTCTCCCTCTTTGTGTCAAATACTCCCTGCAGTGCCTCTGCATAGGCCTGTACCCCAGGTTTGGAACCACTGGAGTAGTGGCCAGTAGCAGGCTATATTGAACTTGTGGAGGAGAACATAGAACAATCCCATGTAATTTTCTATTTCTGTTGTGTATGACTCCTCTATATGACTGATTTGATTTTTTTTACTCTATTGTAGAGAATAATGGCATTGGAAGGGAATGAAACATCTCACATCCTTGTATTTGTCGATGAGGCTGGTTTCAACCTGGCCAAGGGCCGCAGACGTGGCGTAACATCATTGGTCAGCGGCCACGGTGGATGTCCCGGGCCGGCGAGGGGCAATTTAACAATGTGTCCTGCCATATCTGAGAATGGTGTGGCCACACACATCCCCAGTTTAGGCCCATATAACACTCAAAAGCTCCTCATTTTCTTGGACCGTCTTTATACACATCTGGTCCCAGAAAATGAGAGAGGTCTCGAAGGGCCTCACCTACCACACTATGTGATCGTGTGGGACAATGTAAATTTCCACCGTGGGCCGCTCATCAGGGCCTGGTTCACCACCCATCCAAGGATGCTCATGGAGCTACTACCACCATACTCTCCTTTCCTTAATCCCATTGAGGAATTTTTTTCCGCTTGGAGGTGGAAAGTCTATGAACATCAGGCTCAAGACCAGAGATCCCTGCTCCATGCAATGGATGCTGCATGTGAGGACATTACAGGGGATCAGTGTAGGGGATGGTTGAGACATTCGCCGTTTCTTCCCTCGCTGCATCGCAAGGGAAAATATCCGCTGCGATGTGGATGAGAATCTATGGCCAAACAGAGAGCAGCGTGGATGGCCAGGAGGATGAGGATGGTGGCCAGGAGAGGGACGGTGACGACAACAACCAGTGAAAGTTACCTTAGTTGTGAAACTTTATTTACTGTAAGCCCTACTGTAGGCTAGATATAATTTTTCTTGTTTTTTGTTTGTGTTTATATTTCGTACATGTACAGAATACTGTATACATTTTTATGTACTCTAATGTATGGAAGTTACTTTATGTGTGTCAATAAAAATGATTACAATTTCCTTGGAAGTAGGAGTGCAGTGTGTCTGATGTCAAACTTTGGAGGCTGCTCTTACTGTAAAATCCTTTTTTTCAGTTTTATACATAATTGTATTCTGTTGGCTAGACCTCTGCCATAGTGACAAAACATCTAGGCATTTTGACTTGCAGTGCTTACACGATGCCAAAGGGACGATGCATTTTGGGGGCACTAACTATTTAAATGGGAAAGGAATTTAGTTTTGACACATGGGTAAACTATTTTGGGAGAGATACGAGCTTTTGCAGGTGATCCATGGTGTTGTGCTAAACCATCCAGGTTATTTTGGAAAAACGCACTAAGTGAATGCAAATGAGCCAACGCAATTGAGAAAGATCTTTGACATTTTGATGGTACTGACTCTTTATATGGGAAAGGAATCTATTTTGAAGCATGTATGAACAGTTTTGGGAAAGATATGACCTTTTGCTAGTGAGCTGTAATGTTGCGCAGAACTGTAAGACTGTTTGGCCAAATGATCTTATAGTTTTAAGAATGTAATTTCTGTTTCAAGAAATGAGCCAAACCAATCGAGAAAAACTGTAAAACAATGTCCCCATGACCCCGAACTAGATATTAAAATGTGTATATTAGCACAGAACGGGACTACTTGTGTGAACAAGACACGTATTGTTTCGGAGCCTTCGATTGAAGCCCACCTCGCTGAAATGATGTGTGATAAGCAACACGCAATGAGGTCTTCAAGGACGGAGGGACAAAACCTCGACTCTGGTGGGACTCGAACCCACAACCTTTGAATCACCTCTTCCAAGTGCTTATACTAGAAGTCCAATGCGCTATCCATTGCGCCACAGAGCCACGTGGGAGAGTCGAACTGGGAGGGGGGGTTAACCATTTAGTCAAAATACAATTCGTAGCAGTAAATGGTTAATTGCTAACAGTTATCTCGTATTAGCATTGCGGTATATTGGGAAATAATAAAAAAATAAATATAGGGTTTGGAAAGAAAGCAGCAAACTTTACGAAGAGTTAACTGATTAAACAGAAAAAAAATCTAGCCCGCGTGGCACCCCGGCGTAATTTTAGACGTACACCGGGGGCGCGCACGCACAGCACCATCGACGCCTTCGTCACCCTCTTAACTTTTTCCGGAAGTGGCCGCTGTCTTGTTTGTGTGTTTTTTCCTTTTGTTAGAGCGAGACCTGAACAAGTTTAAAACTTCAAAAACTTCATCTCGAGGCACTCTAACTGTGAAAAAAACGTTCAATCCACTTTTAGGGTTCAAGTGAGTTGTTTTGTCGACAACACGTCAAGTCGGCTCTTCAGGCTTCTTTGTATTTTCTCGATGCGAAGAAAGTGCAACGAAGGGAAAAGGACACACGTTGTTGCGTGATAAACGCCTCTTAAGCATTAAAGCTTTTCATAAATTTATGTTATCGTTTATTACATAAAGTAAGATCGATGAGAAAAAAAAAAAAAATGTTTTGGTGTTTGACGAACCGTGTAGTCTTAAAAAAAAGTCGACTCTGGTGGGACTCGAACCCACAACCTTTGAATCACCTCTCCTAGGTGCTTGACTAGAAGTCCAATGCGCTATCCATTGCGCCACAGAGCCGCATATTCAACAGGCTGTCACTGGGGAGTTTATTAATGAAAAGGTACGCGCTACTAGTTTACGAAAAGTTTTCTTTTTGGACGTTTAGTGATGTATATGTGCTTTAAACCTTCCAGTAAAGTTAAGAGTAACTTTTTCCGCCCCTTCAAACTTAGTTCAGCGTTTAACCGCTGTATGTTGTACGCTCGGATTCTATAAATAACTTGAGTAACGTGTAGACTTTTATTGCATTTATGATTCATTGCAACCCCTAAAAACAGCGCGGCCACTCAGTCCCCTGACAGCCGCCACCTCTAACGCTCGCTCGCTCGCTCTCACCGCCGTGTCCCCAAAGCGGAATTTCACTGTTGTCACATTCTGCTCTCTGGCGACCCCTATCTAGAACTCTCAGACTCTGAACTCGTGCATCGTTAACGCTCTGCTGCCTTACCCAACACAACCCTCGGGCCGGGCTGCGGATTCACAAAGTATCGAGACCCCTTCGCTTTCTGCATATTTTATTGTATTGTCGGTTTCATTTTAATTTAACCTATCAATCGGCACTCAATGGCCCATAATGACAAAGTGAACACGTGTTCCCGGCAAGGTTTCGCACATTTCTTGAAAATCAAAAAATTAAATCACTCATTCACAGAAGTTTTCAGACCCCCTTTGAAGGCCCACTGTCAGCAATTCTAGCTTCGAGTCAACGTGGTAAGTCTCTACACAACTTTGCACACCTGGATTTGGACAGTTGATCCCATTCTTTCTCGCAGATCCTCTCAGGCTCTTTTAGACTGGATGGGAAGCATCTGTGAACTGCCAGCTTCAGGTCTACCCACACATGTTGTGCGATGCCACTTGGGGACATTCAGAGACTTGTCCTGAAGCCACTGCACCATTGTCTTGGCTGTATGTTTTAAGTCATTAAGCCATCACCCCAGTCCGAGGTAACATGCACTCTGGAGCAGGTTTTCTTTGTATAAGGACCTCTTTGTATTTGTCAGATCTCAAATCCAGTCTCCCTGTCCCTATAGCGTGGCACTGCCACCGTCATGCTTCACCATAGAGATGGCATTAGGCAGCTAATGAATAGGCCCAGAGAGTTCAACTGATGTCTATTCAGACCAGAGAATCTCTTTCATCACGCACTCAGTCTTTTAAAAGCCAAAGAGAGAGTTTGCCACTCTACATCTGATGATGATGATGGAAGGTTGCTGAGATGATCATCATCCTTTAGATAGGTTCTCCCATCCCAGCAGAGGACTTCCGAAGCTCTGTCAGAGTGACCATTGGGTTCTTAGTCACCTCCATGAATAAGGTTATTCTTGCCTGGTTACTCAGTTTGTCCGAATAGTCAACTCTAGGAAGAGCTCCGGTGGTCCAAACTTGTTCCATTCCACAATAATTCTGGAGACAAATGTGCCCCTGGGAAATTATTTGACCACCACTTGACTTGGTCTTTGCCTCACAGTGAGATCTACAGAGAGTTCCTTGGACTCTGTGGTTGGCTTTTTGTCTTTACGTGCGGTTTGAACTGTCTGCCTTCCATACACCTTACTAAAGGGTGTCCAGTCAATTCAATGGTGAACTCCACTCAAGTTCTAGAAAGATCTCAAGGAGAACTAAAGCAAGCAGGAGGCACCTGAGCGCAATTTAGGATGCCAGAGTAACACTTATGGATACCCCTAGAATTGATAGATAGATAGATAGATAGAAGGCACTATATAGATAGATAGATGTGAAAGGCACTATATGATAGATAGATAGATAGATAGATAGATAGATAGATAGATAGATAGATAGATAGATAGATAGATAGATAGATACTTAATTAATCCCAAGGGGAAATTCACATACTCCAGCAGCAATATACTGATAAAAACAATATTAAATTAAAGAGCAATAAAAAAAGCAGTGCAAGTTAAAAAATGCAAGGAGAGAGTGCGAGGCAGGTATAACAGACAATAACTTTGTATAATATTAACGTTTACCCCAGGTGGAACTGAAGAGTCACATAGTGTGGGTTCTCCTCAGTCTGTCAATGCAGCAGGACGGTGACATCTGTCTGTGGCTGAAGCTGCTCCTCTGTCTGGAGATGATCCTGTTCAGTGGATGCAGTTGATCCTCCATGATTGACAGGAGTCTGCTCGGCGCCCGTCGCTCTGCCACAGATGTCAAACTGTCCAGCTCCGTGCCTACAATAGAGCCTGCCTTCCTCACCAGTTTGTCCAGCTGTGAGGCGTCCCTCTTCTTTATGCTGCCTCCCCAGCACACCACTGTGTAGAAGAGGGCGCTCGCCACAACCGTCTGGTAGAACATCTACAGCATCTTATTGCAGATGTTGAAGGACGCCAGCCTTCTAATGAAGTATAGTCGGCTCTGTCCTCTCTTACACAAATCATCAGTATTGGCAGTCCAGTCCAATTTATCATCAGCTGCACTCCCAGGTATTTATAGGTCTGCACCCTCTGCACAGTCACCTCTGATGATCACCGGGTCCATGAGGGGCCTGGGTCTCCTAAAATCTACCACCAGCTCCTTGGTTTTGCTGGTGTTCAGGTGTAAGTGGTTTGAGTCGGACCATTTAACTAAGTCCTTGATTAGGTCCCTTTACTCCTCCTCCTGCCCACTCCTGATGCAGCCCACCATAGCAGTGTCGTCAGTGAACTTTTGTATGCGTCAGGACTCCGAGTTGTATTGGAAGTCCGATGTATGTTGGCTGAACAGGACCGGAGAAAGTCCAGTCCCCTGTGGCGCTCCTGTGCTGCTGACCACAATGTCAGACCTGCAGTTCCCGAGATGCAGATACTGAGGTCTGTCTGTCAGATAGTCCACGATCCATGGCTCCAGGTATGAATCTACTGCCATCTCTGTCAGCTTGTCCCTATGGAGCAGAGGTTGGATATAGTAGCAGGCAGACCACTCCTCAGTTTTGGGGGGGTCCTGTAACCAAAAGCTCGACCTCCCACTGTTATTTTATTAATCCTCACAATCCTAAGCAGACCGGCATCTTGAGATCTTAATGTGCGCTCTGGTTTGTAAGTCTTGATAAGTTCAGACAAGTAAGCCACACCTCGGCCATTTAATGCTTTATATGTTAAAAGGAGGATTTTGAAATCTGCCCTAAACTTAACCGGGTGCCAGTGTAAGGACTTGAGGACTGGAGTTACTGTATGTGTTCATATTTTCTTGTTCTTGTAATAATTCTTGCAGCATCAAGTTGAGATTTGAAGGCCCATAAAGTTTTACTCTCCACCAAATTACTTGGTAACGCATTCCAGGTGTCTCTGGTTCTCCGTGTGAAGAAACACTTCCTAACGTTTTGTGCAAAGTCTGCCCTTAACAAGTTCCCAACCGTGTCTCCGTGTTCTTCTCAAAGAATTCATTTTAAATTAACAGTCGTGATCCACTCTGCTTATTCCTTTTCGTAATTTTAAACACTTCAGTCGCGTCGACCTCTCGACCTTCATTTTCTCCAACTGAAAAGGCTGGCTAGGCATTTTGGAAGGAGGGGGGGACAAAGGTTTGAGATCGCTGCTCTGCAACGTGTGACACCCCAACTCAGAATCACGCCATCTACGAGTGATTTAGCACCGGGTTCCCCGTGAACAGAAGAGGAGGACAAGTGGCTGTTCATTTGTCTCGAATGGCTCTCCATGCCGGACCACCCTGCGTTGGTGTGGTCATAAGGTATCCCTGGCCCACCGAGGCTCCTCGGTACTATGGTATCATCACATTTAGGAAGAATTCTGATTTAGAGGCGTTCAGTCATAATCCACACAGATGGTAGCTTCTCCCTATTGGCTCCTTGGCCAAGCGCATAACCAAATGCCTGAGCCGGTGGTTACTCTCATGCTGAGCAGGACTGCTATTGTGACAACACCATCATCAGTAGGGAAGAACTAACCTGTCTCACAACGGTCTAAACCCAGCTCACCTTACCTATTAGCAGGTGAACAATCCAATGTTTGGTGAATTCTGCTTCACGATGATAGGAAGAGCTGGTGTAGAACAATCAAAAATCGACGACGCTTTGAATGCTTGGCCACATCAAACCAGTTATCCCTGTGGTAACTTTTCTGACACCTCCTGCTTGAAACTCAAAAAGCCAGAACTCACTTTCACTTTCATGGACTTTACTCATACTGTAAATCAAGATCAAGCGAGCTTCCTATAACTCAGATCTCTCAGTCCTTTAATCAGCCTAGTCACTCTTCTCTGGACTTTCTTATTTGCAGTGGTGATGGACAGATTGACAGACGAGATTAGACAGGAGTTCCCATGGACTGTTATGTTTGCTGATGACTTTGTGATCTGTAGTGATAGTAGGGAGCAGGTTGAGGAGACCCTGGAGAGGTGGAGATCTGCTCTGGAGAGGAGAGGAATGAAGGTCAGTAGGACCACCACGACAGAATACATGTGTGTGAATGAGAGGGAGGTCAGTGGAATGGTCAGGATGAGGGAGTAGAGTTGATGAAGGTGTATGAGTTTAAATATTTGGGATCAACAGTACAGAGTAATAGGGGTTGTGGAAGAGAAGTGAAGAAGAGAGTGCAGGCAGGGTGGAGTGGGTGGAGAAGAGTGTCAGGAGTGACTGGTGACAGACGGGTATCAGCAAGAGTGAAAGGGAAGGTCTACAGGACGGTAGTGAGACCAGCTGTGTTATATGGGCTGGAGACGGTGGCACAGGAGACAGAGCTGGAGGTGGCAGAGTTAAAGATGTTGAGATCGGCATTGGGTGTGACGAGGATGGACAGGATTAGAAATGAGGACATTAGAGGGTCAACTCGGGTGGGAGACAACGTCAGAGAGGTGAGATTTCGTTGGTTTGGACTTGTGCAGAGGAGAGATGCTGGGTATATAAGGAGAAGGATGATAGGGATAGAGCTGACAGGGGAGAGGAGAAGAGGAAGGCCTAAGAGAAGGTTTATGGATGTGGTGAGAGAGAACATGCAGGTGACGAGGATGACAGAGCAAGATGACGAGGACAGGAAGATATGGAAGAAGATGATCCGCTGTGGCAACACGTAACGGGAGTAGCCAAAAGAAGAAGAAGATTTATACTCCACACATCAGGAACACAAATCCCACTACTGACACCTGTCTGTGCTCCAATTAGAAAAAGAAATGGGACCATTTGTATCTCAAATGTTGTAAGTCACCTTGAATAAAGGCCTAAACTAAGTGTATTGATGTATACTGTACAGTTCATAGAGCGTTCCAAAGAACATTCCCTAATGCGCTGTTGTGATTCATTCATGTGACCCTGACCGTCTCTGGGTTCAAAGGTGGGAGAATCCAGACTTGCAAACAGGATGTCTCTTGCCCACCTGCTGTCCCAATCTCTGGGCTTGAGGTTTGTCACGTTAACAGCCATCAGTTTCTTGTGGGTACAGATACGTAGAAGAGAGGAGCATCCATCCATCTAGCCCCCCTCTCCAGGGCAAATCTCCACCCTGGGTGGCCGGCCGGTCACTCATGCCCTTTTTACATCACATGATAAACCCACAGAGGTTTCTTGCGCTTATCTAGTCTGCCCAGCTGCCACCTCATAACTGTGAATTCTACCTCAGGAGTCATCAGTTGACTTGTCTTATCGGGGTGACTGGCAGCGAAGGAGAAGAAGAAAAAGAGGAAGACGATGTGTGGTGTTCTTTCCTCAAACTCCACCCCCACCGACCTGCTCATTCAGTAACCTTGTGTTTCTTCTCCCATCCCTGAGCTGCCGAGCTCGAGAAACGGCACCACCGTCACAGCTCGGCTGACACAGACAGATTTTTTTTCACCTCCCGCTGCCTTCCAAATCCCAGATGTTTGGGGACAGCTTACCATCTCAGCGAATTCTGGGGGAAAAAAATAAATAAACCATTTCAGCCGGAATCAGCACTTTCAAAGGGAATGTCTGCTGGGCGGCAGGGAGGGCTGAGCGAGCAGCTTGGCAGCTTGACAGCAGCAGCGTCGCGCAAAAGCTGAGTGGCTTCGGACACCTGACTGGGAAAAATGAAAACATTATCCCCTGTCACCGCATAACTTCCACAGGGCTTTTTAGACGAATGCCACTGGGGCCCTTTACAGCACAACTGCCGAGGACACTGGCCTTGTGGGCCAAAGTTCTCAATTCTAGACAAAATATTTGGAGGAAGAATCCTAGAAATGGTCACAGGCATATACTGTACATAAAAGGAATAGTACAGAATAAGAGTATAATAGAATAGAATAGAATATTAGGAAGTTTTTCTTTACACAAAGAACGATAGACACTTGGAATAAGATACCAAGTAGTGTGGTAGACAGTAAGATGTTAGGGACTTTCAAAATTCAAATTCATGTTTTCTTGGAAGAAATACGGGATAGGACTGGCGAGCTTTGTTGGGCTGAATGGCCTGTTCTCGTTAAGAGTGTTCTAATGTTCTAATGTTCTAACAGAATAGAATAGAATAGGATAGGATAAGATAGAACAGAACAGAATATAACATAATAGAATAGGCTAGACTAGACTAGACTAGAATAGAACAGAATAGTTTAGAATAGAATAGACTAGAATAGAATAGGATAGAACAGAACAGAACAGAACAGAATAGAATAGAACAGGGTAGAACAGAATAAGACATAATAGAACAGAACAGAACAGAACAGAATAGAATAGAACAGAAATAGAATAGGATAGAACAGAACAGAACAGAACAGAATAGAATAGAACAGGATAGAATAGAACACTAAGGTCGCAATCTGATTGGTCAGTCTGACTTTGGTGTGATTGGTCAGTCTGCCTTTGGTGAAGCAACATAATGAGAGTGTGAGACCCACAAGGAGGAGTAAAGGCATATGAAGGCATGCTGGGAGTCACCTTCAGAGACGAGGAAATATAAAACCAGACAGGAGGTGACAAAGGCACCTCGAAAATAATGACAGAGAGTCTGAGAGACAAACAGCACTTGAGAAAGGGAGTGCTGGTGAAGAGACATTCACACACACGCAGATAAAGAGGAAAGGTGCTGAAGGTACACATAGGGCAAGAGGAAAGGAACATTTTTGTTTTAATTGTTCTGTTATCTGTCTGGGTGTAGAGTGTCATTTCAGGACATTGCATCATTGTGGTGGCGGCTCTACCTACTTTGCCACCATGTAGCCTTTTGTTACATTACTGGTGTTGTTCCTATCTTGATCCTAGTCCTTGCTCCAGCCCCCCTGTGACCCTGTTCGGGATAACGTGAGTTTAGAAGATGGATGGATGAATAATATAATAAAGGGGATAATAAAGAGTTGGCATGGTGGCACAGCTGCTACACAGTAAGGGACTGGGGTTCACATCTTGAGTGTTCCTAGCATGGAATTTGCTTGATCTCAACATGTTTGCATGGGTTTTTGTAAGGAGCTCTGGTTTTCTCCCATAGTCCAAAGATATGCATGTTAATTAAATTGGCCTTAGTGTGTGGATGTGTGCGTACCCAACCCGTGATGCACTGGCACCCTGTCTAGGGACTGTTCCTGCCCTGCGTGCAGTGATTGATGAGATATGCTACAGCTGCCCCTCAACCCTGCCCTGGATTAGCAGGTTATTAGCCTGGATGTATGGGTGGATGGATGGATAATTTAACATAACAAAGGGCTGCATGGTGGCACAGTCAGTAGGGCTGCCACCACACCGATGCAATGTCCTGAAATCAGATCCAATTCCTTGAAGCTGGCACGTTCTCCCTGTGCCTGTGTTGGTTGTATTCCAGGTTTGCTCCCATTATCTCCACCAATGTAAAGTTTTGTTTGACTGACAATCCCAAATTGGCACCTTTAAGTCTGTGTGTATACTGTAGTATGTTATTGGACCCTGTAATGGAGCTGTGCCCCTGTTCATTGGAGTAAGCAGGATTGAGAATGTTATTAATAATAAAATAAAATGGCACTCCACACCAGCACAAGGGTGGATGCCAGTCCATCACAAGGCCTGTTATATTAAACAGTAATATATCACAGAGGCCATTATATTATATTATATTATATTATATTATATTATATTATATTATATTATATTATATTATATTATATTATAATGACTCACAGTGAATTTAATTGCCTTTTTTGACATTGATTGTCAGAGAAAGACTCTTTCAAATTTGTCCTATCATAGCAAAGACTAGGAATTCACATTTGAGAATGAATGATGTCACAATTTTATGTCATCTCAAGCCACAAGCTGGTACCCGTGAAGGCGTTTTGTGATTTCATTGGAAATTATGATGACACTTTGTAGTTGTCTAATATTAACTCTAAGGCTTTGCCACAAAGAAGAAGATGATAATAATAATAATAATAATAATAATAATAATAATAATAATAAAATTAATAATAATAATAATAATCAAAGTACTGTAGAAGAAGAAGAAGCCATCCTAATTCAAGGTGTTCATAACAAATGTAATGATTTACTTTATTAGGTCAAATTACATAATAAACGAGAACAGATGTGCCATATGTTTGAAATATTAAAATGTGTGCTTAATTTAAATGTTTCAAGTCTAAATTTTCTCAATTGTAACAGACATTTGTCATTTTACCCCCATCGGGGAGAGGTTCATAGAGGGCTAGATCCCAAAAAAGGATCAAAAATCCAAAATATTATCATATTCATATCACTGACCTTGAAATAGTCTAAAACGATACCTCACATGCTTAGGTTTTAATTTTGTCCTATTTAACCCTTTTCAGGAGTGAAGGGCAAGGACCACCGGTAAAGAATCAGATATCAAAAATATCATCGAATTTGTGATCAGCCACCATGACACTCCACATGCCTATTATTACCAGTCACCATTGTTTCAATGTTTTGTGAAAAGCAGTAAGTTTGACCCCTCATATCCCATTAGGGAATTGGTGGATGTGGTCTCCACAACTTCAGGTCCTTCTGGTCATTTTTGCTGAAGTCACCTATTTATTTAATTCTTTATCAAACAGGGTGATTTCCTGGACAATAAATGGTGCATAAAGGGTCTAAAACTGAGGGGTGTTCAGGTCTGCAGAGCCAAAAATAATGAGGCACCTCAAAGTACTTGATATCTTGCACAACTAGACATCACGATGAGTCAAACCATACATCATATGTGGGAGTTTTCTCATACTGGTGACTCTGGAGGAGCTGAATAAAACAAAGTGATTTTGAAGCATTCGTAAGGAATTCTTATGAACACAATACACTTTGCCTAAATAATAAATTGATCTTATAAGGTGTTTCGCTTATTCATGTGGTTGAACATTAGAACTTATTCCCAGACAGTCTACAGATTGAGGCTTACCTGGTTATATTGATATAATTTGTAAGTCACTTTGGTTAGAAGCGTCTGCTGAGTGAATGAACGCACATGAGTGTTGGTGCAGACCACTGAGCCAAAAGCGACTGCAGGTTTGACAGACAGAGGATGACTGAGTGACATGGGCTGTTTGAGAATTTGCTCGCTGTGGGGCCGCAGTCCCTGCTCACTTAGCAGCTTTTCACCTACTTCAGTAACCCATCAATCACTACCATTCTGACTCATCTTTTAGTAAATCCTGACTGAGCGGTTCAATTTCCCTTGGATTTGGTAAAATTGATTCTCAGTATGAAGCCAGCCAGCGTCTGACATGAGCTCAGATTCTCTGTGGAGTATGATGAGAAGAACGTTAAAATGACGGCACGCTACTCTATCAAGAGACGGCCCATTAAGCAAAAGAAGAGAAAAGTGACGACAGTGTCACACACGTGCAAGTAGGAGACAGCTAAAGGGCCTGAGTAACGGTAATTCCATACTAGACCAGGGGGGGGGCAGCGAGGTGCACTTACTGTCTTTCCCGATCCCTTGCAGACCATTCTCGGGAAATCCGGCGCCTTCGATGACATCACTTCTGGTCTCAAAGACATCACTTCCAGGGCCGGCACCTTCAATGACGTCACTTCCGGTCTCGAAGACATCACGTCCAGGTCTGGTGATAGTGATGATGTCACTTCCGGTCCTGATGATGTCACGTACAGCCCCAGCCCCAAATGATGTCACTTCCTCCACTGGCCTTAAAAGCCGCCATCTTGCCTCCACATCTTCAGTTCTGATTTTCGACTCAGTCTTGTGATCATCTCACAATTATTTCAATGACCTTTTGCAGCCAAGGCCTATTATACAGATGGCTGCCCCAAACCTTTATGATGTCAACAGACTCAGTTGTTAAGACGAGAACCACTTATGGTGGACCTGCTACTTGTCACATGTCTGTCCAGCAAGGCAAACACTCTAACCTTATTCACTTGTGTGTGCGGAGGAAAGCGAGCGCCACGACAAGCAGAAGGAGGTGGCATCACACAGCATTCCCTTCAATACTGACGCCAAGAACCCAAAGAATCCTGGAGAAAGCAACTTTTAACGCAAATTATGATAACTTCTCATGAGTAGTTATGTCACAGTACCAAAAGAGAAATACCCTAGTAGAATAGCTCCTACAGAAGTGAATGCTAGTCCTGGTCCTCTTTTACATTTACATTTATTCACTTAAGATCTTGTCATATTATGTGGCTTGCCCAGAGAAGTTCAGTTGCAGACTGCATTTGCACCATCGTAATGCGTCAGGGACAGTCACTGGGCACCCCTGTGATGGTGTTATCTTTGATTCTAGCAGGTCACTTAAAGCGCACATTACAAAGTCGTCCAAATCAGGTTTCTTCCATCTTAAAAATGTTGGGAAATTAAGGCGTTTTCTAAATAAGCGGGATTCTGAGAAATTAATTCCTGCATTTATTTCTAGTAGGATTGACTACTGCAATACGGCGTACACTGGCTGTTCAAACTGTTCTTTATACAGCGGCCAGTTAATCCAAAATGCTGCTGCAGGAATTATTACAAGAACGAGAAAATACAAATACATAACTCCAGTTCTTAAATCCTTACACTGGCTCCCAGTTAAGTTTAGGGAAGATTTCAAAATCCTCCATTTAACATATAAAGCCTTAAATAGCCGAGGTCCGGCTTACTTGTCTGAACTTATCATGACTTACAAAGCTGAGCGCACATTAAGATCTCAAGATGCCGGTCTGCTTAGGATTGTGAGGATTAATAAAATAACAGTGGGAGGTCGAGCTTTTAGTCACAGGACCCCCTAAACTGTGGAGTGGTCTGCCTGCATCTATAAGAGATGCCCCTTCAGTCTCAGCCTTTAAATCCCAGCTGAAGACTCACGACTTCAGTTCAGCACACCCTGACTAGAGCTGCTGATTAACTGTACAGACTGCATCTCTGTTGTCAGTCATTAGCACTAAAACAGAAGGAATATGAGAAACTTAAGGACAACTAGAATTTGTTACTAACCCTCCTCACCTGTTCTGTTTTTCGTCTCAGTACTGAAATGTGGCACTTGGTGCCACAACCCACCTGCCAAGTTGTTCTTCCTGCCATCTTTGATGGAGGATCACAAGAATCGTCGGGTAGAGGGGTCCTTTAATCGGATTGGCTGGCCCAGCACTGACTCAGCTGTGGAATGGCCAATAGGGGGAGGATGCTTGATGGCCAAGGTCTCCAGGTCTCTCTGAACAAATCCAAATCATATTATGGGATATCATCCATCTATCCATTCATTATCCAACCTGCTATAGGGTCACGGAGGTCTGCTGGAGCCAATCCCAGCCAACATAGGGCGCAAGGCAGGAAACAAACCCCGGACAGGACGCCAGTCCAATGATCATTTAGCTGCGTAATGACTGCCATTTTCTAGAATTTTACTTAAGAAAGGCAGGTTAGAAATAGCAGGGCCATCTTAAAAGCATTGTAGCCCACCCCAAAGGGCAAAGCAGTGCACTTGGGGGTCCCTACCTACACAACCATCCATCCATCCATTATCCAACTTGCTACATCCTAACTACAGGGTCACGGGGGTCTGCTGGAGCCAATCCCAGCCAACACAGGGCGCAAGGCAGGAAACAAACCCTGGGCGGGGCGCCAGTCCACCGCAGGGCATGCACACACCAAGCACAATTTAGAATCGCCAATGCACCTAACCTGCATGTCTTTGGACAACCAGCTGAATCCAAACACAGGATCACAGGTCACAGTGGTCCGCTGGAGCCAATCCCGGGCAGGGCACACACACCCACACTAGGGACAATTTAGAATCGCCAATGCACCTAACCGGCATGTCTTTGGACTGTGGGAGGAAACCCACACAGACACGGGGAGAACATGCAAACTCCACGCAGGGAGGACCTGGGAAGCGAACCCGGAACACTTAACTGCGAGGCAGCAGCGCTACCCACTGCGCCACCGTGCTGCAATACACCAAAGAAACTAAACAAATAAATCAGAAGAATTGATAAACCTAAACAGGCGGTTTGAAGGAATCAAACTAGTAAAGTAAATTGAAATACCAATAACTAAAATGAAGTGCTTGAGACTCACTGCCTGGCCTTCCTTTACAGACTGGGTGGAAGTCCCTGCCAGTGATGCTAATAATTTTCTTGATCTGAATCAAAATGAAATGGAGGTCCTTATAGCGGGTCCATCAGCTAAAGCCAAACTGGTCTTGGACTTCTCGGCTCTTCCTCTGTCTTTTGCAAACCTCAAGTCCGCAATCTTGGTGTTATCTTTGACAGTAACCTCTCTTTTGAGAAACAAGTTAATTCTGTAGTCAAGAGTTGCTTTTTCCAGCTTCGTCTATTAGGTAAGATCAAGCCTTTATTATCTTCTAGGGATCTTGAGAAAGCTACTCGTGCTTTTATCTTCTCTCACTTTGATTACTGCAACTCGCTGAATTCTGGGATTACCAAATCTCTGATACGCAGGTTACAGTTGGTCCAGAATGCTGCCACTCGCTTTCTGGTTGGGGCAAGAAAGTCTGATTCTGTTTCTCCAATATGAGCTTCTTTACACTGGCTGCTGCCTGGCAGTTTTCAAATTGATTTTAAAATCGTGTTGCTAGTTTTTAAATCTTTACATGGACTCGCTCCTGCCGATTTATCTGAACTGTGTGCTTTACTCCAGCCATCTAGAGTGCTTAGATCTTCTGGCCAGTTGTCTCTTGTTGTCCCTCGTACTGAGCGTCAAACTAAAGGGGACAGCTGCTGCTCCTCGCCTGTGGAACTCTTTACCTCGTCACATAAAGGAGTCGTCTGCAATTCAAAACGAGACTAAAGACTCACTTGCATTCTGTGACCTCCAGTAATATTGATGGTTTCCTCATTGCGATTATGTAACATTACTTCTGTTTATTCTTTATTTGATTTCTATGTATGTTATTTGTTTCTTTTCTTTAATTCGATTATTGTAAAGCACTTTGGCCACAGCATTCCTATCTTGTTTTAAATGTGCTATATAAATACATTGACATTGATGTGCAGGGTGGTCCCACACCTCGGGGTTCCAACTATAGAACACAGGGAACATACTGACATCTATAAAGGCAGTAGAAAAATATTCTTAAACATAACAAAACAATAATACATTAAACATATCTGCTAAATAATCACCGGTGTGGTGGACGGCCGGAGCCCTTACCCAGCCGGGACGCCCCGAGTATGAAAGGACTTGGGGAGAGAGTGTTTTCAAGACCGTTTCTCCCTTTGACTGGCAGAGGGCAGCCCCCTTGGGTTGCAATGGGGGACACAACAACAACATTTATTTATATAGCACATTTTCATACAAAAAAATGTAGCTCAAAGTGCTTTACAAAATGAAGAACAGAAAAATAGAAGACACAATAAAAAATAAACATAAGTCCACATTAATTAATATAGAATAAGAGTAAGGTCCGATGGCCAGGGTGGACAGAAAAAACAAAACAAAAACTCCAGACGGCTGGAGAAAAAAAATAAAATCTGTAGGGGTTCCAGACCACAAGACCACTCAGTCCACTCTGGGCATTCTACCTAACATAAGTCAAACAGTCCTCTTTGGATTTAGGGTTCTCATGGAAGGACTTGATGATGATGGTCATGTAGACTTCTGGCTTTCAGTCCATCAATGCTGGAGCATCATGAAGCTTTGAGTAGGTGGTGGTGGCGCAGGCCGCCACCACAACGAAACCGGAAAAAGAAACAGAAGAGAGAGTAGGGGTCAGTACGGATTTTAGAGCCACCATGAATAGTTATTATGAAGAATTGAACATACAGAGTATCAGGATTAAGTTAAAGTGAAGTTAGGAGAAAGCCATGCAGTGTTTTAAACTGCTCCACCATATCAGCCTGATGAATTCCTATTGGCAGGCAATTCCAGATTTTAGGTGCATAACAGCAGAAGGCCGCCCGCCTCACCACTTCTTTTAAGTTTTGTTCTTGGATTTCTAAGGAGACACTCATTTGAGGATCTGAGGTTACGATTTGGAATATAAGATGTCAGACACTCCGATATATAAGATGGGGCAGATTATTTAAGGCTTTATAAACCATAAGCAGTATTTTAAAGTCAATCCTGAATGACACAGGTAACCAGTGTAGTGACATCAAGACTGGAGAGATGTGCTCGGATTTTCCTTTCCTAGTTAGGATTCTAAACACAGGTTGTGAGCATGAAAGCTCCGCCCTTCTGGTGCCCATGGCCACCACCAGGGGGTGCTGGGACTTTTACAGGGTCCTATTTGGCAGCACTTCCACCAAACACTGGGCACTGGGAGTCCCTATAAAAAAGGGGGCCAGTTACCACCACCACTCAATGGCCAGAGTTGGGAGGAAGAGGACAAAGACTGAGGGAGAGTGGAGGTAGAAGGAACTGTGTTGTGCTTGTGTGCTGGACTGCCTATTCTGAAAATAAAACCGTGTGCTGGGTGCTAAACCGGTCTGCGTCGGGGTTAGGGCGCCTGGTCACACCCCCGGGGTTCACACCGGACAGACCAATAGCAGCGGAAACTGTCATAACAATTGAACAATTGAACCTTTCATGAAAAAGACAAAAGAGAAATGTAATATTTAAGCCGGGGAGGAGCCCAGCCTAACACACACAGCATTGTCAAGTTTGATATCGTCTCCAACTAGGAGTCATGTAACATGCCACTGGCTATAACAGACGTCTTTATCCAAAGAGACTTACAAAGGAGGTCAACATAATCGGGTAAACATCAGTCTGGGGGCCGTTACTGGATGAAGTTACAAAATGGGCCATCACAAGTGAAGAGCTCTAAACCAAACTAGACTGGCTACTCTTTACTTAGCTACTAAGATCCCAACATCAAAACTGTGATCAATACAAGAGGTGCTCACAGGACAGGAGGGTCTTCGGGCGCTTCTTGAGTGTTTTCTCCTCGTGTTATCCGATCACTTGTGACAAGCAGCTAACGTCAAAGGTACCAACTAACTAATCTCTTAGGTTATTTTCTTAATGGTGGATTGGAAGAAATGTCGAAACCAGCTAGCCACCCATAACCTTATCCCCGTCCCACTGCCTGCGTTCGCGTATATCGCGTATTCAACCCTACGGACCTCCACGGTGAGCTGTTTGCTGACTGGGACTGCCTTAACTTTCAATCCATTTCTTCAAACCCAGTTTGACCACCAATAGAGGACTTCACATTGTGGACCCCCTTATGTCCTTCAGGAACCCCGTCTAGACAAGGAGCAGACCATCTAGCGTCTTGGTGCATGAGACGCTGATTTCAGCATTCGCGAAAATTAGATTTATTTCCATTAAAATCAAGACCAGGAAAGTATTGATGTCCCTTCACTTTCTGCACACATTTGCCATCTTTACCCATCAATCTACACTCAATGGTCCAGGATGATAAAGTGAAAATATGTTTTCGGAAATGTGTACAATTTCATAGCTTCACTGGACCCCTCAGACCCTTCATTCATTCGTTCACTCATTCATTTTCCCACTACTTATCTGGGACCAGTTTGCAGGGGGTACCAGTCTTACTCTCAATGAGGCCCACACGTCCCTTTCCCCAGCCACACTTGCCAGCTCATACTGTGAGATCCCAAGGTGTTCCCAGGCCATCAAGCCCTGGGTCTTCCCTGCGGTCTCCACCTAGCTGGTCGTGCCTGTAAAACCTTCACAGGGAGGCACCCACCCGTATCAGATGTCCGCGCCACCTCGGTTGGCTCCTCTCAATGTGGAGGGTCAGCAGCTCTACTTCGAGCCTATCTTTCATGTATGTGCTTCTCACCACATCTCTAAGGTCGAGGAGCACAGACACCCTTCATTCAGTAGTTTATGAGGCAGTAATTCCATCTTTGAGTCTTCTTGGGTCTCTGCTGACTTTACATACTTGGATTTGAGCAGTTGGTCTCATTCTCCCTGGCAGATCCTCTCGAACTACAGTATGCTAGATGGGCAGCGTCTGTGAACGGCCATTTTCAGGTCTCTCCATTTACAGCGCATCACTTTTTCCACATTTTGTTATTTCACAGTCTTATTCCAAAATGGATTCAATTATTTTTTTTCCTCAGAATTCTACACACAACACCCCATAATGACAACATGAAAAAAGTTTACTTGAGGTTCTTTGCAAATTTATTAAAAATGAAAAAACTGAGAAAGCACATGTCCATAAGTATTCACAGCCTTTGCCATGAAGCTCCAAATTGAGCTCAGGTGCATCCTGTTTCCCCTGATCATCCTTGAGATGTTTCTGCAGCTTCATTGGAGTCCACCTGTGGTCAATTCAGTTGATGTGACCTGATTTGGAAAGGCACACACCTGTCTATAGAAGGTCCCACAGTTGACAGTTCATGTCAGAGCACAAACCAAGCATGAAGTCAAAGGAATTGTCTGTAGACCTCCAAGTCAGGATTGTCTCGAGGCACAAATCTGGGGAAGGTTACAGAAAAATGTCTGCTGCTTTGAAGGTCACAACAAACACAGTGGCCTTCATCATCGGTAAGTGGAAGAAGTTCGAAACCACCAGGACTCTTCCTAGAGCTGGCCAGCCATCTAAACTGAGCGATCGGGGGAGAAAGGGCCTTAGTCAGGGAGGTGACCAAGAACTCAAAGGTCACTCTGTCAGAGCTCCAGAGGTCCTCTGTGGAGAGAGGAGAACCTTCCAGAAGGACAACCATCTCTGCAGCAATCCACCAATCAGGCCTGTATGGTAGAGTGGCCAGACTGAAGCCACTCCTTAGTAAAAGGCACATGGCAGCCCACCTGGAGTTTGACAAAAGGCACCTGAAGGACTATCAGACCATGAGAAACAAAATTCTCTGGTCTGAAGAGACAAAGATTGAACTCTTTGGTGTGAATGCCAGGCGTCACGTTTGGAGGAAACCTGGCACCACTCATCACCAGGCCAATACCATCCCTACAGTGAAGCATGGTGGTGGCAGCATCATGCTGTGGGGGGCAGGAACTGGGAGACTAGTCAGGATAAAGGGAAAGATGACTGCAGCAAAGTACAGAGACATCCTGGATGAAAACCTGCTCCAGAGCGCTCTTGACCTCAGACTGGGGCAACGGTTCATCTTTCAGCAGGACAACGACCCTATAAGGACACAGCCAAGATATCAAAGGAGTGGCTTCAGGACAACTCTGTGAATGTCCTTAAGTGGCCAGCCAGAGCCAGACTTGAATCTGATTGAACATCTCTGGAGAGATCTTAAAATGGCTGTGCACAGACGCTTCCCATCCAACCTGATGGAGCTTGAGAGGTGCTGCAAAGAGGAAAGGGCGACACTGGCCAAGGATAGGTGTGCCAAGCTTGTGGCATCATATTCAAAAAGACGTGAGGCTGGAATTGCTGCCAAAGGTGCATCGACAAAGTATTGAGCAAAGGCTGTGAATACTTATGGACATGTGAGTTCTGTTTTTTTATTTTTGATAAATTTGCAAAAACCTCAAGTAAACTTTTTTCACGTTGTCATTATGGGGTGTTGTGTGTAGAATTCTGAGGAAAAAAATGAATTGAATCCATTTTGGAATAAGGCTGTAACTCAACAAAATGTGGAAAAAGTGATGCACTGTGAATACTTTCTGGATGCACTGTATGTTCTGTGGGGTGTGGGCTTTGGCTGGGCCCCTCAAGGATCCTCAGAGACTTGTCCCAAAGCCACTCCAACGTTGCCTTGACCTGTATGCTTCAGGTCACTGTTGTGCTAAAAAGTGAACTGTCTCTCCGGTCTGAGGTGGCATACATTCTGGAGGACCTTCATGGACCTCCCTGCATTTGGCTGCATGAGTCCTTCCCACAATTCTGACCAGTCTCCCTGTCCATGCACCCTCCCACCAGCATACTTCACTCTTGGGATGGGATTAGCCAGAGGAGGAGTGTTGCGCCACCACCACCTGATCAAAGCACCATGATGTTCTTACATTGATTGATTAAAAGCCAGAAGTCTACGTGACCATCATCATCAAGTCCTTCCATGAGAACCCTAAATACAAAGAGGGCTGTTTAATTGATGTTAGGTAGAATGCCCAGAGGGGGCTGGGTAGTCTCGTGGTCCCCTGCAGATTTTATTTTTTCTCCAGCCATCTGGAGTTTTTTAATTTTTTCTGTCCTCCCTGGCCATCGGACCACCTCATTCTATGTTAATTAATGTTGTCTTATTTGAATTCTTACTTTGTCTTTTATTTCTCTTTTCTTCATCATGTAAAGCACTTTGAGCTACATTATTTGTATGAAAATGTGCTATATAAATAAATGTTATTGTTGTTATCAATCTGACACCACAGAATTGCAAAGGGGTGAGCGCTCCTCAAAGCCCACAAAACATATCTCAACCAAGGAAAGCCTGACCCAGGAAAATGGGAGGCTTAAGACCATGCTAGGCCTAAAATGGAGATAAGCTTTTAACTATAAAAAAAATAGCATCATATCGCACCATGGGGAAAAACCGCGCAACTCTGGATGGAGCAGAGATACTGTGAGTCCCACTTGGAATCTTTAAATGAAGATTTATTACCAAAAAATCAGAATGACAGAAGAAACGCTCAAAAGAGCCAAACAAGACCAAAACGGGTTGCCTAAAAAGGCAAATCAGAGTAAGCAAGTCCCAATGCCATCCATCCAGTGGCGTAGCGTGGGTGTCAGCCGCCCAGGGTGGAGGAAAATTTCGCCCCCCCCTTATTTAGGTATTTCAAAAGACTAAAATATAAAGTAATTCTTTGCCGCCCCCTGAAAGTGCCACCCCCACTACGCTACGCCACTGCATCCATCCATTATCCATCCCGCCATATCCCAACTACAGGGTCACGAGCAGGGCCGGATTAAGACCCTTAGATGCCCTAAGCACTAAGTAAATTTGGTGCCCCCTTACACTAGTAATTCAAAATATTAAAACAATAACAAGCTAGAAAATAAAATTTTACTTTATTATCGAAAATTCGACATTAAACAAAACATTTTGACATGAAAACTGTAGATTTACCATTTTGATTATTTCGTTGGGCGGCACGGTGGCGCAGTGGTAGCGCTGCTGCCTTGCAGTTAGGAGACCCGGGTTCGCTTCCGGGTCCTCCCTGCGTGAGTTTGCATGTTCTCCCGTGTCTGCGTGGGTTTCCTCCGGGCGCTCCGGTTTCCTCCCACAATCCAAAGACATGCAGCTTAGGTGGATTGGCGATTCTAAATTGGCCCTAGTGTGTGTTTGTGTGTGTCCTGCGGTGGGTTGGCACCCTGCCCAGGATTGGTTCCTGCCTTGTGCCCTGTGATGGCTGGGATTGGCTCCAGCAGACCCCCGTGACCCTGTATTCGGATTCAGCGGGTTAGAAAATGGATGGATGGATTATTTCGTTTATTTATGGCTTTTGTGTGAATTTTGCAAATCTATTTACGCATATTCTTAGTATAAGATTTGATGAATATTTTGTGAATTTTTTTTTAACAAATCTATTAGTAAAAACGTTATTAATAATTTTATCCAATTGTAATCAGCTGTACAATTTTCACTTTTACATAATACAAATGAATTTAAAAATATCCAAGAAAAGAATTAAATGGACTTACCAGAATATTTTTTTCCTCAAACTGGGATGATTTTTTGTTTTTGCTTAAAACAGAAAATAATGCTTTCTACGCACTAGAAATTTTAAGTTAAATAACAGATAATTCATGAAACACAACAATTACGTGATAATAATTTTTAATCAATTATTAACTATTATTTAAAAATATAAAAACATATTTTTTTGAATCGAATTATTTTCACAATATTATATATATCACATAACGTGGCGTTTAAGAGAATCACCATGAAATGGGAATTCCCCATTGTAGATGGCACCAGTATGCAGAACGCACTGTGTAAGGCGCCATCTACGAACAGTGACGGCATAGGGAGGTACAGGGAGGCATTATTCATTTTTCATTAAATTTTGGCCATGAAAAATTTTTGTGGTGCCCCCTTTACCCTTGATGCCCTAAGCATGTGCTTACTTTGCTTACATGATTAATCCAGCACTGGTCACAGGGGTCTGCTGGAGCCAATCCCAGCCAACACAGGGCGCAAGGCAAGAAACAAACCCCGGGCAGGGCGCCAGCCTACCGCAGCCCAATACCCTAAACAGAAATCAAAATCTGTAAATGGAGCAAAAAAATGTCAAGAAGATCCAAAGAACAAGAATAAGCAATGAGAGGAGAACTCACCAATGCCAGCGCATACAATGAACCTCAGAAGGACTGCAAATCCCAGGAGCCTTTATTGGGCCTGGAGCCGTCCATCAACGGAGATTGACAGGTGGACACGCCCCTTGAGGAACCACCCACAAAACATGAGGCACAATGTCAAGCAATGATCCATACATACAGTAGAGACCAAACAATTAAGAAAACTGACAAAAAAAATGAACCCTTACAAAAATAAATAACAGTATTAACATTGCATAACAATACCAACATTTAAAAAAATGAATGAAATGACATAAAAAGAAATAGAAACATAAGCTGCGGAGTCGACTCTGACTTAAACCTAACAATGTGCAGTTATGACTGAAGCCTTCCTGGCACTTCATTACGCAAAGACTTGTGGGAATCTGAAATCAGCTACTGTGACGCGGAGGTGAAGGAGAAACCTCGGCGACTTTTATGAAGTTTCCGGATGAGATATCAGGGCAGTGTAGCTATTAGCTAAAGAAACAAGCAGCAAATGCACTGAATGGTCTCCTCTCATTTGTCAAATTTAGTGAAAACCAGACATAGTGCCTGGAGGTCTGCCCAAAAAGTTCAATTTTGTCTCGTCAGACCAGAAAATCTTTTTCCTCAGTTCTCAGAGTTCTTTACATGTTGTTTGGCAAATTCCCAGTGAGCTGTCATATCCCTTTTTGCTCAAGAGGGGCTTTTGTCTAGTCACTGTACTATAAATGTCTGATTGATAAGAGTGCTCGTCCTTCCAACAGGTTCTCCCATCTCAGTGGGGGGCTTCTGGATCTCTGTGAGTAGCTCTGAAGCTCTCTGACCACCTCCATAGCCAAGACCCTTCTTGCATCTAGGAAGAATCCAAACTCCTTCCATGTCATAATTATTGAGGCCACTGTGCCCTGGGAAACACTCAAAGCTTGAGAGATGGCTTGATCTCCTTTGCTCTGATCTTTGTCTCCCCACATTTTGATCACGGAGGTCTACAGAGAGATCCTTGGACTTCATGGCTTGGTTTTTGTCCTGACACACATTGCGAATTGTGGGATCTTCAATACACAGACACACGTGCGCCTTTCTAACCAACTCAGTGGGCCACAGGTGGACTCCAGTCAAGTTCTAGAAGCATCTCAAGGAGAATTAAAGCAAACAGGACACAGGCAAGCACCACTGGGGGGCTACAGCAAAGGGTCGGAATGCTTACAAGAAAATATGAACATTTCAGTTTGATTATTAACAAATTTGCAAACTTTTCTGCAAACATCTGTTCACTTTGTCATTGTGGGTTTTTGAGTGTACAGTAGACTGAAGAGCAAAAATAGAAAACAAAACGAAAACGAAATTTACAACACGATAAAGTGTGCAGAAAGCGAGGGGGTCTGAATGATCTGTGGACTCACTGAATCCTTGACATTCTCATCCTCTGATCCGACTTCCTTTCATTTACACCTTTGTGTTTCGCTCCCTCATCTTATGTATGCTTCATATTCTCTTTCCCTTTACTCCTCCCTTTCATTCTTTCAATATATCCTCATCTTTTCATCCTCTCTTTCTTTCTTTCTTTCTTTCTTTCTTTCTCTTTCTCCTTCTATTCTCTTTCCATTTACTTCTCCCTTTCAAATCAAATAAGTTTTCTAATTTAAATTAAATGTCACCTTTCTTTCTTTTTCTTACTTTCTTTCTATACATTCTAATAGTTTCATCCTTCCTTTCTTTCTCTTTTTCAATAATCCTCAACTTTTCTTTCTTTCTTTCATTCTTTCTTTCTTTAAATACGTCCTCGTCTTTTCATCCTCTTCTTTCTATTATATTTCCCAATACTCCTCACTTTCTTTCTTTCTTTCTTTCTTTCTTTCTTTCAATAAAACCCCATCTTTTCATCCTTTCTTTCTTTCTTTTTCTTACTTTCTTTCTATACATCCTCATAGTTTCATCCTTCCTTTCTTTCTCTTTCTTTCTTTCTTTCAAGACAACCCCATCTTTTCATCCTTCCTTTCTTTCTTTCTCTTTCTTTCTTTCAATACATCCTCATCTTTTCATCCTCTTCTTTCTATTTCCCAATACTCCTCACTTTCTTTTGTTTTTCTTTCTTTCTTTCTTTCTCTCTTTCTTTCAATACATCCTCAACTTTTCTTTCTTTCTTTCTCTTTCTCCTTCTATTCTCTTTCCATTTACTTCTCCCTTTCAAATCAAATAAGTTCTGTAATTTAAATAAGATGTCACCTTTCTTTCTTTCTTTCTTTCTTTCAATGCATCCTCAGCTTTTCATCTTTTCAATCTTTCTTTCTTTCTTTCTTTCCTTCAAATCAAATTAGTTCTGTAATTTAAATAATAGTCTGCTTGCCTGGTGAAAGCCAGAATTTATCTGGATTACAATTTCTATAAACTGGTCAGTAATTAGAATTCTTTTATAGACTGGTGCAGCACTAATGAGGCTGCTTGCACAATTAATGCAGGAAATTGTTTTTCTTATCTCAGATATGAAGTTAAATTTGTATTTATGGTTGTCTGATATTGCTTGTACTGGAATGTAATTAATTGATTTCTGATTAATAAAATTAATTTTAAAATTCCTTTATTCTCTTTCAATGCATCCTTGTCTTTCTCATCCTCTCCTTTCTTTCTTTCTTTCTTAATGGACTGGTAAAAGCCAGGGTGTTTTTAGAATATCAATGTTATAGAATGACTGAAAATGTGAATTCTTTTGAGGAAAAACTGTGCATGTTCATGAAGCAATTTGTAAACTTGGAGATAATTAATTGTTTTTTTCTTTTTTAACATATGAATTAAGTGTTGTTTTTGGGGTGAGCTGTGATTTTCTTTATTTGCTCTACTTTTGCTATTGTAAATGACATGTTGAGTATTGATTAATAAAGTTCAATTCAAAATGTTAAACAAATTCTTCAGACGCTGTACGAGCTCATTTTTGTTCAGTGGGGGCTTAGACTGGGGGGACATAGAGACGCAGAAACAACAAAGTACTTCTTCTCAGCACGAGATTTTCGAGGCATTACCGGCTTGCATGGTTTTCATTTGCGGCTCATTTTCGATCCTCAGGCCAATGCGCGGAGCGCGGGTGCCACTAATGAAGGCGGCGGCGGCGGCCGTTTGATGAGCCAATGTCACCTGCAAATGGAGCGCCAGTACATCATAGACGGGGGTTGGGGGTGGGCGTTTGTTTTACGAGGTGATTGGTGAAAAGGAAGTCGGCATTTTACGACTAATCCAAAAAATGTGGATTTTAATGAAGAGGGCCGGGTGGAGTGCAGGGTTTGATTTTAACAGCAGTTACAGCTTCACAATAATGAATGACACGGTGGGTGATTGTCATCTGCAGTCTAAATGCGACTGGCACCAAAGCAGAAACGGATAGACTGTTCTAGAACAGACGCTAGAAAGCCTATTCAGTGTTCCTTATCGCGCCTTCTAAGTGGCACTGCAGTGGTCGCGATGCGCACCCCCCGTTTCCCCAGACTAATGGACTTCGAAATGGCGTTTTGTTTTTTGTATGTAGATCACGTCGATCGGCTTAAAATCAGGTATAGTGTTCTCTGTCCTAAAGCCCCCACTATCCCCCCAGTCACCGCCAAACAGTTGTCAAACAGTTGTCATGGTTACCAGCAGCCAGGCATGCGCTGGACGGCCACCTCTATTGAAGGGCACTCTTGCGTCTGGAGGTCGGCAAGCTGGGAGCGGCCCCTTCTTTGCAGCGCTCGAATTCCAGAAGCCTTTCGCTGAATGACCCTGGTGGGTTCATGAACTTTCCCGGCGCGCCCAACAGGCTCTCAAGGGCGCGGCCTTTGACTTTCCACGGTGGTGACTTTTTTACTCGGGCTCATGCCGGGCTCAATGGGACTTTCCTCACTTGACTACGTGACATGCCGGTCAAAGACTGGACATGCGTGACGGCCGGTGGAAAAGCAGCCCGCAGCACCTGCCGCCAGAGCGGGGGCTGAAGGAGGGGATGGTAGGGGGGTGTAAGCGAGAAAACAAGTTCACAGGAAATAAATAAATAAATTAATTAATTGATTAATTAAACTTGTGATGAAAAACAGCTGATTGTGTTTTAGGAAACCTGGGCGTAAAAGAATAAAATACAAAAAGAAACAAATAAATAAACGCAAGAAACAGGTCAATTATAAAAGAGCCACCCTGCAAGTCATCCCTTAATAAAGGCAAGTTAAGAAACTCGTAGTGCGGGACACAAAAACAGGCAAACACACGCGGCTACAGAAAACAGAAAGAAAGAAAGAAAGAAAGAAAGAAAAGATTACAATGCGCACCAAATAAAAATGTACATGTACCAAAAGATTAACGACTCATTCAAATCTGATCTTCTTCTCCTCCTTCATCCTATTGCAGCTTCCTTAATATTAACGAGATTACCGCTGCTACGGCATTCTTCACTCTTTCTCCTCCTCTTCCTCCTCCCAACCCGTTTATACAAAAGGAAAAACTTGTTAATTCCTAAACAGGGGCATCCTGATGTTATTACTACTATATTTATTAGCTTACTACTACTACAGATAGCAACAACAACAAACTTTATTATTATTATTATTATTATTATTATTATGCATTCAAATAACTCATTTTCTAAACATTTCTATATTATAAAACATTTGTTAGGATAACACTATCACCACTCCCACTACTAACCATGTTAATAGTAATATTTTTTCCAGATCAGTGTAGTGAATGACATGTTTGTGAGTAAATTACTACCACCAGTTCTACCACTGCTACTGCTACTGATGATGATATTCGTTCATTCATTCATTTTCAAAACTCTGTAATCCCACAATGCCAACATGATACTATTATTGATACTACTATTACTACTACTGATAACACAATAACAACAATATTATTTTCTTGTGTTAGTGTTAATATCCATAGTAGTAGTGATATTATAGACTAAATTAATTAATTATTCTTTAAACATTTTAATCTAAAAGATATTTTTGAGGATAATGCTATCACCAACACCCCCACTACCACCACCACCGCCACTGATATTACTAATACTACTACTGATAATAATAATAATAATAATAATAATAATACACTGTGACCCTCATCAGGAAAAGCAGGTAAGGAGATGAGCTGAGGTGGGAGTAAATATTAGATAGATAGATAGATAGATACTGTGGTGGGTTGGCAGCCTGCCCAGGATTGGTTCCTGCCTTGTGCCCTGTGTTGGCTGGGATTGGCTCCAGCAGACCCCCATGACCCTGTGTTAGGATATAGCGGGTTGGAAAATCACTCACTGACTCACTGACTGACTGACTGATGACTAATAATTGTCTGAACATTTTTATTCTAAAACAGGTTTATGAAGATAATGTTAACACCATTGCTATCATTACTTCTACTACTACTTATCATGCTATAATATTATTATTTTTATTATCCATCCATCCATTTTCCAACCAGCTGAATCCGAACACAGGATCACAAGTGTCTGCTGGAGCCAATCCCAGCCAATAGGCAGGAAACAAACCCTGGGCATACACCCACCCACACACCAAGCACCCATGGGAGAATTTAGGATCGCCAATGCACATAACCTGCATGTCTTTGGACTGTGGGAGGAAACCCACTCAGACACGGGGAGAACATGCAAACTCCACGCATGGAGGACCCGGGAAGCGAACCCACAGATCTCCTAACTGTGAGGTGGCAGCGCTACCCACTGCGCCACCATGACGCCTAGTAGTAGTAGTAGTAGTAGTAGTAGTAGTAGTACCATTATTTCCCAGACCTGCTTATTCCAGTCCAGGCTCGTCGAGTCTTCAGAAATGCTATCATTCAATATGTGGGTGAAGACAATGAATGGATAGTTAATAAAAGTCACATGACAGGAAACAGAAATGCTTTCAAGCAGCTGGTCATTTAGTTCTTCATGGGAACAAACCGAAGACAGTACCTGGTGAACAGAAGGGGGCGCTCATACAAGCCAGGCAGGGAGCTGCCCACAAGACCACACTTTTAAACTTTTTGAAAGACACACAGAGAGAGCTTTCCTTCTCTTGGCTTCAGTTCAGCTGTGACCAGAAGACGAGTGCCACATTTAAAGCCTCTTGATAAGGGTGTTAGTCCACCAGTTACGTATCACCAGGATGACTTGCACGTGTGTGCCATGTACAGAATTCCCATGGCCAGGAAGTCTGCAGGATGGAGGCATCTCTGTTGTTCATCTACCAGTCACAGCTTGTCAATGGAAGCCTCGGTTGTGTTTCAGATGCCTGTCTCATAAAGGTTTTATTAACACGTGGAGAACATGGTGGTTAAGCTGGTGTCTTCATCACATCATGTCAAGGCCGAGTGTGCCTGCTCCTTTGTGCCAGAAACTACTCTGTAGGGCAAAAGAACAAAGAATGTGCAGAAAGGAGCATCATAAGTCTCACTTTCTCAGGACACACGACATCATTGTTCAACTCCAGTAACATTTTGTGGTTGGAAGTGAGCAGCAATGTTGTGATGAGTGATAGTCAGCTATACACTGAGGAATTATTCTTCTTCAAAGAGTTGATGCTGTTGGACTTTTCAAAAAAGCCTTTGAGACTTTGACCGCACTAACGTGTCTTACTCCTGACCTACAAGTCCCGGAGTGAGGAGAACATCCTGTCCTTGTGGGAATTTAATAAGAAGTAGGCAGAAATGGGTGGGGCCAGAGGCGGTACTGCAGGTAACATCCCTGGTCTTCTGATTGGTTACACGCGGAAGAAGAAAACATTGCAGCATTGAAATCCTTCCCCTGCGTGTCCTTCAAATGGGACCCCACAAGTGAAAACCCATTCATTACCTGAAAATGAATAAGGGGGATCCAAAACTTCAAATAACACAAATGCCAAATAACAAATCCTAAACTGAGAATGATATTAAATAATAGATCAATAATTAACAAAGTAATGACATGAATAATTCTAATCAAGTCCAAAATTCAGTACTTTATTAAACCAAATCCTTAAAACAAATACAAAATTATAATAATGCAAAATAAAAGCTCTAAATGTCACCAATTTATAACACGAGAAGGTGCCGACATTCAGTAGGAATTAAAGACACTGCAATGAAGGTTTATGTAGCATTCAGGTACTGCAGCAAAACTCGAGGGCTGTGGCCCAATCATGGGGTCGAACTAATCAAGTATTGAAATAACTAGGGGGCTCTGGACCCTGCTCGCTGCGCTCACCAACCCCCGGGTGGTGCTACCCACTACCCACTTCACAGCCCTGCTGCTCGCGTATGGGGCAGTGGACGTACAATTTAAACAGATTGTTATTTTCATGGGAATTGTTACTTATGCATAATAGAACTATTTTACATTACGGTGAGTAATTAACCAAATTATAAAATATTAAAATGTAATAAATTGAAAGAAAACGATGTTCCATGGTGTGTTTGAGGTATTCGTTGCGTTATACGTTTTCGTTCTTTTTGGCCTTGAAATTAACACGCAAATACTTTTTAAGCTTACACTTTCATTGTTAAACCTTTCTGAATTAACTTTTTGTCAATATCGCATTGAATTCTGATTCCGTGTTTGGACTTTCATCGTGACAACACAACGTATAACTGCCCGTGATTGAATTTCATTTCTATCTCTCTAATAGATAAAATGACTTTCTCGAATGTTTGTCCCTGTGATTTGTTAATTGTCATAGCAAAAGTTATTCTAACGGGGAACTGTAAACGTTTTAATACAAATGGCATATCGACATCTCCTTTGGTGTCTAATGTTAAGATGTACTACATTACCTTTCTTGTCATCTGTTAAAATTTTCCACATCAGAATTGTTCGACCAGTTTTGAGTACAACTAATCTTGTCGTATTGCATAGCCCATCACTCAGATATAAATTACACAATTACATTGCGACACATCCTTCTGTTAACAGTAATTCGGCCGGTGGGAGAGTGCGCGGTGCTAACAGTTGTCGATATTCTTCGTGATATTGTAAGTTGATGTTTTCCTCTTCCTCACCATCACCACCAACTGTCTCAGCAGAGTCTATTGATACGCATTTAACCAATTTGTCATGTAACCCATCGATAATTTTCGCATTAATTTGTTTGACTTCCTCGTTTCTCGATGCTAGGATTCCCTGTGTACTCATTTCTTCTGTTGATAACCCTTCAGGATGAAATTCTTCAATAAGATTTGGACATTATAAGTCTTCTTTTACTGGGAGCTTAAAGTGAGGAAAACGTTAACATTTAAAAGAGCTGAGAGAGCAGGAGCTGTGATGACAAAAGCATTCACACGAATGAAAGGTGAGAGGACCGCAGGCGTGGGCCGTGAACCGGAAATGTTGGAGAGGAGGACGGGACTTGAAAAAATCTCTCGGCAATAGTCTCGTCTAAAGATTTTGTTTTATAATAGAGAGACATCTCTCCATTATAAAAAAAAATAAAATTCTGGGACAAGACGTGACTTTCACGTCCCACGAGATGAGACTTAACCACACCCGGGGCCGGAAATAAAAGACAAAGAGTGGAAGACAAAGTAGAATGTCGTAAAGAATTCAAAAATGTTGGCGCGACCCACATGCAGAGCAGATTAGAGATAATGGAAGTACGAAAATTTCAAAGTCTCAAAAAACTGATAGTAAAGATCACATTAGCGCAAACAAACAGAAATCATTACTCGGTGAAATAATGGAACAGCAAAAAGAGATTGAATATATTGTTCAGATTTAAACTTTAAGTCGGAGACTTGTAGATCATCTAATTTGTGTTGCCTTCACGGAAAAGTAGTGTTGCCTCCCAATGAAGAGAATGAAAAGATTTGTGGTTTGGCGAAAGTGAAATCCACATACGTGAGTGGCAAAGACGTGAAATGGCTGGAGCGTAGTGCAGGCCCGGGGTTGGCAAGCGAAGCAAGCAGGGGGCAAAGCCCCCCATAGTAATACATATGGAATAGAGCTGATAGGTTTAATCAAAGAGACACCACAAACTAACGATATTCAACCCAAAATGGAGTGGGTTAGAAAAAGAAGTAGAAACAAGAAGGGGTTAAACACAGAAAGCATGTGTAAATGAATAGGCAGAACAAAGGAATGAGAGTTGAGGGCCCAAAGGATACCCTGCTTAATGCCCGTGTCGAAAAGATGAAAAATGGGCACAATCGTGCCAAGAAAATAACAACTGGAAGTTGCCACAATCGTCAGGGACCATGGAGCTCTGGTCTCCTGAGAAGATGGTCTGAGGATGAACGCCGACGTCTGGTGATCCTTCAGTTTAAATATCACCGAGGGGTAGAGCTCATGCGAACTGGATGTGACTTCGGTGGTCCTCCTGGGGTTTCTCTTTCTCTAGTCTAAGACAACAGATGGAACAAAAGCTAGTAGCAGTGTCACGCTGAAATCTTTCCCCGTACTTGTCTGCCACAAACCGGTAATGATGCCAATTGGTGTGTGAGACATGGCAACACTCACAAAACACTGAACAAGACTGTGATGGACCCCTGGGGTCAGACAGCACCCCCGACCAATAACTCCAGTACGAACACACATGCACAGTCCTGGGTTCAAGTAATGGATGGTTTTTATGACAAATACCTCCAAAAGTGACGAAAGCACAAGTAATCTCTCGTAATCTCTCTCATCAATACCTCTCTTTTTTTCACCAAACTGCCCTCCTCCAGTCGAGTGTTGCTCTACGTCTTCCCACCTCCGACTGATAAAGGGAGTGTGGTCCCTTTTATTGAGGACCCAGGGCCTCTGCTCGATGGAAGCACTTCCAGGTCATACAGAAGTCCCACTTATTAGGGAGCTCATCTCCCTGCAGCGGCCACTTGTGGCACCCATAGTCCCCAGCAGGGCTGTGTTGCCGGACTACATTTCCCAGCATCCCTTGCTGGTTCCCAAATGGGCTCCGATATGGAGATGGCTACTGCCATCTAGCGTTGTGGGGTAATAACGCATCCCCTGAAGCATCTTTCATAACTGTCCATCCCTTCTGGCCATCTCTATTGGGTCTGGATCTTTCCTCTCCCTGGGCCAGGATGCCCATCCACCCCATGTGGCACTGACAAGGCTTTAAGTCCAAAATCAAGTCTCTGGCTGGAAATGAGACTTGAAAATCAAAACTAAGTCTTAGAACTAAAACTCTAGCAGCAGGCCTTGAGGCCTACACATGCCCATAAATGGTAAAAAAAAAAAAATTAAACTCTTCAAAGAGTTACCCCAAAGACGAACCAAGTACCTTTATCTATTTCAATATTCATTAATGTAGTGAGAAGCCAAGCAAAATGACACCTTTAATTGGCTAACTAAAAAGATTACAATATGCAAACTTACAGGGTAACTCAGGCCCCTTCTTCAGGTGAAATGTAATCATCACATCCTGCCTGAAGAAGGGGTCCTGAGTTACCCTGAAAGTCTGCATATTGTAATCTTTTTAGTTAGCCAATTAAAGGTGTCATTTTGCTTGGCTTCTCATTACATTCATAATGGCTAACACGGTACGACAGCCTAGTGCTTAAGATTCGTTAACAAAACGAATGTTCAAAACTGATAACCAGCTGGCAGGTTTTGAATTATAATTTCATGTTCTCCATCTATCCAACCCGCTATATCCGAACTAGAGGGTCACAGGGGTCTGCTGGAGCCAACCCCAGCCAACACAGGCCACAAGGCAGGAAACAAACCCCGGGCAGGGCGCCAGCCCACCGCAGTATTTCATGTTATTAATACTGTAAATTGTTTCTTTAGAACATTAGCACATTAGAGAGATTTGGTGGAGATCAAGCCATTCAGCTTAACAAAGCTCGCCAGTGCTACCCACTTTCTGTAAATCCCCCAAAAATAACATCAAGTTGAGTGTTGAAGGTCCCAGCAGTCCTCCTGTCCACCACACTGCTTGGTCACTTATTCAATGTGTCTGCGGTTCTCAGTGTGAACAAAACATTCCCAAACATTTGGGCAACATTGACCCTTCACAAGTTTCCAACTGCGCCCAGTGTTCTATATGACCTCATTTAAAAATCACCGTCTGATCTACTGGACTAATCCCCTTCATCATTTTAAACACTTCAGTCAGGTCTCCTCTTCATCTCTGTAAAGGCTCAGCTCTTTTCATCTTCATAACTCACCCCCTGTAGCCCCTCAATCAGCCTCGTTGCTCTTCTCTGGACTTTCTCCAGGGCTGCTGTGTCTTTATGGAGTGACCACAGGACTCCAGATGAGGCCTCACCGGTGTGTTATAAAGCTTGAGCAGAACCTCCTGTGACTTGTACTCCACACATCAAGGCGCTATATAACCTGACACTCTATTAGCCTTCTTAATGGCTTCTGAACACTGTCTGGAAGTCTATAACTTAGAGTCCACTATGACTCCTAAATCCTTCTCATAAGGTGGACTCTCGATTTTCAGATCTCCCACATGGCCTGGAGGACATCTAAAAGCCATTCATCAAATCTGGTAGTTGGTGGCATGCTTGTGTCAGGACCCTGACAGCCTCCTCAAGTTGCTTATGAGACACAAGGCTGTTAATATTGCAGCCTTTAACTTGTCCTTACAGAAAATGGTTCCTCACTGTAGCCCTCAATCAGCCTTGTTGCTCCTCTCTGGACTTTCTCCAGGGCTGCTGTGTCTTTATGGAGTCATAAACTTCACCCAGGACTCCAGATGAGTCCTCACCAGTGTGTTATAAAGCTTGAGGAGAACCTCCTGTGACTTCTACTCCACACATCAAGGCGCTATATAACCTGACATGCTGTTAGTCTTCTTAATGGCTTCTGAACACTGTCTGAAAGTCGATAGCTTAGAGTCCACTATGACTCCTAAATCCTTCTTATAAGGTGGACTCTCGATTTTCAGACCTCCCACGTGGCATGGAGGACATCTAAAAGCCATTCATCAAATCTGGTAGTTGGTGGCATGCTTGTGTCAGGACCCTGACTCCACACATCAAGGCACTATATAACCTGACATTCTGTTAGCCTTCTTAATGGCTTCTGAACACCATCTGGCAGTCGATAGCTTAGATCAGCGTTTCTCAACCTTTAAGTATTTGTGACCCGAGTTTTCATAACAGTTTTAATCGTGCCCCCCTCCCTTAACGTTTTTTTGAAATGAGCCCACTAATACCAATTTCTTCTTTTTTAATTAATGATATATCATACATGCATATTTTATTATAGCTACTTAACTTTTATCGACATTTATCTAACCCTATATTTCTTTTTCTAGTATCAGAATGTCGTTCAAGTTGATTTGTTTTGGTTTTAATAGATGATTTTTCATATTTTTGATTCTTGTTTTCTTTTTTTCACCTCTTTGTGCCCCCTTTTTGCTATTTCGTGCCCCACAGATTGAGAAACACTGGCTTAGAGTCCACTACGACTCCTAAATCCTTCTCATAAGCTGGACGTAAGGTGAAGGGGGCATTGCGGAGTGCAGGTCTCTTTTAACTTTCATAAACGCTGCTCCTTAGCGTCTGCCTAAGTCACCTTATGGATTGACCAGCTCTGGGTGTCAGAGGTGGAAAAGTCTCAGCGAGACGTAGTTGGCATCACATTAACACAGAGTAGGGGTTCTGCAACCAAACATCTTCCTCTGGACTCTCTTGTACTCTGAAGTTCTCAAGAAGGAAAGACCTCGAGGGAATCTCCTTGGACCTCCTGTGACTTGCTCTCCACACATCAAGGCGCTATATAACCTGACATTCTGTTAGCCTTCTTTTTTTCCGACCGCCCATTGTGTATTCACACCTCACATTTTTACTTCCTATGTGTAATTCTTTACATTTACTGACATTAAATATCATCTGCTACAAATCTGCCCAAGCCTGTCTGCTGTCCAATCCATCCTTCATCCAACCCGCTATATTCTAACTACAGGGTCACGGGGGTCTGCTGGAGCCAATCCCAGCCAACACAGGGCACAAGGCTGGAAACAAACCCCGGGCAGGGCGCCAGCCCACTGAATGGTACACACACACACACACACACCAATCGCCAATGCACCTGACCTGCATGTCTTTGGACTGTGGGAGGAAACCCACGCAGACACTGGAAGAACATGCAAACTCAACACAGGGAGGACCCGGGAAGCGAACTCAAGTCCACACTGCACTGCACTACACACTGCGCCACCGTGCCGCCCTCTGCTGGCCAAATCCTTCTGTGATGGTCTAAATCATTTATATTTATTACAAATAGCAGTGGCCCCTGCACTGCCCCCTGCTGGTCACCACTCTTAACATCGGCCAGTTCTGATGAGGTTCCTCACACCATCACCCTCTGTTTCCTGTGTCTGAGCCAATTCTGCACCCTGACCTCCCACATTCCAGCCTCTCATGTGGCACCTTATGAAATGTTTCCTGAAAATCCAGATAAATAATCTCATCTCCTCCACTTTGATTGTATCCTTTTGTTGCCTCCTCATACAATTACATCAGGGGTCTCCATCTCCAGTCCTAGAGGGCCCCAGTGGCTGCAGGTTTTCATTCTAACCCTTTTCTTAATTAGTGAATTAGTTTTGCTGCTAATTAACTTCTTTTGAATTCATTTTAATTGATTTGCTCTTGAAGCCTCAGACCCCTAAATTGTTTCTTTTTCCATAATTAGCTGCCAAACAATAATGAGATATAAAATTAACCAAAACAGGACCAGCAAACTGTGACCATCATACAATATCTGAAAATTAAGAAGTAATGATTACATCTTGCCTGAAGAAGGGTCCTGAGTTGCCTCAAAAACTTGAATATTGTAATCTACCTGTTAGCCAATAAAAGGTGTCATTTTTGCTTAACTTCTCACTTCATTCATAATGGCTAACATGGTACAACACCCTAATACAATGGTGCTCTTAGAAAAGAGAAAATCCACAATTTCAGAAATGTCTGCTATTGCACAACGAGAGCAGCAACAAGCCATGGAGTTTAAGAACGAGTTTAATTAACAATGAGACTCGGCGCCTGATTAAGCAACTGGTTGGAGTTTGAGGCCCTGACTCAGTTGGTCTTCTGTTGTTATCACTCACTTCACATTTCATTTCTGTTTCATTGCCATTTAAGGAAAGAAATGAAGCAATTCAGAGGAACGATGGGAGTTTAAGGGAACAAATCTTAAAAAACAAGTCCATTAACATGAATGGACAAGGAGTTCATTGACAGCAAAAACTGGTCACTAATTAAGGAAAGGGTTAGAATGAAAACCTGCTGCCACTGCGGCCCTCCAGGACTGGAGATGGAGACCCCTGCCTTAAATGTTTCTTTTTCCTTAATTAGCAGTCAAACACAAATGAGATAAAAAATGAACTAAAACAGGACCAGCTCACCTGTGTCTGTCTGTCCATCACAGAATATCTGAAAATAAAGAAAGGTGAAGGTCTCAGGAGTGTTGATCTGCTTAGGTCCCCAGTGCTCTTAGAAAAGAGAATATCAGCAATTTCAGAAATGTCTGTCATTGCACAATGAGAGCAGCAACAAGCCATGGAGTTTAAGAACGAGTTTAATTAACAATGAGACTCAGCATCTGATTATGCAACTGTTTGGAGTTTGAGGCCCTGACTTAGTTGGTCTTCTGTTGTTCTCATTCACTTCACATTTCATTTCTGTTTCATTGCAATTTAAGGAAAGAAATGAAGCAATTCAGAGCAAAGATGAAGAAACTCAGGAGAACAAGCAAGTCAATTAAAATGAATGTTAATGGAGTTAATTAGGAACAAAAACAGGTCACTAATTAAGAAAAGGGTTAGAATGAAAACCTGCAGTCAACTACGGGCCCCCATGACTGGAGCTGGGGACCCCTGCCTTAATTATTTCTTTTTCCTTAATTAGCGGCCAAACAATAATGAGATACAAAATGAACCAAAACAACTGGTGTTCATCATACAATATCTGAAAATAAAGAAAGATGAAGATCTCAGGAATGCTGATCAGCTCAGGTCCACAAAACATTTGAATGGTGGTCTTAGAAAAAAGAAAATCAACAATCACAGAAATGTCTGCCATTGCACAACGAGAGCAGCAACAAGCCATGGAATTAAAGAACGAGTTTAATTAACGACGAGACTCGGCGCCTGATGAAGCAACTGGTTGGAGTGAAATTGGTTGGAGTTTGAGGCCCTGACTTAGTTGGTCTTCTGTTGTTCTCACTCACTTCACATTTTATTTCTGTATGGTTGCCATTTAGGGAAAGAAATGAAGTAATTCAGAGGAATGATGAAGAAATCCAGTGGAGCAAACCTTAAAAAACAAGTCCATTTAATTAGCAGAAAAAACTGGTCACTAATTAAGAAAAGGGTTAGAATGAAAACCTGCTGCCACTGCGGCCCTCCAGGACTGGAGATGGAGACCCCTGCCTTAATTGTTTCTTTTTCCTTAATGAGTAGCTAAACAATAATGAGATATAAAATGAACTAAAACAGGACCAGCTCACCTGTGTCTGTCTGTCCATCACAGAATATCTGAAAATAAAGAAAGGTGAAGGTCTCAGGAGTGTTGATCTGCTTAGGACCCCAGTGCTCTTAGAAAAGAGAAAATCCACAATTTCAGAAATGTCTGTCATTGCACAATGAGAGCAGCAACAAGCCATGGAGTTTAAGAACGAGTTTAATTAACAATGAGACTCAGCATCTGATTATGCAACTGTTTGGAGTTTGAGGCCCTGACTTAGTTGGTCTTCTGTTGTTCTCATTCACTTCACATTTCATTTCTGTTTCATTGCAATTTAAGGAAAGAAATGAAGCAATTCAGAGCAAAGATGAAGAAACTCAGGAGAACAAGCAAGTCAATTAAAATGAATGTTAATGGAGTTAATTAGGAACAAAAACAGGTCACTAATTAAGAAAAGGGTTAGAATGAAAACCTGCAGTCAACTACGGGCCCCAGGACTGGAGCTGGGGACCCTGCCTTAATTATTTCTTTTCCTTAATTAGCGCCAAACAATAATGAGATACAAAATGAACCAAAACAACTGGTGTTCATCATACAATATCTGAAAATAAAGAAAGATGAAGATCTCAGGAATGCTGATCAGCTCAGGTCCACAAAACATTTGAATGGTGGTCTTAGAAAAAAGAAAATCAACAATCACAGAAATGTCTGCCATTGCACAACGAGAGCAGCAACAAGCCATGGAATTAAAGAACGAGTTTAATTAACGACGAGACTCGGCCCTGATTAAGCAACTGGTTGGAGTGAAATTGGTTGGAGTTTGAGGCCCTGACTTAGTTGGTCTTCTGTTGTTCTCACTCACTTCACATTTTATTTCTGTATGGTTGCCATTTAGGGAAAGAAATGAAGTAATTCAGAGGAATGATGAAGAAATCCAGTGGAGCAAACCTTAAAAAACAAGTCCATTTAATTAGCAGAAAAAACTGGTCACTAATTAAGAAAAGGGTTAGAATGAAAACCTGCTGCCACTGCGGCCCTCCAGGACTGGAGATGGAGACCCCTGCCTTAATTGTTTCTTTTTCCTTAATGAGTAGCTAAACAATAATGAGATATAAAATGAACTAAAACAGGACCAGCTCACCTGTGTCTGTCTGTCCATCACAGAATATCTGAAAATAAAGAAAGGTGAAGGTCTCAGGAGTGTTGATCTGCTTAGGACCCCAGTGCTCTTAGAAAAGAGAAAATCCACAATTTCAGAAATGTCTGTCATTGCACAATGAGAGCAGCAACAAGCCATGGAGTTTAAGAACGAGTTTAATTAACAATGAGACTCAGCATCTGATTATGCAACTGTTTGGAGTTTGAGGCCCTGACTTAGTTGGTCTTCTGTTGTTCTCATTCACTTCACATTTCATTTCTGTTTCATTGCAATTTAAGGAAAGAAATGAAGCAATTCAGAGCAAAGATGAAGAAACTCAGGAGAACAAGCAAGTCAATTAAAATGAATGTTAATGGAGTTAATTAGGAACAAAAACAGGTCACTAATTAAGAAAAGGGTTAGAATGAAAACCTGCAGTCAACTACGGGCCCCCATGACTGGAGCTGGGGACCCCTGCCTTAATTATTTCTTTTTCCTTAATTAGCGGCCAAACAATAATGAGATACAAAATGAACCAAAACAACTGGTGTTCATCATACAATATCTGAAAATAAAGAAAGATGAAGATCTCAGGAATGCTGATCAGCTCAGGTCCACAAAACATTTGAATGGTGGTCTTAGAAAAAAGAAAATCAACAATCACAGAAATGTCTGCCATTGCACAACGAGAGCAGCAACAAGCCATGGAATTAAAGAACGAGTTTAATTAACGAGACTCGGCGCCTGATGAAGCAACTGGTTGGAGTGAAATTGGTTGGAGTTTGAGGCCCTGGATTAGTTGGTCTTCTGTTGTTCTCACTCACTTCTCATTTCATTTCTGTTTGAGTGCCATTTAGGGAAAGAAATGAAGCAATTCAGAGGAATGATGAAGAAATCCAGTGGAACAAACCTTAAAAAACAAGTCCATTTAATTAGCAGCAGAAACAGGTCACTAATTAAGAAAAGGGTTAGAATGAAAACCTGAAGCCACTGCGGCCCTCCAGGACTGGAGATGGAGACCCCTGCCTTAATTGTTTCTTTTTCCTTAATGAGTAGCTAAACAATAATGAGATATAAAATGAACTAAAACAGGACCAGCTAACCTGTGTCTGTCTGTCCATCACAGAATATACAGTTTACAATACAGTTTATTGTTGTATAGCCCAAAATCACACAGGAAGTGCCGCAATGGGCTTTAACAGGCCCTGCCTTTTGACAGCCCCCCAGCCTTGACTCTCTGAGAAGACAAGGAAAAACTCCCAATAAAACCTTGTAGGGCAAAATGGAAGAAGCCTCGGGAAAGGCAGTTCAAAGAGAGACCCTTTCCAGGTAGGTTGGGCGTGCAGTGGGTGTCACAGGTAGGGGGTCAATACAATACAATATACACAACAGAACAATTCCTTAAGACAGCATAATAATACAAATTTTAGAATTACGGTTTAACAGTAGATGATATGACATAATTAGGTTTGGATATTTTTAGAGTCCTGGAGACCTCATCCATCTAGCTGCCTCCCCATTTGGCCATGCCACGGCTGAAACATTGCTCCGATGAAAGGACCCTCTTTCCCATGATTCCTGTGATCCTCCATCAGGGATGACTTTACCTTTGGCAGGCAAACAACTTGGCAGGTGGGCCGTGGCACCAATGGCCACATTTGGGTACCGAGAAAAGAAACAGAATAGGTGAGGGTTAGTAACAAATTCTAACTATCATGTTACTTATGTTTTAGTGCTAATGACTAACAACAGAGATGCAGTCTGTACAGTTAATCAGCAGCTCTAGTCAGGGTGTGCTAAACTGAAGTAGTGAGTCTTCAGCCGCGATTTAAAGGCTGAGACTGAAGGGGCATCTCTTATGGAAGCAGGAAGACCACTCCACAGTTTAGGGGGTCCTGTAACTAAAAGCTCGACCTCCCACTGTTATTTAATATCTGAAAATTAAGAAAGGTGAAGGTCTCACGACTGCTGATCTGCTTAGGACCCCAGTGCTCTTAGAAAAGAGAAAATCCACAATTTCAGAAATGTCTGTCATTGCACAATGAGAGCAGCAACAAGCCATGGAGTTTAAGAACGAGTTTAATTAACAACGAGAGTTGGCGCCTGATGAAGCAACTGGTTGGAGTTTGAGGCCCTGACTCAGTTGGTCTTCTGTTGTTCTCATTCACTTCACATTTTATTTCTGTTGGGGTGCCGTTTAAGGAAAGAAATGAGGCAATTCAGAGGAACGGTGGGAGTTTAAGGGAACAAATCTTAAAAAACAAGTCCATTAAAATGAATGTTAAAGGAGTTAATTAGCAGCAAAAACAGGTCACTGATTAAGAAAAGGGTTAGAATGAAAACCACCGGAGTTGGGTACCCCTGAATTCCAGCCTGTTAGTAAAACACGACCTCCCTCTTCTGACCCCACACTGACTGTTCCTAATAACTCCTGTCCTTGCCATGTGTTGCTCAATCTTATCCTTAATAATTCCTTCCATTAATTTCCCTGTGATGGGTAGGCACGGTGGCGCAGTGGGTAGCGCTGCTGCCTCGCAGTTAGGAGAACTGGATTTGCTTCCCGTGTCCTCCCTGCGTGGAGCTTCCATGTTCTCCCCGTGTCTGCGTGGGTTTCCTCCCTCAGTCCAAATACACGCAGGTTAGGTGCATTGGCGGTCCTAAATTGCCCCTAGTGTGTGCTTGGTGTGTGGGTGTGCCCTGTGGTGGGCTGGCACCCTGCCCAGGGATTTGTTCCTGCCTTGCACCCTGTGTTGGCAGGGATTGGCTCCCGTGACCCTGTGTTAGGATATAGCGGGTTGGACGATGACTGACTGACTGAATTTTCCTGGGATGCCCGTTAAGCTTACTGGCCTATAGCTGGTTCAGCCCAGTCAACCTTTTTATATAACACGATTATATTTGTCATTTTCCAGTCCTTTGGTATTCCCAAAGTGTGCATGACTTCCTACAAATATGCGTCAAGGGTTTATATTTGTTCTCGCTAACAGGGCCATCTTAACGCATGGGCACGCTGGCCAGTTACCCACGAGCATAGGGGCACCACGCTAATCCAGTGCACTGCTTTGCAATGCTGTTAAGACGGCCCTGCTCACTAACCTCCTTAAGAATTTCATGGTAAATGTTATCAGGTCCTGGTGATTGGTTTGATTTCAGCCTATTTAATCAAAGCAGCTCTTCTCTCTCTACAGTTTCTAAAATCCTTCAGTACTCCTTCAGAGTAGTCAAACCAGAAACTCCTCGCCCTGACCTAATTATCGCTGACGTCACTTCTTGTCGTCTGAGCCTTTCAACGTTGTAATTAGTAAGGGAAAATGGTGAAGCCCATAATTAAACAATATAATGTCTGTTGGGAAAAGTTAACATTTTTTAGCGTCTCTCATGCACAAGCACTGCAGAAAATCTGTTGAGTGCGCAAAATGAGAACTGGCCCACCCTCTTCAAATGAGGGGCTCACCATCCCACTAAAAAAAACATTCATCTCAAGCTAAATACCAACACAGTAAGATCACCCTCAAAAACAATAATGTACTGGTGACGGCTTAATGGGGGGACCCCACGTTCAAAACCCTCACTCTGCCACTGCCTGTAAATGATAACAGGGGTTCAGGACTGCAAGGGAAAAGGAGATGAGAGCAGACAACCCTCGGGGGTCTGCACCACACATCAGGACCCCTGGGTCCTTATAGGACTGCCTAGAAAGGAAAAGAAGCCCACCTCTACTGACCCACCGAGCGTGGGCTCAGGACGTGAGACGACAATCTATATGGAATGAGGTAAAGTGGGCGACCATCCCAGTGAGTAGACAGGGAGTAACCGGTTTAGTTAAGCCTAGAGCGGTCGTTCTTAACCTGTGGGGCGCGCCCCCCTAGGGTGGTGTGAAGTAACAAAAAAGGGGGCACAAAGATGTGAAAAAAAGAAAACAAGAATCGAAAATATGAAAAATACATCTGTTGAAACCAAAACAAATGAACTTAGACTACATTCTGATACTAGAGTTAGATAAACGTCGAGAAAAGTTACGTAGGTGTAATAAAACTTGTAGCAAAAAATATAGGAATACATTTTATTAGGGCTTCAAAAAAACGTTAGGGTGGGCGCGATTAAAATGGTTATGAAAACTCGGGTCGGAAATACTTAAAGGTTGAGAAACGCTGGCCTAGAGTGTGTAACAACAGTCCCATCTACATCGGAGGTGAGGCCGTGGAGCAGGTCAGCAGCTTTAGGTTCCTCGACGTCACCCTCACTGATGACCTTAAATGGTCAGGTCACACGGTGGCAGTAGTCAAGAAAGCCCAACAACGCCTCTACTTCCTCAGGAGACTGTCCCCCATAACCCTGTGCAGATTCTACAGGTGTACTGACAGGATGCATCACATCCTGGTACAGCAGCTGCTCAGTTCAGGACTGCAGAGCTCTGCAGCGGGTGGTGGACACAGCCCAGCAGATTACGGGCACTCAGCTCCTAGCGATCCATGACATCCACACAACACGCTGTCTCAGGAAAGTGAACCGTATCAGGCGGGACCCCAGCCACCCTGCACTGTCACTTTTCACCCTCCTCCCATCGGGGAAGCGACTAAAGTCCATTCAGACGCGCACCTCCAGGTTCAGGAACAGTTTCTACCCAACTCAGTGGTTCTCAACCCTAGGGGGGCGTGAAGTAACAAAAAGGGGGGCGCGAAGATGTGAAAAAAAGACAACGTGAATCAAAAATAGGAAAAAAAAGTCTGTTGAAACCAAAACAAATGAACTTAAACTACATTCTGAGCCCAAAGACATGCAGGTGAGGTGGACTGGTGATTCTAAACTGTCCCTAGTGTGTGCTTGGTGTGTGGTGCCCTGCCCGGGATTGGTTCCTGCCTTGCACCCTGTGTTGGCTGGGATTGGCTCCAGTGTGTTCGGATTCAGCGGGTTGGAAAATGGATGGATGGACATTCTGATACTAGAACAATGAATATAGAGTTAGATAAATGTCGATAAAAGTTAAGTAGGTATAATAAAATATGCATCTACAGTTCAAAAAGTGTTGGGGCGCGATTAAAACTGTTATGAAAACTCGGGTCACAAATATTTCAAGGTTGACAAACGCTGACCCAACTACAATCAGACTCATGAACAATCGGTAACCTTGTGTCACCTGTACTGCTACCTGCACATATACTTCTGCCACTGTCTCTATTTATTACTAGGATTCTGGTTTTATTTATTTACTTATTATATTTATTTATTTATTGTGTGTGGGTTTTTTTTTTGGTTTTTTTTTGTCTATGTTCACTGTCTGCAGGGGCACATGCAAGCAGGCATTTCATTGTACATGGTACTTGTATACATGACAATAAAGAATTGAAATTGAAAGTGTAAGGGACCAGTGGGGAGCCCGGTTGATAAAAAAAATGGAACTAAATAAAAGCAAAATGTCCACAAAAAAAGAGCCAGATTGTGGACATCAGGAATTCTTCAGTCGAACTTGTTGCTCCTGAGCTCTGTTCTGGTTTGGAAATGAACGCCGCGGCTCCTGACATCTTTGCTCTTTAAATAACCAGTGGGAGGAAGAGGCGGGACTTCTGGGACAAAAGCTACAAGTGACATCAATGCCGGTCTGAGGATGAAAAACATAAAAGCAATAGACTCTAGCTGAGGACCACCGGAGCTCCACTCCATTGAGGAGGGTGTCTCTTTCTAAAATACGTCAGTGATAACAATATGGTTACACTATAGTTAAGGGTTAGGGTTAGGGTTAGGGGAGGAGCCATCGGACTTAAGTCAAGCAAACCAAGTGACGAAAACTTGCAATCCGATTGGCTGGGCAGCGGAGCTACTGAATCGCGAAGGTCTGCAGCTGGACCCATCTCGACAAAAGAGAGGATGTTAGTGATTGCACATGCCCAGGTGCTGCTGGCATCCTGCATACCTTAGTTGTGCCATACCCGCGCAGGCCACAAGACACACCACGAGATTATTACTTTCCCTTATTTATTTTATACCATCGCTATTCTTAGTGGCGTTCTGTTACTAATATGTTATTTGTTAATCTTTTTGGGCTCCGAAATGGCTTAACACCATCTTCTATTTTCCATAATTTACATAAATTATATGCTGGGTGAACTTCAACAGGTCAGCACTCCAGTTTGGTTCACACACAGTAGTGTTTACAGTAGTGTAAATCTGAAATTTACCCCGGCCAGCGCGGGACGTTTTGGCTCCTGATTTCGTTTCCAATGTGATTCATGTGGATTGACGTGTCTGTGTGTGTGTGTGTGTGTGTGTGTGTGTGTGTTAGTGTGGGCATGCCCTGTGATTGACAGTTAAATGAACAGAAGAATCCTGCCTTTAAATTTGCTTACTTAAACCGCACTGATAAAGGACGGCCGGCACAACGCTGACAGGTGTTTCATTGTTTTGCTTGCGCTTGCATTTCTCCACCGTATCCCCCCAGAGTGTTCCTGTATTAATAATATACCTTCAGCGAGAGACCATTGGCATTCAAAATATACACCGCCTTCTCTCTGCTCGATCCTCACGTGCAGCAGACTTGAAGCGAATACATTGAAGCCCCCCGCCTCAACACCCACACCATCGACCACGTTACTACAAACGGAAGATCCGCGCGCGCGGGAAAAGGGGGCGGGTGAGGTGGAACCGGGTATTGAGCGCTCCGTTCGGGAATGAACGGCAGGCAGGCTGGCAGGCAGCTCATGAGCCTCCTCTCTGCTCCCCCCCACCACCACCACCATCCCCATCACCCGTCTCCGGCTAAGCTGCTTGCATAAAAAAGGCCGCCTCGCTTTCACGTTGCACTGATGCATCTCTCTTTCAGCTCGCAGTGACAGCGCTCGGAGATGAGATTCGCTCCCGCGTCCTGAATCAGCACTTTCTGCGCGGAGCGAAACGGCCCCCCCGCCGCGCCGAGCCGACCCCTTCAGCTGGCGGACTCCTGGGAGTTGTTCGTTCGCGGGGCTCGCAAGACTTGGGAGCTTTGGGCTTCTATTTGTTTATTTATTTAGTTTCATGCTGCATCTGCAAAAATAACAATAAAATCCATCTTGTTCTGGTGGAAGCCGTAGAACCCTTTTTAACTCAAGTACGGTAACAGTTTTTGTAATGCTTTGCATTGCTTCATTAAGATTCTTTTCCACCTGCTCTTGGATTAACATCTATCTGTTATACAGTGCCTTCCATGTGTATCTGTCACGCTAGGATATGGTGCCTTTAATATCTGTCATTCGAGCTGTAATATAATGCCTTTCGTGTCCATCTACCTAAATACTATTTCATATCAATCCGCCCGTGTCCCTGGTATATAGCGCCTTTACCGTGTATAGAGCATTTGTCACAGCTATCTATCACACACAGCCTTTGGATCTACCTATCACACTGTCTTTCAGGCATATCTACCTGTCTACCAATATATTGTATAGCTCATTTCATAACTATATAGTGCCTTTCATATCTATCTATCTATCTATCTATCTATTATATAGTGTCATATCTATCTATCTATCTATCTATCTATCTATCTATCTATCTATCTATCTATCTATCTATCATATAGAGTCTTTCATATCTATCTATCTATCTATCTATCTATCTATCTATCTATCTATCTATCTATCTATCTTGTATATGATGCCTTTTATATCTACCTGTCAAGATATAATTTAATGCCTTCCATGTCTTTCCATCTACAATGTATAATATTTACATCTATTCAATTATCTAGTATATAGCACCTTACACAGCTATCTACAATACATTGCCTTTTGTGTGTAGGTGGCAAGTTTTCAATCTATAACACAGTGTGTTTCCTGTGTATTTATCTAGTACATGGTACATTTCAAATCTATCGATCTATTAACAGTATATAGATACCTTTCATGTCTGTCTATCTTTGGTGTAGCACCTTTCATATCCATTGGCACATCTATCTAGTGTATAGCATCTTTCACATCTATCTATAGTGCCTTTCACATCTCCATATCTATTATATAGTGCCTTTAATATCTATCTATCTATTATATAGTGCCTTTCATATCTATCTATCGATCTATCAATCTATCTATCATATAGTCTATCATATAGTGCCTTTCTATCTATCTATCTATCTATCTATTATATAGTGCCTTTCATATCTATCTATCGATCTACCTATCTATATGGTATGTGGTGCACTGTCTTTTTGCATGAAGTATGGAGGTCACAGCATAGGGTTAGCTTTTTTTTAGCACGACTGGATAATTTTTTTAGGTTAAGGGCCTTGCTCAAGTGCCCAGCTATACGGTGCCTTTAACATATGTTGATCTATAATATAGTGCCTTTACTGTCTCGATATGTGGTATTTTTCATATCTGTCCATTTATCTATTATATAGCATCTTTCAAATCTGTCCAGTATGTAGCATCTTTCCTATTTATTCATACTATATAGATAGACAGACCGAGGTGCTCCCGTTCCGTTAGGCTAACTGCGGACTCGAACGTGTCGGTGGCCAGAGAAGGTTCTGCTTCTGCGTTCAGGCAATTTCTGCCGTATGCCCGTTACCGGCCCTGGCACTGGCACGATTGATTCTGACTTTCGAAAACCCTGAAATGGATAAAGAGGCTCGGAAAATGAATGAATAAAATATTCAAGACACACCTGCAATACCAAAGCCGACCAGCGTCTAATAGCCCACCCAAACTGTATTCTCCAAATCCCAGCTCTTCTTGTGACATTCAAACGTGCATCGGAAAAAGGGGGCGGAGCTCTCCTGCCACGCCGCCACCTCATTTGTACTCGAGGCTGCTGTGATTTTTTTTTTAATTAAAAAGGGACAAATAATAATAATTAAAATTATCAAGGAACAACAAAAGAAACCCCCTGCAGACACACATCCACAGGAGCGTAGCTCACTCTATTATGCCTGACCTGAGGGAGGTTTTCTTTAAGTGGAAATGTCAGCCTTTGACAGCGTCACATGAGGTTCTCTTGGTGACAAATGGCCAGGGTGGGTAGAGTCATCACGTAGATTGTCACCCGCGTCTTAATGGGAGTTAGGAACCTCCGGTGCGCCTGCCTACCGACTGCTGTCGAATACAGACCGTGCAAGTGTGCAGCTCAGGCGAGACGACGCACCTCCTTTTGGCGAGCGGAGCTTTCAGAAACGGCTGATTTTAAGAGGCCTGGCGATGGGGCGAGCGGGAGGTGCCGGGTGGCGACAGACGGAGAGCTGCACGGCGGCATGTGGCTCCACGAAGTAGGGTAAAATAGGGAAGGTACCGGTCTTCATGGCGGGGCGTCTCACCAGGCGGTAACCCTCCTCTGGCCTCAATCAATCAGTAGTTTGAAATAACCACCGAGAAAGAAAGATATTAAAATCGACAAAGAATACCAATGAAAGGCGCTATATAGCAGTTAGACAGAAGAGAGGCTATAGATTTATATATATATATATATATATATATATATATATATATATATATATATATATATATATATATATATATATATATATATATAAAAGGCAATAGATATTAAGTAAATAAAACGCACTATATAATAGATCGATAGATGTGAGAGGCGCTATATGATAGATAGATAGATCTGAAGTCACCATAATAGATAGATAGATAGATAGATAGATAGATAGATAGATAGATAGATGAAAGGCACTATATAATAGATAGATAGATAGATAGATAGATATGTGAAAAGCACCAGATTTTAGATATTTATTAAGCTTCTGTAAAGTATAAAAATTAAATATAGATATGTGAAAGGCACTATATACAGAATAAAATATTTTTTTTGAAATGGAAAGGCACTTTAAACAATACAGATATGTAAAAGGTGCAGCATAATAGATAGATAGATAGATAGATAGATAGATAGATAGATAGATAGATAGATAGATAGATGTGAAAGGCACTATATAATAGATAGATAGATTGATAGATAGATAGATAGATAGATAGATAGATAGATAGATATGAAAGGCACTATATAAGTGATATATTGGCAAATGAAGGCACTGTATAAATGATATCTACATTAGACTAGACAAACTTTATTAATCCCATGCCGAAGTTCATAGATATACTAAGGGCACTATATAATATTATAATTTAACCGTTAAACGTTATAACATGAGGGTCCTTGGCATCTGTGAAGTAAAGCTTATTTAAGAGAACAAATCCCAGAGAATAAACTTCACACAGTCTATGACCCCGCATTGATTGGCATCCACATTTCCAGAGCTGTAACGTAGTATAACACACGCTGAACTTCCTCACTGTGCGGCCCTCAGGATACTCTGGGCTCCCAATATAAACAGACAAATCTGTAAACGATATTAACGTATCCTGATCGACCGTGTAAGTTGCTTTTGATAAAAAATGGCTGGCAAAAATATAATTCTAATTGTATGGAAAAAAATAAAAGTAGTGGGGCACCAGGCTAAGTCCTAAAGCACTACACTGAGCACGCGTCCAGTGTAAGGCCGGACAGAAACACGCACGTGCGCGCGCACACACACACGCGCGCCCAAACACGCTCCCGTCATTTGCTCTTAACGTCTTCAGTGGCGAACGCAGTTATTCGTTAAATGACAGACGCCCTCGGACGGCACGGTGAAGCTCCACACTGTGGTCACGCAGTTCAGTCTCATTTGAATTAAATTTTCAAAACAATACAAAGCTATCATTTCAGAATTGAAACCCCTGACATATTTTCAAAGCTCAGCCAGGGCTGACGTTTTCTGTGTCATGCGGGGATTGCCGTTGATTGCCACAGCAGTTCGTCATTTAGAGGCTGGTGAACCCGCTGCTGCCCCCTGCCGGCTCCAGCTAATATTACCCCTTCCCCCCAATGCTACAAAATGCCATACGCGCCCATTTTTAATTTCCCTGTTTGTTCACATTTTAAAGTCAATGACTCCGTTATTTCTGCGGAGACGGGATGCCGAGAATTCAGGACAAAGGAGTTGGAAGAAGATTTGAATAAACCAAAGAAAATAAAACTTCAGTATGAAGGACATACTTATGACTCGTAGTTGTGTGGCCAGTTGCCCAGAATCCATAGGTTTGTTACACAGACGGCATTACTTTTCTCAAGATTTACTAGTAATCCTTCATTATACATCCAAGAAGCTATATGAATCACAGGAGTCGATGAAGACAGTCCCAGCATAGCCCCCCATGCCCTGTCCCAGCACAAGTGCCAGACGTAAATGAAGCCTTATGGTGTTAAACATCATGCCATCCATTTTCTAATCCTGCTTATTCAGAGTTGGATCCAACCCTAGCAGGCATTTGGCACAAGGCAGGAACAACACCTGGGCAGGATTCCAGCCTACCTCTCCCAGGGCAAATAGAATCACACATCAGTGGTCAATTGAGCATCACCAGTCCGCCTAACCTGCATGTCTTTGGTCTGTGGAAAGAAACTGGAGAACCAAAACCCAGTTGGACACACGAAGAACATACAAACTCCACCCAGAGAGCGCACGGGATTTGAAGCCCAGTCTCCTTGCTATGAGACTGCAGCACTACCAATGCACCACCATGCCACTCTTTAAAAATTGTAAAGATGGAAACACAGGTCCAGAGTTTTGAGTCCCACGTCCAGACGGGGTCTGTTTGAACTTTTCTGTGGATTTTCATCCCACTTCTCCAAAGCCATGCACATGAATTTAATTAGCAACTCTAAAGTGGCCCAATGTGAGTACAGACTCATTGATAGACTGGCATGCTGCTGGTTTATGTCCACTGGACCATCTGCAGCCCCCAAAACACTGAACTGGATTAAACAGTTTGGGACTTTTAGGCCCTTTGAGGAGACATTCCTAATAAAATCTACCCAGATGTCACCCCTTAAGCCGTGACATGTCACTATGGGCCTTTGCTCTGCACCCTGAGCTCTCACTTTATGCAGTTTTTGCCTGTAACTCCGCCCACACCACTAAGTTTCCAAGCAACACAAATGGTTTACACAACCTGAGCAAATCATCAGGAACACCCACTCACCTGATCATCCAAGCAATTACCCAATCAGCCAATCATGTGGCAGCAGGACAATGCATGAAACTATGCAGATTCAGGTCAGGAGCTTCAGTTCATGTGCACATCAAAAATGGGATCTCAGTGATTTCGATTGGTGGTGCCAGAGGTGCAGGTAACAGCTGATCTTCTAGAACTTTCACCAACAAAAGTCTCTAGAGTTGACTCAGCATGGTGTGAAAAACAAAAAAACATCCCCTGAGCGGCGGCTCTGCAGATAGAAACACCTTGTTGATGAGAAAGTTCACAGGAGAATGGCCAGGCTGACAGCAGGGCTACGGTATTACAGATGACCACTCTCTACAACTGTGGTGAGCAGAAATGCATCTCAGATGGCACAGCACGTCAAGCCTTGATGCAGATGGGCTTCAAAAGCAGAAGACCACCGGCGGGATCCACTGCTGTCAGCCAAGAGCAGGAGGCAGAGGCTGGAAGTTGGGAACAGGCTCACCAAAACTGGACCTCCGTGGACTGGAAAAGCATAGCCTGGTCTGAGGCTTTTAAAAACTAGATCCCCGGAGGGCCTCAATGAAAAATAAAAGGTGGGGCCGGTAAAAATATTCCTGAGACAGTAGGTTTAATTAATATTTAATTAAAAATACTTGGGTCAGTGAACCAATGTGTGCCAGTATTGGTGGCATCCCCTACCCTAACCCTAACCTAACACTAAGATCTAAAGCTCATAATTCAAATCTTACAGCAGATTCTGGGTTGAGGAAGGTGGTCCGGCGTAGGCCTAGGGTTATTCTGGCGGATGACAGCTTGGCCTCGTTGGCAGCCGTGGGGAGGCCAGGATGGTTGTTGAATTTGGCACATGGGCAAACGATCGAAGAATGTATGGACTGGATGAAATGCACAAATGATGTAGCGGACAACAATGTCGTGGCATTATTAGGCCTGAACAACATTGTTAAGGGCGGCTTCGATGATTTCAATAAAGCGATCACCCAGTTAATTACCAACATGAAGATTTGTTTCCCAGATGCCAAATGATATTTGGCCTTGCTTGCCCCCGGTTCCCAACTTGGTAATCCAGGCCAATATTAATCGATTTAATTCAGCTCTACAGAGATACCAAAAGGTTGTGGATGGCATTTTGCCATGTGCCCATCTCAATTTGGAGAGGGTATCAACTACTCTGACCATCTTGACGATGGAGTTGGTGGGACGGTTAATTGACTCATGCGGGTGCTCAGATCTAGAGGGGCCTGCCCCTACCCCAAATTCTTATCTTGAGGTTCGTGGGGATGTGGGCTGGTTTACATCTGGGCCCCTAATCTTAAAATTAGATTGGGTGCCTAACTTTAAAGGGTAAAAGGGGCCTAATTATAAGTGTGTATGCCCTCTTGTTGTTTTAGACTGCCTGCTCCCACCACAAACCCTAAACTTAAGGTATGTGGGGGTATGGCTAGGTACGCCAGGGGCCCTAATCGTAAAATTTCAAACTAGGCCCTAATCTTAATAAGTGTAAGGGAGCCTAGTCTTAAAATTAGACCCTGGCGTATTTTTACAGTCCCTAATTTTAAATTTAAACCCTAATCCCCTAATTTAGATTTATTTTACAACCATAGGTAGCACTAATTTTTAGAACCCTTCTATATTGATTTCATAGCTTTGTGATACTTTGTTTTACCTTATATTATTGTATCTTAGACCTATTTTGATAACTTTAGATAATGACTACTTTAAACTGTTTTATTTTGCAGTTTGAAGTATTCATATGTATTTATGCAAATTTAACAGGATTTTAAAAGTATGAATATGAAGGTTTTTAAGGGGTCATTTAAGGCAATTTTTTAAGGTATTTAAAAGTACTGTAAATGCTATTTTAGGAACAGGTGCTGTGCCAGGGAGGTAAACATAAAATTATACACATGGGGGAGTGTACCTGTGCATTGTAGCTCTTCAGGGGCACACCGACTCTACAAACCCTAACCTAACCCTAATTAAGGCCTTATGTTGAATGCTGTGGCACGGTGGCACAGTGTGTAGCAGTTAGGAGACTTGGGTTCGCTTCCAGGGTCCTCCCTGCGTGGAGTTTGCATGTTCTTCCCGTGTCTGCGTGGGTTTCCTCCCACAGTACAAAGACATGCAGGTTAGGTGGATTGGCGATCCTAAATTGTCCTTAGTGTGTGCTTGGTGTGTGTGTGTGTGCCCTGTGGTGGGTTGGCACCCTGCCCGGGGTTTGTTTTCTGCCTTGTGCCCTGTGTTGGCTGGGATTGGCTCCAGCAGACCCCCGTGACCCTGTAGTTAGGATATAGCGGGTTGGATAATGGATGGATGTTGAATGTTTGTGTTCTACCTCATTTCTTCTTGTCCTTTCCTATCCTTTTGTAATTATATTTATTTAGATAGATAGATAGATAGATAGATAGATAGATAGATAGATAGATAGATAGATAGATAGATAGGAAAGGCACTATATGATAGATAGATAGATAGATAGATAGATAGATAGATAGATAGATAGATAGATAGATAGATAGATAGATAGATAGATATGAAAGGCACTATATAATAGATAGATAGATAGATAGATAGATAGATAGATAGATAGATAGATAGATAGATAGATAGATAGTGTGATCATTGCCAGCTTGTCATCCCAGCCAATACCCCCAGGCCCCCATATGGAGCCCTCCCTGCAGTATGGAGGTGCCCCGAAGACCAGCAGGGAGTCATGGACTATGTAGTTTTTATATAAGACCCTGCTGGATACCACAGGGGCCACAAGAGGGAGCTGCAGGGAGGACCAAAGATTTATTTATGCCCTATAACCCGGAAATGCGTCAGAGGAAGAGCGACAGGCTTCCGGGGTGAAAAGAAAAGTACTTGTACCTGACCTGGAAGTGAAATAGACACATGGACTGGGGATTGGGAAACATTTCCGGGGCGGGTACTATAAAAGGACTATGGGAGCTCCCAAATGGCGAGCTGAGCTGGGTGATAGGAGGGCAACGCTTCTGTGAGTGGAGGATTGGATTATTGTGTATTATTGTGGTTGTTTATGAGTATTGTGGAGGAGAGGGTGCTTTGTGCACAGTGGAAGATTAATAAAGTCACTTATTGGACTTTTACCTGGTGTCTGGAGTCGTGGACAGGGGTTCAAGGGAGCGATAGCGCCCCCTATCTGTCACAATAGATAGATAGATAGATAGCTAGATAGATAGATAGATAGATGTGTAAGGCATTATATAATAATGATAGATAGATAGATAGATAGATAGATAGATAGATAGATAGATAGATAGATAGATAGATAGATAGATAGATAGATAGATAGATAGATAGATAGATAGATAGATACTATTTGGCACCACAGGGACTGCACCTAATTTCATTATATTTGTTACAATGACAATAGAGATTCTGATTCTGAATTCTCTAAGGCACACAGATGGTAGGAGCCAACTGCATGAATCCATGAACCCAATGTGCCATATGCAGAGTTGCCAGTTACCTTAAAGCCCAAGTTTTCATTTGAGATATTTCAGAATAATAGAATGGGCACATAGCATCACACAGTGGGCGTGGGGGAATAAGAACAGTAAACAATAGCGTTTATTTCTACTGCACGTTTACATACAAATCATGAGCTCAAAGTTCTTTACAAGATGATGAAAGAAAAAAGAAAAATATAAAAAGTTTAGGCAATACTAAACAACAAAGAATAGAGTAAGGTCTGATGGCCAGGAGGACAGAAAAAAACAAACAAAACACTAAAGAGGGCTGGAGAAAAAACAAAATCTGCAGGGGTCCCAAGGACACAATACCACCCAGCCCCCCTAACATCAATGACCTCAATCAGTCCTCATGGTCTTCAGGCTTCATGTGAAAGAATTAGATGATGCTGGTCATGTGGACCTCAGGCCTTCAATCCATCAATGGTGGGACTGCGTGGCACCCTGATCAGGTGTTGGGGGCGCAGATCAGCAGCACAGAAAACTGGATAAAGAACAGCAGAGAAAGTAGGGGTTAGTATGGATTGGGGAGCCATGATGGTAATGATAATTCAATGCATATCCAGAATATCAGGGTTACACTAAAATGAAGCTCTGAGTAAGCCATGTTCCAGTAATGAGTTTTTATCAGTTTGTTAAAGTGACCACCGTATCAGCCTGGTGAATTTCTATCGGTCAGCTCTTCAGATGTGAGGTGCCTAACAGCAGAAGGTCGGCTCACCACTTCTATGGAATTCTAAGCAGACCCTCATTTGAAGATCTAAGGTTACGAGTTGCAGTGTAAGGTGAGAGGCATTCTGGGATACGGGATGGAGCAGATTATTGAAGGCTTTGTAAACCATCAGCAGGATTTTCAAGTCAATTCTAAATGGCACAGGTAACCAGTGTAGTGACGCTCAGACTGGGGTGATGTGCTCAGATTTTCGTTTCCCAGTTAAGATCCTAGCTGCTCCATTCTGCACTCGTTGCAAGTGATTGATGTCTTTTTTGGGTGGTCCTGAGAGGAGTGCGTTGCAGTAATCTAGTCGACTAAAAACAAAAGCGTGAACTCATTTTTCAGCACCTTGCAGTGATATAAGAGGTCTAACCTTTGTTATATTTCTTAAGTGAAAAAATGCTGTCCTAATGATCTGATTAATATGTGATTTAAAATTCAGGTCAGAGTCAATAATTACCCCCAATTCTTCACCTCCGTCTTGACTTTTTAGCCTAATGGATCAAGTTTATTTCTAATACCCTCGTTATATCCATTTTTGCCAGTCACTAAGATTTCTCCTTATTTAGTAAGTAAGATATGAGGGTCAGTGAGCCAGGAGAGTCGGGGTCATCAGGCGCTGCTGATAAATACAGTTGGGTGTCATCAGCATAGCTTGGTGGCTCACGTTATGCCCTGAGATAATCGGACTTCATGGAAGCATGTAGATCGAAAAGAGCAGCAGACCCCGGAGAGACCCTTGTGGACCACCATACAGAATATCAAGTGACTTTGAAGTATAAGTACCTCAAGTAACAAAGAATTGTCTCCCCGTTAAGTAAGACTCAGACCAATTTAAGAGCCTGCCAGAGAGGTCCACCCACTGACTAATAAGAATATTGTGGTCAATGCGGCCCTCAGATCTCAGAGGATGACAGCCGATAGACGGCCTCCGTCTGCATTGACCCGCAAGGCGCTGACTACTTTAACGAGTGCAGTTTCTGTGCTGTGATTTGTTCTGAAACTTGTCAAGAGTAGAAGGTTTATTCAGGTGATCATTTAGCTGCGTAATGACTGCCATTTTCTAGAATTTTACTTAAGAAAGGCAGGTTAGAAATAGCAGGGCCATCTTAAAAGCATTGTAGCCCACCCCAAAGGGCAAAGCAGTGCACTTGGGGGTCCCTACCTACACAACCATCCATCCATCCATTATCCAACTTGCTACATCCTAACTACAGGGTCAGGGGGGTCTGCTGGAGCCAATCCCAGCCAACACAGGGCGCAAGGCAGGAAACAAACCCTGGGCGGGGCGCCAGACCACCGCAGGGCATGCACACACCAAGCACAATTTAGAATCGCCAATGCACCTAACCAGCATGTCTTTGGACAACCAGCTGAATCTGAACACAGGATCACAGGGGTCTTCTGGAGCCAATCCTGGGCAGGGCGTGGATTACCACGCAAACAGCAAGGTGAGTGCATTGCCTGCATGTCTTGTCTGCCTGCCGCAACTAATATACAATAACGCGCCGTTCTTTATAGCTTTTCAATATTGTTTCCTAAAGGCTAGCGATGTCATTTATTTTAAATACGTGTTTCCCCAACACGGCATTTACTTTTCTAGGTAGATTTTGGGCTTCGTACGGCCATTAATTAATCTGTGCTGCCCCTGTGAGTGCCGTTTCATTTTACTGGATAGCCAGTCTCGTGCCATAAGTTTCAATCTTGTTGTATTCCATTTATTTTGTCCAATTTTAGTCCCACTTATGCGTTAAACTTAAAAGTTCACTCGCATACCGTAGGTAGCAGACGCTACCACGATTCGCCAACAGATGTCGAGCTTTCTTTCCAGCCTCATGCACTGTGCCGAGTTTGACAAGTCCGCCTCTTGTCTTTTGATGGGAAAAATTAATATCCCTATTCCAATTCGGGCCAGGCATGTTAAGGCAGTTTTTAATTCTCCGCCGGGAGTCCATGACAGAGCGCGCGACCTCCATTCAAAACCGAGCCTCTCATTCATCAGTGTAAGCATATTTTTAATATATATATATAAAATATTATAATTAATATATAATAATATAATTATTAATGTAGCCACAATCCTGCCGACTACGCCATTATGTTTCCTGCAGAGGCATTAGCTCTCTTGGAAATGTGTTCTTTTAATATTGTGGCTTATTAAATAATTAAACAATATCATAATATACCAGAAAAGGCGATATCCCTCCCATAGTGATTACGCATATGTTTAATATATATATAAAATATTATAATTAATATATAATAATATAATTATTAATGTAGCCACAATCCTGCCGACTACGCCATTATGTTTCCTGCAGAGGCATTAGCTCTCTTGGAAATGTGTTCTTTTAATATTGTGGCTTATTAAATAATTAAACAATATCATAATATACCAGAAAAGGCGATATCCCTCCCATAGTGATTACGGTACAAGAATCACATGAGACAAAATATCTTTTAGCTTACATTTACTGACGGTAAACGCGGTTACAGACGGGGAGGCATATGGACAGACTTTTATCCAGGTGGGAATCTGGATCAACACAGTCAGCCATTTTCTCATCCCCACGCTGGGAGGTTTTTCAACAACTTTGTGTCGACACAGCCTCGAAGGGTCTGGCCACTGTCCAGACCTTTTATAATGTCTTGCTTCATTTGCTGGTCTTCTCTGTCTCCCAACAAGGGCTGAATTCCTCTTCCACAAAATACAGACATATCATAGTGCTTACATGCCGATTCTCATTCTCCCAATAAGGAAAGAAGATTTGTGCTGATAGAGGACAGAAATACCCTAACCTGTGTTTAAGCTGACTATACAAGCCTCCAGTTGTCTTTGGCTATCGAATCCAATGCTTGGCTAGCACTTCTAACTGCTGAGCCCCTGTGTGCCACAGTTAACATGCACATGTCAATAAAACTCATAACAGTATTGTCCAGATATAGTGACATAAAGAAACATGTAGTATTACACGCACACACACACACCAAGCACACACTTGGGACAATTCAGGGTCGCCAGTGCACCTAACCAGCATGTCTTTGGACAACCGGCTGAATCTGAACACAGGATCACAGGGGTCTGCTGGTGCCAACCCACCACAGGGCGCACACACACACACCAAGCACACACTTGGGACAATTCAGGATCGCCAATGCACCTAACCGGCATGTCTTTGGACTGTGGGAGGAAACCCACACAGACACGGGAAGAACATGCAAACTCCACACAGGGAAGACCTGGGAAGCAAACCCGGGTCTCCTAACTGCGAGGCAGCAGCGCTACCCTCTGCGCCACCAATGAAACAAAACAAATAAATCAAAAGAATTGATGAACCTAAACAGGCGGTTTGAAAGAATCAAATTAGTAAAGTGAATTGAAATACCAATAACTAAAATGAAGGGCTTGAGACTCGCTGCCTCGCCTTCCTTTATAGACTGGGTGGAGGTCCCTGCCAGTGATGCTAATAATTTTCTTGATCTGAATCACAACCACTCACAGGAATAAAAATGTAAATGGTTGATAAAATGAAACATAGATTTATTGTATTGGTACTTGCAACAAAATCAGCATTTAAACGTTAAAAACATTCTGTACTGCAGAGATGAACCAGCAAGTCACAACATACATTGGTTAATATGGGGCACCCTATGGTTGTGGTGCCCAGTGTGCCCATGCGTTAATAGGTCTACAATTTTCAAAAAGCAGAGGAGTTGAGTTTATTTTCCTTGAGCAGGGGGTGTAACAACAGCAGTCTTAAGACCGTATTATGTGGAGACCATAACACAAGTGCCAATAGCAAGGGGGTGCCAGATGGATGATAAACATGGTAAACATTCGTGGGGTGGGGGAATTGAAAAAGAGCCCCAAATGCTGCATTGTATTTTAACAATAGTAGCCCAAATAACCACAACCCACCAAAGTGTTTTTTCCCCCCTCAGGTAGCCCAATTGGGTGAGTAAAACACGGAAATGGCCACACTGGGACTCATGTGTTAGCAGCGGTGTGCTGGCATGGGGGACGTCTTCTTGGCACACTTTGGGCCTGTTAACAGCAACCAATCATCTCTTCAACATCACGGCCTATTTGAATATTGTTGCTCTGTTGTAAACAGACAGAACTTGATTTGTCCCCCTTGGGTGTGGGGGGTCTGTGGGTAATTTGGCTTCATGGCCTCAATTTACTGATCTACTAATGGCTGCTACCAGCATGATAATTCACCATGGTGCAAGGCAAAAGCCACCTCAAACTGGTTCGATGCTCCTCAGTGGTATTCCCAGTCACTGGATCTGATTCCAATGGAAAACCTTTGAGGATGTGGTAGGATGGGAGATACACAGCATAAAAGGTGTGGCTGGCAGATCTGCAGAAACTGTGAACATGGACCAGAATCGCAAAGGAATGTCTCCAGTATCTTGTGCCATGCAGACATGTAAAGGAGACCCCCCTAACCTTTACTCGTACGGTGGTCTGAAGAATTTCCTCAGCGAGGCGCAATATGGGATTAGGAATAGGAACCCCTTGGGCTGTGCTCTACCTTATTTTTTCCTGTTTTTCTTCATTGAACTGGGACCAGTGGTGGTAACTGATGGTCAGGCTTTCACTCCAAATCTCAGGGGGCACTGGCGTTTGGTGTGTATTTAAAGAACAAGCCAACTGAGGACCGGTAAAGGTGTTTGTGTTTCTCACACTACTACACAAGTAAGACATTGGGGTCAGTGAGCCAGGAGAGTCGGGGTCATCAGGCGCTATTAATAAATACACTTGGGTGTCACATGCAGACATGTAAAGGAGACCCCCTAACTGTTACTCGTACGGTGGTCTGAAGAATTTCCTCAGCGAGGTGCAATATGGAGGTTACAGAGTGAGAGGGATTAGAAACAGGAACCCCTTGGGCTGTGCTCTACCTTATTTTTTCCTGTTTTTCTTCATTGGACTGGGACCAGTGGTGGTAGCTGATGGTCAGGCTTTCACTCCAAATCTCAGGGGCACTGGCGTTTGGTGTGTATTTATAGAACAAGCTAACTGAGGACCGGTAAAGATGTTTGTGTTTCTCACACTACTACACACCCCCATGTCCTTCTGGACCTTGCCTCTTCTTTTTCTGTCCCGGTCAGATCCAGTGTGTCGTTTCCTCTGAAGACCGTAATGGACGCCTTTATATGAAATCCTCAGTTTCGTGCCAGTCTCGCCCATGAAATAAATGTCATTCAGCAAAAAAATGAAAAAGGAGACAACAGACTGGCATGTTTCTTGAGGAAGACGTTGCACTTTGGCTGTTCTTGAACCCAGAAGTAAACTTTGGGAATGCCAGTACCTTGAATGAGCAGGATGACAGGCCTCAGTGGGGCTTCAAAGGTTTCTCTAATAACCAATTAGCATTGTGGTCGCCCAAGGAAGAACAGATCGATACGATTGCAGCTTTTTGAGGGGGGCCAAGCCTGCTGTCCTCATTAACTTCACAAAAATCTCTCTTTATACACTGTGTGCACAATTATTAGGCAAGTGAGTATTTTGACCATATCATCATTTTTAATGCGTATATTCCAACTCCAAGCTGTATTAACTTGAATGCTTATTGGATTTAAGCACGTCAGGTGATGTGTATTTGTGTAATGAGGGAGGGTGTGGCCTAAGGAGATCAACACCCTATATCAAGGTGTGCAGAATTATTAGGCAGCTAGTTTTCCTCGGGCAAAATGGGCCAAAAAAGAGATTTAACTGACTCTGAAAAGTCAAAAATTGTAAAAAGTCTTTCAGAGGGATGCAGCACTTTTGGAATTGCTAAGATATTGGTGTGTGATCACAGAACCATCAAACATTTTGTTGCAAATAGTCAACAGGGTCGCAAGAAACGTGTTGAGAACAAAAGACGCAAATCAGCTGCCAAAGATTTGAGAAGAATCAAACGTGAAGCTACCAGGAACCCATTATCCTCCAGTACTTTCATATTCCAGAGCTGCAACCTACCTGGAGTGCCCAGAAGTACAAGGTGTTCAGTGCTCAAAGACATGGCCAAGGTAAGGAGGGCTGAAACCCAACCACCACTGAACAAGAAACATAAGTTGAAACGTCAAAACTGGGCCAAGAAATATCTGAAGACAGATTTTTTCAAAGGTTTTATGGACCGATGAGATGAGAGTGACTCTTGATGGACCAGATGGATGGACCTGTGGATCAGTAATGGGCACAGAGCTCCACTCCAACGTGGAGGTGGGGTACTGGTATGAGCTGGTATTTTTAAAGATGAGCTAGTTGGACCTTTTGCATTGAAGATGAACTCAAAATCAACTCCCAAACCTACTGCCAGTTTTTCGAAGACACTTTCTTCAAACAGTGATACAGGAAGAAGACCAGGATTTTTATGCAGGCCAATGCTCCATCACTTGCATCGAAGTTCTCCACTGCGTGGCCAGCCAGTAAAGGCCTTAAAGATGAAGGAATAATGACATGGCCCCCCTTCCTCATCTGACCTAAACCCTATCGAGAACTTGTGGGCACTTCTTAAACGCTAGATTTACGGGGAGAAAAACAATACACCTCTCTGAAGAGTGTCTGGGAGGCTGTAGTCACTGCTCCACAAAAAGCTGATCGTCAACAGATCAAGAAACTGACAGACTCCATGAATGGAAAGGCTTATGACTGTTATTGGTCATTCATTGATTGATTGATTTTTTGAAATGTCAGAGATGTTTATTTGTAAATTTTGAGGTGTTTGTTTATTATTCTCACTATAACAGATGAAAATAAACAAGTGAGATGGGAAAATTTTCATTTTTCCTTTAGTTGCATAATAAATCTGCACACTAATAGTTGCCTAATAATTGTGCGCACATATGTATTCCCCTGATGATGTTCACACTCACATTTCCGTTGTGAAACATTCAGGTTTCAGGTTTATTAACATTTTGGATTGACCGATAGCACTGTGTTTGTTCCATATTAAAATTAATCCTCAAAAATACAACTTGCCTAATAATTCTGCACTCCCTGTATATCGTGGCGTACGGCCGGGGTCCATGACCTTCTGTGTCGCCCCTTCATTATATTCTCAGGGGGAGCAGCCATGGATGGTGCAATACCTCCCCCTGGACGCTAGATGGCCGCCCCCCCAGGGTTGGAGTGGTGCCTCGGTTTCCTGCAGTGCTCCATGGGAATTGGAGTTGGATGCAGCCCTGCTGGGTCCCGCAGGCACCACCAGGGGGTGCTGCAGCTGGCACTCCTGAGCCCGTATGGGCAGCGTATTCGCCACACCCGGAGGTGCACTCAACCACCTGGACTATTAAAGGGGTCAGCTACCACCACTCAAGGAGCCAGAATCGGGAGGAGGAGGACGAGGTTGCCTGGGTGGAGTGGTGGAGGAAGAAGAAAAAGAGTGTCTTGCTTTCTGTTACTTTGTGTGCTGTGCTTGGGACTGTGTACTGCCTGTGGGACACGAGGAAGATGTGCACCCACAGGAGAAGAAATTAAATAGTTTATTCATGTTACGAGTGCCTCCGTGTCCAGTCTGTATTGGGTCGGGCGCCTATATAGCGCCTTATCACAATATACCCATCCATCCATCCATTATCCAAACAATATTAAGACACAAAATGTACCAAGACATAAGCAACAACCTGCATCCTGAAAATAAAGAAAGGTGAAGGCCTCAGTGATGTTGATCTGCTCAGGTCCACACAACATTTTGACAGCCAGCGCTCTTAAAAAAAGAAAATCAACAGTTTTGGAAATGTCTGCCATGGCAGAAAGAGCGCCATGGAATTAAATAACGGGTTCAATTAGCAACCAGAATTGGCTTCAGATTAAGAAACTGAATGAGGTGAAGTTGGTTGGAGTTTGAGGCCCAAACTTAGTTGCTCATCTGTTGGCTCAGTTCACATCAAATTTATGTTTAAGTGCCGTTTAAGGAATAAAGAATCAATTCAGCAGTCAGAGTCTCAAGAAAAGTCAATTAAAAGAAAGGGAAACAGTTAATTAGCAGCAAAAACTGGTCACTAATTAAGACCTGTCAATGGTGCTAGTTCGGTCATCAGGCCAAGGGACTGTTTATAAGGTTGGAGAAACCTGCAGTCAATTGAGACTGAGGAAAATCACTTGGATGAGTACCGGGAAAAAATATATATATATATATATATATATATATATATGTCCAGATAAACAGAATCAACTTTGTAGAATTTCCTTACCTGGATTATTGAGCATGCATCAGAATAAGATAACGGTTATTTCTGGGAACTTATTGTGGATAAATGTCCCTGAAGAACTGCTTTGACGAGCCAGTGTCGTATCCAATTGAGTCGTCCGCCCCTCCCAATCCCGGCAGAAATGTCAATCAAACCTGGAAATCTGTGACGTTTCACCATCCGGGCTCGCACAGAAATCAATAAAGCCGCGTTGGCCAAATCAGCCTAAACAGTTAAAGGCTCGATCTTCTCACCGAGAACACAAGTCCTCCTAGAAGGCAGGCCTTCCCTTTGATTTCCTGTTTTATTTATTTATTTATTTAGTTATTTATTTTGCCGTCTAACTGCGCTCCTGTCTGCGTGTCATTCACTTCGCGTTGTTTTCTTTCTTTCTTTCTCTTCAACACCTGAAAGCCCACAGGCTGAGGTTAAGAAGGGTGGGGTTACCGAGAGGTCACCCTACGGGAAGAGAGCTGTGTGATCGACCTTGGCCAATCAGATTCCTCTGAGCTTCGCCTTTTCACGAAATCAAATAAAGTGCGGACAATTTCTTCAAAATAAAGGAAAGGAAAGAAAAGTGGACGGAGCCGCGCGTCCTCAGATTGCCGTCACCTTGCGGATGATGGATGACGCCTTTATTACCTGTTTAGAGACGGAGCTGTCCGCGGGTGACTCTAATTACCCCGCTCCCCGGCGACAGCTGCCGACTATAATTGCCTTTTGTTTGTTGACCTGTTTGCTCCCAGGGAAAGGAAGAGCTCATTAGAGGGCCATTATTTCACAAAGTGGAAGGATTATGCCGAGGTGATTATTTGAACCTAACCACCTCAACCCCGTCCGGTGCTGCACTTCACGCCGTTAGTTTCCCCTCCTCCGCCGACCACGACCTTCCCCCTTCGAATGATGAATAGCACGGCTGTTTTGTCTCGGCTCACTCCAAACCAAAGCGCCTCTTTGCTTTTTAATTCATTTCGATGGCGGTGCTACTAATTTCCTCCATTACTTTCATCTTTTCTTTTAAATTATTCTAAAAAGGCTCCGCCCCCTCCCTAGACACGTCAGCCCTATCGTCCGTGACGGTGGAAATAGAATTTCAGAGAATGGACGCTCTTGTGTGTGCGGTTCTCTTTAAAACCTTACACAAGAAGATAAAAAGCCACCGCTTACACGTTATGACATTCTGTGGTCCTAAAATGACCTTTTTATCTTTCAAGGACATGCCGTATATGTCCGAGAATCAAGTGACAGAATAAATGAGACTTCATCCGGCTCATCCTCATTCAAAGGCTCTGTGCCATCCTGTTCCATCTTCTGCAATTCTTCTATTTATTTAGTAATATGAATGCATTAGAAAAAGCATAGAACAAAAGTCTCTCTCCTTACAAGAAAAACGATTCCATGCACGCCTTAGGAATGTCCAATGTGAGGGCAAAATGGGCCTCATCCTGGGCAAACTCTCACAACACTCCACAATTCCTCTTCACTCCCGCATAAAATGTCCAGCAGCATGTGGTCGCCCCTCCAAATGGTGGATTTCAGGTGTTTCATTGTTATCAGGGGCATCAAATCGGCACAGAGCCATGCAACCTCCATTGACGAGCATTGGGACATCAGCAAGAGTTCAGTGACATTAAACGTGGCACTGTCACAGCATGCCAACTTTGCCACAAATCCATCCATCCATTTTCCAACCCGCTGAATCCGAACACAGGGTCATGGGGGTCTGCTGGAGCCAATCCCAGCCAACACAGGGCAGAAGGCAGGAACCAATCCCGGGCAGGGTGCCAACCCACTGCAGGACCTACACACACACACCAAGCACAATTTAGGATCGCCAATGCACCATGTCTTTGGACTGTGGGAGGAAACCCACGCAGACACGGGGAATGCATGCAAACTCCAGGCAGGGAGGACCCGGGAAGTGAACCCAGGTCTCCAAACTGCAAGGCAGCAGCGCTACCACTGCGCCACCGTGCCGCCTTACCACAAGTCACTACTCGAAATTTCTGCTCTGTAAGTCCTGTTAGTGTGACGACATGAAGTGGTAGTCCCTGTAAACCTACAAAGCAATGCGTAACAATGAGCCCATCCTTGGTGGCATCACTCACAGCTGAGCTCTAGACTGCCTCTGGAAACGACACAAACAGAAGGACTGCACGTCAGGAGCTCCGTGAAGTGGACTTCCTGAACACATGCCGAAGGTGCTATTCCAGGCGTAAGCGGGAGTGTTGTAAAGCGCACCGCCATTGGGCTCTGGAGGAGTGCAAACGTCTCCTCTGGAGTGAAGAATCTGGAAGTCTGGTGGATCATTCAAACTATCAAACACTCTGTGCTTGGGGGAGGCCAGGGGGACGCTACCTTCTAGCAGAGCCGGTCAATCCATTAGGTGACATAGGCATTTATGTAGTGCCATTCATGTATCTGTGTCACTTATATAGCGCCTTTCATATATCAAAAGATTAGATAGAGAGATACACAGACTTTACTAATCCTAAATTGTAAAACTTTACAGAAGGTCAAGAAAAAATATATTTGTCATTTATCTGTATGTCGTTTAGATAGCGTCTTATATGAATCTATATATCACTTATAGAGCGCCTTTCACATCTATCTATCTATCTATCTATCTATCTATCATATAGCGCCTTTCATCTATCTATCTATCTAAGCCAGTCAGAGGGGTGCTGAAGAGCGGAGATGTCTGATTGGTCCCACTTCCTGAGGCTCCACCCACAAAGAACATTGACTACAACATATTTAATCAATAAGAAAAAAGTTAATTAATGTAACAGAAAATAAAAAAATGATTGAAAATTAATAAAGATAACAATAAATCAATATAAACACGATTGCAATAAAACAAATCCTAACATATAGTGGAAGCCGCATAATTTGACCATCCAGTAAACCACCACCTCGTCCACTAAAGGGCAAACAAACAATCTTCATAAATGATGGGTTTATTAAAATAAAATGGAGAAGCAGGCAAAAATTCTTGAAAGAGCAAGAAGAGACAGAAAGGAATCGCCTGAAAGTCGGTCGTACAGTAAGCAAGTCCCAATAAAAAATCCAAAAGCAGAACATTAAACATTTAAATCTATCTATCTATCTATCTATCTATCTATCTATCTATCTATCTATCTATCTAACTTATATAGTGCCTTTCACTATCTATCTATCTATCTATCTATCTATCTATCTATCTATCTATCTATCTATCTATATATCTATTATATAGTGCCTTTCATCTATCTATCTATCTATCTATCTATCTATCTATCTATCTATCTATCTATCTATCTATATATATATGTGTTATATAATGCCTTTCATCTATCTATCTATCTATCTATCTATCTATCTATCTATCTATCTATATATATGTGTGTTATATAATGCCTTTCATCTATCTATCTATCTATCTATCTATCTAACTTATATAGTGCCTTTCACTATCTATCTATCTATCTATCTATCTATCAAGTTTGTGTTTGTTCAATCTTTTTATTATTGTTTAAATTTTATTATCGTTTAAATATTTTGCTATTCATTTTATTTTTGGTTTTGCTTTGTCATTGTTACATTTATGTAGTCTTATGATTTTAATTGATATTCTTTTGTTGTTTTAGACATAGAGAAACATGGTGTGAAGATTCCAAAACAAGTCTCAAATAGCAGGCCAAGGGCCCTCACTGGTGGTCCAGCAGAGGTTCACCCCAAGGCTGCCAGTCTCCAAAATGCTATCTGCAGGCTTTTGGTCTTCCTAGGCCCAAAACCAGGAAGCTTGTTTTTAAAGCTCAAAGTATTAAAATGTCTCTAAATGTCCAATAAGGGAGACAATCCATTAGAAACTCTAGCTGGTAAAGAACACGTCAGTTTTGAATCTTTATATATTGAGAGTTTGTTAACAAAAACAGAGATATAGCAAATATGGTGAAAAATAATCCGACAAGTGTGTGCTTCACAAAGGCTATCAGAGCATTGAAGATCGAATATAAAACTCAATGATCAGAAAACACAAACCAGAAGCGATGGAGAATGCGTGTTAGCGCTTCACCTTAGTACTTAGCACAGTGCTGGCGCTCAGTGAAGGGCGCTATATAAAAATGAATTGAATTGATTTGAACATGAACTTAGGCCGAGGCGCACACCCTGCCAGTCCCCTGCATGTCGAACACTCACAAGGCGGGGCCTCCTGATTAGGACACTGGGGGCCGCGGCCGGTGGTCTTAATGGAGGGGCTTCTCGGCATTGACTCTTTATTACATATTTATTTGTTTACACATTTTTTTTGAATTTCCCAGCTTTTTGACCCCCCAGCTCTTGTTTCTCATTTGTGAATATCAAGCAAAAGGACCCCTTTATCTGGCTAACTAGAAAGATTACAATCTTCAGGCTTTCGAGGGAACTCCGGGCCCTCCTTCAGAAGCTTCCATATTGTAATCTTTCTAGTTAGCAAATAAAAGGGGTTGTTTTGCTTGACCGCTCATTACATCCATAATGGCTGACGTGGTACAACAGCCCAGGGCCACTTCAGGTGTTTTTTTGCAGCCCTCTTCCTAACACATCTTTAAACGTGTTGACCGTTTTCTCACTTGTCCCATTTCATGAACCTTTCTGACTGGACGGCCAGCTCAGAATCCACTACAGGATGACCAGCAGGGGGCGGGAAGCCAGTGGGCCGCGGACTCCAGGGCTCTGACGTTGTCTTTGTCTTTCTCTTTTTTACAAATCTTCTCCTTTACCAACGGGCCATAGCTCAACAGTTAATTAATGTTGGTTTCTATTTATGTTAATCAGTTTCAAACTACTCTGTTTTCCTGTGTTTTTGAGTAAATCTTTGTCTTTATGTGTACTGAGTACTAATTCTGTGTTTAGTAATTTGTACAATTTACACTTGGAAGAGCAGAGAGCCTGTAAAGGAATGTTGTGGTTTACATTTAACTGTCATTTTCTAATCACTAATGTTTCAAATGTTACGTTGCTTAGAGTTCAATAATTGTGTCCTCTAACTTTACACGCACCGCCATGCCTTGTGACTTGTATGGGGGAGGCGGGGCCAACCTGACATCATCATCCCTGAGCCCACCCACTGGCTACTTAAGGCCAAAGCAGAAACGCCTCGGATCAGCAGATCTTAACGTCTGTCGGGAGTTTCATGGCCAGGAACTTCTCTGGTCAGAGCCTCAGGGATTTAAATGTTTAATGTTCTGCTTTTGGATTTCTTATTGGGACTTGCTTACTGTACGACCGACTTTCAGGCGATTCCTTTCTGTCTCTTCTTGCTCTTTCAAGAATTTTTGCCTGCTTCTCCATTTTATTCGAATAAAACCTTCATTTATGAAGATTGTTTGTTTGCCCTTTAGTGGACGAGGTGGTGGTTTACTGGATGGTCACATGCGGCTTCCACTATATGTTAGGATTTGCTTTATTGCAATCGAAATTCATGTGTTTCTATTGATTTATTGTTATCTTTATTAATTTTCAATCATTTTTCTTATTTTCTGTTACATTAATTAACTTTTTTCTTATCAGTTAAATATGTTGTAGCCAATGTTCTTTGTGGGTGGAGCCTCAGGAGGTGGGACCAATCAGACATCTCCGCTCCTCAGCACCCCTCTGACTGGCTTACATAGATAGATAGATAGATAGATGTGAAAGGCACTATATAATAGATAGATAGATAGATAGATAGATAGATAGATAGATAGATAGATAGATAGATTAATGCACTATATAATAGATAGATAGATAGATAGATAGATAGATAGATAGATAGATAGATAGATAGATAGATAGATAGATGTGAAAGGCACTATATAATAGATAGATAGATGTGAAAGGCACTATATAATAGATAGATAGATGTGAAAGGCACTATATAATGATAGAAAAATAGATAGAAAAATAGATAGAAAAATAGATAGAAAAATAGATAGATAGATAGATAGATAGATAGATTTGAAAGGCACTATATAATAGATAGATAGATAGATTTGAAAGGCACTATATAATAGATAGATAGATAGATTTGAAAGGCACTATATGATAGATAGATAGATAGATAGATAGATAGATAGATAGATAGATAGATGTGAAAGGCACTATATAATGATAGAAAAATAGATAGATAGATAGATAGATAGATAGATAGATAGATAGATAGATATATGTGAAAGGCACTATATAATGATAGATAGATAGATAGATGTGAAAGGCACTATATAATAGATAGATAGATGTGAAAGGCACTATATAATGATAGAAAAATAGATAGAAAAATAGATAGATAGATAGATAGATAGATAGATAGATAGATAGATAGATAGATGCTCATTAAGTCTCAAGTCCTGGTCGTAAGTGAGTCAGCATTTTTGGGGCGTCCCTTTTCACTGGGTCCCGACCGGACATTGTGTCTTCATTGGGCATCTTCTTGGAGTTGTGGAAGAAAATGAAGACACCATTAGTGACAGCACACCCTCTGGCCCTGGTGTGGTTTACCTCATTCGTGACCGGAAGATGATCAATGATCGAATATACGTCATTACTACTAGAACCGTATATATATATATATATATATATATATATATATATATATATATATATATGTGTGTGTGTGTGTGTGTGTGTGTGTGTGTGCGGGCCTTGTGAATGGATACATTATGAAAGGCGCTATAAATAGTAAGAATGACAACACGATAGACTGAAACTTTAGAAAAGAAAAGCGCCGTCTCGAGTTTCTCCGCCCGCGTGCTCGCTGCTTGCGCGCCACCCTTGACCTTCCTTTCGAGGTGCCGTTTCGGGAACGCGCCCGAAGCGGACGTGCGCAGGGATGACACAAAGGAAACAGATGTTAGTTTCTGAGTGAGATTCATTCTGCGGTTTGTTCGCACATAACTCAGCCCCTTGCATATTTACAGGCTGCTCATAAATAACGTGCAGAATGGGAGATAATGTCTGCCTAATGTTTAGTCAATAAACCTCGCTGTCACTTTTTTATACGTGCAGATTGATGCGCTGCGGGAGCGTTTTACATCAAACAGGAGACGGAGACCTCACGGGCATTCAAACAAGGAGACCAGCGCACTGCTGCAAGGTGCATCGGGAAGATAGCCGCCACAATGAAGCGCCTCCTAGGAGGTGTTTGGAGAGACTAATCTGGTTGGAAAAGGGGGGTCGGGTGGAGATGGGCGATGGGGCTTCTGCTGCCAGCTGACGAGAATGTCCTCATCAATCAGTACCATGGCTGGTACACGTCCGTCTGAAAAGAATCCTAAAGTACTCACTGTGGCACCTCAGGGAGATGGTCGACTCCCACATGTGTCTTGGCATGTGCTGCTTCTTGGGTTTTTATCATTCGTCTGTCCATCCATTTTGTCACCTGCCTGTGCTTCAATTTTAAACCATAAGTTGAAATCATTTTACTATAGCTCTGTGCTTTTAAAAGACTTGTGGAAAGGCGCTATATGCAAGAGAAGGTCATTTGGCTCATTTGCCTATACGTCTAGGTATAACATCTGGAAAAGGAAGAGAGGAACAAAGCTGAAGGGATGGGGACCGCAAAGGTAACCTCGTTTCGTAGAGGCAAAGAAAAGTTCAGAGGCGACTGTCGGGCACGCACACTCACGGAGCTGGTCCTGGCTTCGGACCCCCAGCTCTTTTAGCAGTTTGATCATGGAAGTAGCCACCGATCCTTGACTATTAGGCTGTGCTCCAGCTCGGCATATCCTAAATGTTTCCACTCACATGCCTAGCAGACTGCTTGACCACAAGAGCAAGTCCAGTCTGAGGGGGTTAGTGGCCGTTAATCAAGGTCAACAGTCATACAGACACGGACGGGTTTGTGGTGCCCCTTTACGAAACAAGAAGACCCCAAACAAATCACGTGAAATTGACAAATGGCGTCGGCACCCATCATTGTTTATCCCGTATTTAAGAACAATCAGAGTTTGCCTTCGAACTTTGATTCACCAGAATATTCCCAACACAAAAATTCGGGGCCAAAACGATGACGGGACCCGTCACCTCATATGTGGGTGTTCGCTATCAGCACACACAAGCGACTCCTGGGGGCTCTCCATGAGCCGAATGCACCGGCGTAGAATCGGATTGGCTGGCCCAGCGCTGACTCAGCTGTGGAATGGCTAATAGGGGGAGGCGGCTTCATGGCTGAGGTCTCCAGGACTATCTGAATAAATCCGAATTGCATTATGGGATATCATCTACTGTTGAATTCGGCTCTGTACTTGTAATATTTCTATTGTTCTCTTGTATTGTATTGAGGGGGACTTGTGTTCTGTTCTGTGTATTGTATTGTAATTCCACTTTTTTGACATCCACTGCACGTCCAACCTACCTGTGAAGGGGGTCTCTCTTTGAACTGCCTTTCCCAAGCTTTCTTCCATTTTTTCCCCTAAAAGGGTTTTTTTGGGAGTCAAGGCTTGGGGGTTTGTCAAAAGGAAAGCTCATTGCGGCACTTTTTGTGTGATTTTTTTTTGGGCTATACAAAAATAAACTGCATTGTATTTTATTGTTGTCCTGAGCAAGCGGCTCCAGCTGTGTCAAGTGTGAAGGGGGTCTTCTCCAGGTCTTTCCATAGATGTTCACCAGGATTTAAATCACGGCTCCTAGAAGGCCACTTCAGAAGAGTCCAATGTTGAGTTATTGGGGGCTTTTAGTTGTGTGTGTTTGGCTCCTTATCCTGTTGGAGGGTCCAAGACTTGTGACTGACACAGAGCTTTGTGACACTTTTGCTCCACAAGGTCTTGATAGTTTTGAGATTTCATTGTCCCCCTGCACAGACTTGAGGCACCCCCATGCCAGATGCAGGATAGCAGCCCCCAAACATCATGTCTCGCAGCAGGTCTGGTGTTCATTTTGTCGTCTGATGTGACTTGCCATAAAGCTCCGGTTTGGTCTCGTCTGTCCACAGGACCTTCTCTCAGAAGCATCATGGCGTGTCAATGTGCAAATTCCAGTCTGGCTTTTTTTATTTTTTTATGCGGAGTCCTCCTGAGTGGTACTTCTTCAATTGAGCCCACCGGATGTTGTGATCAGACAAGACCGCGTGTCTGCCTATGCCAACCAGGATCCTGAGCTGTTTCGTTGTGTGGTGGGTGTGGCAACGTGCTGTACCAGTGTGTGCCCCCCCAACCTGACCTGGCTAGTTGGAAAAAGATAGGAAAGACATCCCAGAGAAAAACTTGGAGAGGTGCCATTGATGGCTTAGGCTCTACGTGGAACTATGGGCTTCATTAACATACAGTGAGGTCCATAAATATTTGGACAGAGACAACTTATTTCCTCATTTTGGTTCTGTACATTATGACAATTATGAATGTTAAATGAAACAACTCCGATGCAGTTGAAGTGCAGACTTTCAGCTTTAATTCGGTGGGTTGAACAAAACGATTGCATAAAAATGTGAGGCAACTAAAGCATTTCTTAACACAATCCCTTCATCTCAGGGGCTCAAAAGTAATTGGACAATTGACTCAAAGGCTATTTCATGGCAGGTGTGTTCAAGTCCGTCGTTCTGTCTTATCAATTAAGCAGATAAAAGGCCTGGAGTTGATTTGAGGTGTGGTGCTTGCATGTGGAAGATTTTGCTGTGAACAGACAACATGCGGTCAAAGGAGCTCTCCATGCAGGTGAAGAAGCCATCCTTAAGCTGCGAAAACAGAAAAAACCATCGAGAAATTGCTACAATATTACGAGTGGCAAAATCTACAGTTTGGTACATCCTGAGAAAGAAAGCAAGCACTGGTGAACTCAGCAACGCAAAAGACCTGGACGTCCACAGAAGACAACAGTGGTGGATGATCGCAGAATCATTTCCATGGTGAAGAGAAACCCCTTCACAACAGCCAACCAAGTGAACAACACTCTCCAGGGGGTCGGCGATCGATATCCAAGTCTACCATAAAGAGAAGACTGCATGAAAGTAAATACAGAGGGTGCACTGCAAGGTGCAAGCCACTCATAAGCCTCAAGAATAGAAAGGCTAGATTGGACTTTGCTAAAGAACATCTAAAAAGCCAGCACAGTTCTGGAAAAACATTCTTTGGACAGATGAAACCAAGATCAACCTCTACCAGAATGATGGCAAGAAAAAAGTATGGAGAAGGCGTGGAACAGCTCATTATCCAAAGCATAGCACATCATCTGTAAAACACGGTGGAGTCAGGCAGTGTGATGGCTTGGCGTGCATGGCTGCCAGTGGCACTGGGACACTCGTGTTTATTGATGATGTGACACAGGACAGAAGCAGCCGAATGAATTCTGAGGTGTTCAGAGACATACTGTCTGCTCAAATCCAGCTAAATGCAGTCAAATTGCGTTTCATGATACAGATGGACAATGACCCAAAACATACAGCCAAAGCAACCCAGGAGTTTATTAAAGCAAAGAAGTGGAAAATTCTTGAATGGCCAAGTCAGTCACCTGATCTTAACCCAACTGAGCAGGCATTTCACTTGTTGAAGACTAAACTTCAGACAGAAAGGCCCACAAACAAACAGCAACTGAAAGTAAAGGCCTGGCAGAGCATTAAAAAGGAGGAAACCCAGCATCTGGTGATGTCCACGAGTTCAAGACTTCAGGCTGGCATTGCCAGCAAAGGGTTTTCAACCAAGTGTTAGAAATGAACATTTGATTTCCAGTTATTTAATTTGTCCAATTACTTTTGAGCCCTGAAATGAAGGGATTGTGTTAAAAATGCTTTAGTTGCCTCACATTTTTATGTAATCGTTTTGTTCACCCCACTGAATTAAAGCTGAAAGTCTGCACTTCAACTGCATCTGAGTTGTTTCATTTAACATTCATTGTGGTGATGTACAGAACAACCAAAATGAGAAACAAGCTGTCTCTGTCCAAATATTTATGGACCTCACTGTAAAGAGTTAATGGTGCTCAGTGGTACCGAGTTGTTTCGCTATGTGGTGGGATTGGTGACGCGCTGTACCATTGCAGGCTCCTCATCCTGACCAGACTACCTTACGCTTAAATCATTTAATTCCTCTCATCAATCTTAGTGATTGGCAACAATGGATATAGTGAGAGTATTAGAAATAAACTTAACTTAAAAGTTAAGGCAGAGGTAAAGAATTTAGGGGGTGATTATTGACTCTGACCTGAATTTTAAATCACATGTTAATCAGATAACCGGTACAGCATTTTTTCACTTAAGGAATATAACAAAAGTTAAGATCCATTATAACTGTGCAAGATGAATAATGAGTTGACTGGATTACTGTAACGCACTCCTCTCAGGACCACCCAAAAAAGACATCAAACGAGTGCAGAATGGAGCTGCCAGGATCTTAACTGGGAAAAGAAAATCCGAGCACATCACCCCAGTCTGAGCCTCACTACACTGGTTACCGGTGCCATTTAGAATTGACTTGAAAATCCTGCTGATGGTTTACAAAGCCTTGTCAGTCAACAGTCATCGTCCAACCCGTTATATCCTAACTACAGGGTCACGGGGGTCTGCTGAAGCCAATCCCAGCCAGCACAGGGCACAAGGCAGGAACAAACCCTGGGCAGGGCGCCAGTCCACCGCAGGGCAGTCAATAATCTGCTCCATCCGATATCCCAGAATGCCTCGCACCTTACACTGCAAATTGTAACCTTAGATCTTCAAATGAGGGTCTGCTTAGAATTCCAAAGACGTGGTGAGGTGTTAGGCACCTCACATCTGAAGAGCTGGCCGATAGAAATTCACCAGGCTGATCCGGTGGTCAGTTCAACAAACTGATAAAAACTCATTATTGTAACATGGCTTTCATTTTAGTGTAACCCTGATATTCTGTATGTGCATTGAATTATCATTTCTATCATATCTCTCCAATCCATATTAACCCCTATTTTCTCTGTTGTTCTTTTTCCAGTTCTCTGTGCTGCTTATTTGTGCCCCCCCCACCCCACCCCACCTGATCAGGGCGCTGATGTGAAGTGGTGAGCCGACCTTCTGCTGTTAGGCACCTCACATCTGAAGAGCTGACCGATAGAAATTCACCAGGCTGATACGGTGGTCACTTCAACAAACTGATAAAACTCATTACTGGAACATGGCTTACTCAGAGCTTCATTTTAGTGTAACCCTGATATTCTGGATATGCATTGAATTATCATTACCATCATGGCTCCCCAATCCATACTAACCCCTACTTTCTCTGCTGTTCTTTATCCAGTTTTCTGTGCTGCTGATCTGCGCCCCCAACACCTGATCAGGGTGCCACGCAGTCCCACCATTGATGGATTGAAGGCCAGACGTCCACATGACCGTCATCATCTAATTCTTCCATGTGAAGCTTGAAAACCATGAAGACTGATTGAGATCACTGATGTTAGGAGGGTTGGGTGGTCTTGTGGCCTTGGAACCCCTGCAGATTTTGTTTTGTTTTTTTTTCTGTCCTCCTGGCCATCAGACCTTACTTTATCCTCTGTTAATTAGCATTGCCTAATGTTATTTATATATTTTTTCCTTTTATTTCTTCATCTTGCAAAGGACTTTGAGTGACACCATTTATATGAAAATGTGCAATAGAAATAAATGCCCCCCACTATGTGATTTTTTTTTTTTTCCGTCCTCCTGGCCATCGCACCTTACTTTATTCTTTGCTACTGTGACACTAGAGGGCGCTGTCGCTCCTCTAACCCGACAGACAAACGTCCAGGACACCATGTAAAAGAACAAAAAGATGCTTTAATTCTTCCTTTTCCTGTAATAGTGCCTCCAAGCACCCCAACCACCATACACAGGCAAACATCCATCCATCCATTGTCTAACCCGCTGAATCCGAATACAGGGTCACGGGGGTCTGCTGGAGCCAATCCCAGTCAACACAGGGCACAAGGCAGGAACCAATCCTGGGCAGGGTGCCAACCCACCGCAAATAATATTAATAAATACAATCTTCTTCTTCTTCTTCTTCTTCTTTCTGCTGCTCCCGTTAGGGGTTGCCACAGTGGATCATCTTCTTCCATACCTTCCTGTCCTCATCATCTTGCTCTGTCACATCCATCACCTGCATGTCCTCTTTCACCACCTTCCCTTAGGCCTTCCTCTTCTCCTCTTCCCTGGCAGGTCTATCCCTATCACCCTTCTCCCAGTATACCCAGCATCTCTCTTCTGCACACGTCCAAACCAATGCAATCTCATCTCTCTGATTTTGTCTCCTAACCATCCAACTTGAGCTGACCCTCTAATGTCCTCATTTCTAATCCTGTCCATCCTCGTCACACCCAATGTAAATCTTAGCATCTTAGAATATTAATAAATACAATAATTATTCCGAAATCTCTCCTCTACACCTCCCAGCAAGCTCTGTCCTCTACCTCCCGACTCCGGCTCACTTGCTGGGTTCCCAATCATAGACATAGAATTACTAGACGCCGCATGACCAGCAGCATCGCGTCAGCCGCCGCATATTGCGAGTGGCACTGCTGTGGAGTGAAGTAATGAATAAAGTGCTGCTTGCGATTGTACAAAGCGCTGTACGCTCCGAACCAGATCACAGGAATTACATTTCATAGGTAAGGCTGAACAATTGTTTTGGTTATATTTGGCCATTAGAAAATCCCATTTTATAATCTTAGCACCCAAGGTCACCTTACAATAAAATTAAACAACATTAGTAAAATTAAAACAAGAGAATGATAAATCAAAAAGCAATAATTAGCAAACAAACAAAGATAACTGGCAGTAAGAGTGCAAAATTCACAACTGGTATGCCAGTTTGAAACGAGAAGTTTTGAGGGCAGTTTTAAAATGTGTTATTGAATCGAGCTGACGAATATGAGAGGGAAGAGAATTCCCGAGTTGAGGAGCACCAGGAGAGACGCTCCAGCTCCAATAGCACTGAGTCTGAGGTGTGGTACAGAAAGTCGAGCTGCAGAGGAGGATCTGAGTATGCGAGAGGAGTGCCAGTCTGGAGGAGATCAGCGAGGTGTGGAGAGCTTTAAATGTTCAGAGCGGGATTTAGTATTCAGTAGTGAACAGGGAGCCAGTGAAGGTGAGAGAGAATACGTGTGATATGGTCAGTGGATTTAGAACAGCAGGTTATTATCCTGGCAGCAGAATTGTGAAGAAGTTGTAAGCGATGGATACGTTTTTGTGGGATGCCAGATAGAATAGCATTACAGTAATTGATACGTGAGGTGACTCGGGCATTAACTGATACTTCAGTACTGTGTTGGTAAGAACAGGACGAGGTCTAGAAATGTGTCGGAGATGGAAGAAGGCAGTCTGAGAAATGCCATAAGAATTGACATTATTATTGTATAAATGTATATAAATAATTGCATGTACAGTAATCCCTCGATATATCGCGCTTCGACTTTCACGGCTTCACTCCATCGTGGATTTTAAACGTAAGCATATCTAAATATATATCACTGAGTTTTCACTGGTTTGTGGATTTCTGCGGACAGTGGGTCTTTTAATTTATGGTACTGTACATGTTTCCTCAGTTGCTTTTCCCAGTTGATTTCATACAAGGGACGCTATTGGCAGATGGCTGAGAAGCTACCCAATCAGAGCACGTATTACAAATTAAATAACACTCCTCAATGATATACAATATGCTTCCCGTGCGGTGCCTCGTACACTTAAAAGCCCAAACAGCACGTATTGATTTTTGATTGTTTGCTGTTCTCTCTCTGACATTCTCTGCTCCTAACGGCGCTCCTTTGAAGAGGAAGATCTATTTGCATTCTTTTAATTGTGAGATGGAATTGTCATCTCTGTCTTGTCATGGAGCACAGTTTAAACTTTTGACTAAAGGGTGTTATTTCATGTCTAGAGGGCTCTAATAATGTTAGAAAATGCATTTAGAAGGTCGTAAACAGGTTTTCAATGCTCTAACTGCGAAAATATTCGATTTATAAATACAGAATCCTACTTCGCGGAAATTCATTTATCGCGGTAGAGTCTGGAACGGATTAACCGTGATAAACGAGGGTTCACTGTAAACGATTCGCCAACATCTGTTGTATGTAAACGATTCTGTTTCAAACGTTATTGTTTTTTCATCAGAAAACCCGGTTTCCATGTCTACCTGTATTAGTTTAAATGCCACTTTTGCCACTCGCAATATGGCGGACGCGTTGACGTATCGTGGCGACTGGGCAACACAGTGAATGCGGTGTCTACCCATATATGTCTACGTTCCCATCAGTCCTTTAAGTAGTCCCTGACCCAGAAGTGTTTCCTGAAGAGGCATTCGCTCTCTTGGAAATGTGTTCTTGTGAAATTGTGGCATATTAAATAGCTAAACTATATCACAATATACCAGAAAAGGCGATATCCCTCCCATCGTGATTACGGCGGTACAAGAATCACATGAGAAAAAATATACTTTAGCTTACATTTACTGACAGTTAACGCGGTTACAGACGGGAGGCATATGGACAGACTTTATCCAGGTGGGAATCTGGATCAACACAGTCAGCCATTTTCTTGTCCCCACGCTGGGAGGTTTTTCGAACTTTGTCGACACCACCTCCAAGGGTCTGGCTGCTGTCCAAGCCTTTTATACTGTTCTTGCTTCATTTGCTGGTCTTCTCTGTCTCCAAACAAGGGCTGAACTCCTCCTCCACAAAATACAGAAATATCATAGTGCTTCCATGCCGGTTCTCATTCTCCCAATAAGGAGAGAAGATTTTGTGCTGACAGAGGACAGGAATACACTGACCTGTGTTTAAGCTGACTATACAATCCTCCAGTTGTCTTTGGCTATCGAATCCAATGCTTGGCTAGCAATTCTAACTGCTGAGCCCCTGTGTGCCAAATTTAACATGCACATGTGAATAAAACTCATAACAGTATTGTCCAGATATAGTGACATAAAGAAAAATGTAGTATAACAAGTAGTGCTTCCGTTCTTCCTCCCACATGACTTGCCAGCACTTCCAGGTCAGATGGAGGACTTGAGGTTTTCTTCAGCCAGGAAGTACTTCGGGGCATCTGTTCTCCCTGACTTGATATTTTGTATAAAGTAGAAGTCCCCAGGTCCTCCTGCAGCATCTCCTGGCGGCGCCCACTGTACCCAGCAGGGCTGTGAAGCTGAACTCTGGTTCCCATGGTGCAATGCGGGAATCCGGGGCACCACTAAGCTGCAGGGAAACCGTCATCTAGTGTCCTGGGGGGGAGGCAGTGTCCCAAATTAGCTGCCTGTCCCCTAATCTTTCCAATCTTTGGGCATCCCGGCCGGGTTGAGCTGCTGGCCGTCCATCACACTACTTAACATGGCCTCGTTTTTCTTTTTTTCCTCTTTCTTCCATCTTGGAAAACACTTTGATCAGTCGTATGAAAAAGTGAGATAGAAATAAATGTTGTTGTCAAGCAACACTCAATACCCCAGAATGGCAATATGAAAACAGAATTTATAGAAATTGTTTCAAATTTATTAACGACTAATCAAAATTGACATATGACATTGACACAAGTGTTCGGACCCTCCACTTAGGTACTGGAGACGTCTTGGGTCTGCTGTGACGAGCTTCAGCACACCTGGATTTTGAAATGTCCTACCATTCATCTCTGCAGGTCTTCTTAAGCTCTGTCAGGGTGGATGGAAACCATCGGTGATATTCAAGTCAGGGGACTGTGACGGCCATTCCAGAACATTGTACTTCTCCCTCTGCATGAATGCCTTTGTAGATTTCCAACTGTGTTTTGGGTCCTTGTCTTGTTGGAATATCCAACCCCTGCGTAACTTCAACTTTGTGACTGATGCTTGAACATTATCCTGAAGAATTTGCTAATACTGGGTTGAATTCATCAGACCCTCGACTTTAACAAGACCCCCAGTCCCTGGACTAGCCACACAGCCCCACAGCATGATGGGACCTCCACCAAATGTGACAGTAGGTAGCAGGTGTTTGTCTTGGACTGCGGTGTTCTTCTTCCGCCATGCAAAGAGCTTTTTGTTCTGACCAAATAACTCCATCTTTGTCTCATCATCCCAAAGCACTTTGTTCCAAAATGAATCTGGCTTGTCTAAATGAGCATTGGCATACAACAAGTGACTCTGTTGGTGGCGTGAGTGCAGAAAGGGCTTCTCTCTCATCACCCTGCCATACAGATGTGCTGAATTGTAGAACGATGTCCAGATACACCATCTACAGCGAGATGTTCTTGCAGGTCTTTGGAGGTGATCTGTGGTTGTCTGTCACCATTCTCATAATCCTGTTCATGTGCCGCTCCTGTATTTGTCTTGGCCTGCCAGACCTGCTGGGTTTAACAGCAACTGTGCCTGTGGCCTTCCATTTCCTGATTCCATTCCTTACAGTTGAAGCTGACAGTTTAAACCTCTGAGATGGCTTTTTGTAGTCTTTCCCTAAACCAGGAGACTCAACAATCTTTGTTTTCAGATCTTTGGAGAGTTGCTTTGAGGATCCCATGCTGTCTGTCACTCTTCAGAGGAGAGTCAAAGGAAGCACAACTTGCATTGACCACCTTAAATACCTTTTACCACTCGTGATTGGACACACCGATCTATGAAGTTCAAGGCTTCACGAGCTCATCCAGCAAATCAGCATTGAGCAGTGACAGGCATTCAAATCAGCACAATGACAAGGGGACCCACATTTGTGCACAGCCAGTTTTTCACATTTGATTTCATTTCATACAACTAAATACTGCATCACTACTGTTCAGAAAACACAGCAGTACTCCTAGGAAATGAAAGACATGCTACTGTTATCTTTATTGTTGAAAGGAGAGTCAATTATTATGCAGGCTGAGAGGGGTTCCCAAACTTTTCATATGACTGTCAGCCATTAATATGGCATTTAGCAGAATCAGAGCTCATCAATACCTTAAGACGATAAAATTAAAACACAATGTATTATGATTTTAATTAGTTTGAACACTATAGGGGCTTAAGAGTTGATTACTGAAAGTTGGGGGACTTTTTCTTGACGTAAGCAGTAGCTTGGCCTCTGACAGACCACCGGGCAGCTGTGTGTCACGACTTAAGAGCGTTCATGGGCTTTTATATTAACACACATTTATATGGTTTACAGTAGCATATAAGTTTATATGGCAATGTTTCTTTATAGATAGATAGATAGATAGATAGATAGATAGATAGATAGATAGATAGATAGATAGATAGATAGATAGATAGATAGATATGAAAGGCACTATATAACAGATAGATAGATAGATATGAAAGGCACTATATAATAGATAGATAGATAGATAGATAGATAGATAGATAGATAGATAGATAGATAGATAGATATGAAAGGCACTATATAACAGATAGATAGATAGATAGATAGATATGAAAGGCACTATATAACAGATAGATAGATAGATAGATAGATAGATAGATAGATAGATAGATAGATAGATAGATAGATATGAAAGGCACTATATAACAGATAGATAGATAGATAGATAGATAGATAGATAGATAGATAGATAGATAGATAGATAGATAGATAGATAGATAGATAGATAGATAGATACTTTATTAATCCCAAGGGGAAATTCACATATTCCAGCAGCAGTATACTGATACAAAGAAACAATATTAAATTAAATAGTAATAAAAATGAAAAAAATTAAAATAAAATTAATGTTCGCATTTACTCCCGGGTGGAATTGAAGAGTCGATAGTGTGGGAGGAACGATCTCCTCAGTCTGTCAGTGGAGCAGGACGGTGACAAAAGTCTGTCACTGAAGCTACTATACAGCCTAGTGATAAGAATAATTAGATATAGTAGCACGTATGAGTGAGTTTAAAGAAGCAGTTGTTAAAGGCTTGTCTTCTTTCAAGTATGAAGCACTATTTCAAGGCTGTCTGCAGCTTGGCCCTCATCAGTGAAGCTGTGCGGTGCCCACTCACTGGCACAGTCGCCTATTATGTTAGCCTCAGCCTTACAGGACGCTGGTGCAACAAGCAATCATTTATTGAATTATAATTAGGCTGGCCAGTTTTCATACGTGGGCCCTTTTGATCTCAACGTAATTGTTAAGTTAAAAATTGATTAACAACTGAAAGGCCATCGATCTTAACAGCTCAGGATTAGGCTGTGGGAACGAAAGGAGGGGTAATCAGGTGATGCTCGTCGCCGGATGGCAAATACGTCCTGCCAGCAAAAATATTGTGATGGAAAGAAGACTATTATGGGGATGTCTTCAGGGGCAAGAATATTGTTATGAGAAGGTCTGGAACACCAGGGGCCTCGTGTTTAAACGGTGCGTACGCACAAAAATGTTACGTACTCCCATTTCCACGCTCACATCGCGATATATAAAACCTAAACTTGGCGTAAATCCACGCACATTTCTGCAGTAGTTCATACCCTGGCGTACGCAAGCTCTCCTCTCGGTTTTGCAGACTGGCAGCACCCAGCGTCAAAGCAGTGCTACTGTTCCAGTGAGGTTTATCTTTCTTTATCAGATCCACATCCCTAACGCGGCTTTATAAATACACTGAAATTTACCGCATATTGTTTATTAGTTGAAGGCATCTGATTGTAATTACCCTGTAACGATATAATGGTCCAGGGAATGGTCAAACTCGTCTAAATACCAGAGCTGCTTTAGCGTTGTTACTCTCACTGCACCTTCTTCTTCTTCTTCTTTCAGCTCCTCCCGTTAAGGGTTGCCACAGCGGATCATCTTTTTCCATATTACTCTCACTGCACCACTCGGAGTATTTATATCACTGTATCTGAGTGGGAATCACAGCTGACTGGAAAGAGAATTATCAGGATACAGCATCAAGCACACGCTGCCTCAGCCATGCGCACAGTCTATTTGAACTTCTCCCATACGACAAACGCTTCAGAGCCTTTCCTGTACGGACCTCGCGGTTCATCCCAAGAACTCTAAACGCACTCCATCAGTCCATCATCCTGGTAGATCTGACTGTACTTCTAAGTGTGATGACCTCACTGTAAACTTGAGATACAGTTATAATATCACACAACCTGAGCCACTTTATAAAGAGCGTATTTACAGATGATGACGATATCATTTTAAGATGAAATGCAGCAAAATATGTTTATTACATTATACAGATAAAACTTTAACTTCATTTAAATAACCTGTATTGTTAATAATTAAACATGTGAGGACACGGTGGCGCAGTGCTAGTTAGTTCACGTATTGTTCCTGCCTCGCGTTGTATTCTTCCTGATGCTGGCGCGACACTGGAAGGACAGATGGATAGAATAATTAAACACGTACTACGAAGATATTTTGATGTTCCTTAAAAGTTTTGAAGAATCATCATTCTCAGCTTACAGATGGCTTAACGTCTATTACAGAGCGGATTGTGTGGCGATTGGGTATTTGGAGAAAGAAAAGTAAGGACAGGAATTGGAGGTTAGTATGTTTGAAAGAGACAGGACTGCTGTAATAAAGTATTCAATCAAAGGTCGCGCATGGCGCACCAAGCATCTTGTGTGAGACATGAACAATCACTGCGCCACCGTGTTCTCATGTTTAATAACGTGCTTTAACTCCTATCGTCATGAAAATGATATCACGTATACATCTCAGTATTTAAATTATTCAGAGAGCTGTGATATCACAAGTGTAATGGATTCTGTGTCCAGTCGGAGGAAGAGAGCCGGTTTAAGAAACACGTAGTGATTCACACACACAGAGCACATAGAAGATCAAATACAAATCAAAGCATTTAACGTGCTACTTTAATTACGATGGGATTTGAGAAACTGGTTAATTAAATTATTTCAAGATGAAGTTTATGATGTTTTACTTTAATAACAAATAAGCTACATGATAAAAGTGGAAATTTCGAGATTAAAGTTGACATTTCATGCTTTTTTCCCCACTGTGTGTCGATTTTTATTTTCTGTGTACCCTAATAAGCTGTCATGTGACACTCAGAAGGTGGGCTACGACTCCCCTTTTCACGGTAACTTTGATATCTAACCGCTTCTTTTTTATTTCAGGCACTGTACAACTTTGTGAAATTGAGCTTTTGAGTTTCTCCGACACGCTATGTCACTCGATCAACTTCCTTTTGTTGTTTATATCACTGTTTAAACCAACAAATAGTACGTTTTTCTTTGCCACAAATTGGTATTCGCTGAAGTTCTTATATTTTCCCTCTTGCTTTTGCCATTGCCTTTTCAAAGAGCGCTGAGCTTAAGGGCTATTTATATTGATTTGCATATTCAAAGAGGCGTAATTCTGGGAGGAGTTGGGGGCGGGACAGCAGGCGTGTGCACGAGCGTTGATTTTCACGCTGACTGGGATTTATGGAGCTGAAGAACGTGGAAGTTGGCAAATGCACAGATTTATGCATCTGGATTTTTTTGTGCATAAGCACATTTCCGCTTTTATCGGTACACCATGTTAGAGTGCAATTTCTACGCATGGTGCTATGCATGAGACCTCAGGTGCTTGTTATGGGTAGAGGTGCTGAGTGGGGAAAACATCATGGGAACTTCTATACAGTAGATGCTGGGAAACAAGTCTGTAAGGGGGGCATTGTGTGATAACACCATCCAGCCTCTGCTCCTCAGGGACAAGCTGACAGAGATGGGAGTAGACTCACACCTGGTGCCATGGATCGTGGACTCTCTTACAGACAGACCTCAGTATGTGTGTCTTGAGAACTGCAGGTCTGACATTGTGGTCAACAGCACAGGAGCGCCACAGGGGACTGGACTTTCTCCGGTCCTGTTCAGCCAACATACATCAGACTTCCAATACAACTCGGAGTCCTGCCATGTGCAAAAGTTCACTGACGACACTGCTATGGTGGGCTGCATCAGGAGTGGGCAGGAGGAGGAGTATAGGAAACGAATCAAGGACTTTGTTAGATGGTGCGACTCAAACCACCTACAACTGAACACCAGCAAGACCAAGGAGCTGGTGGTGGATTTTAGGAGGCCCAGGACCCTCATGGACCCCGTGGTCATCAGAGGTAACTGTGCAGAGGGTACAGACCTATAAATACCTGGGAGTGCAGCTGATGATAAATTGGACTGGACTGACAACACTGATGATCTGTACAAGAGAGGACAGAGCCGACTATACTTCATTAGAAGGCTGGCATCCTCCAACATCTGTAATAAGATGCTACAGATGTTCTACCAGATGGTTGTGGTGAGTGCCTTCTTCTACTAGGTGGGGTGTTGGGGAGGCAGCATAAAGAAGAGGGACACCTCACACGTGGAGAAACTGGTGAGGAAGGCAGGCTCTATTGTAGGCACGGAGCTGGACAGTTTGACATCCGTGGCAGAGCGATGGGCGCTGAGCAGACTCCTGTCAATCATGGAGAATCCACTGCATCCACTGAACAGGATCATCTCCAGACAGAGGAGCAGCTTCAGCGACAGACAGACTGAGGAGACCCCACACTATGCGACTCTTCAATTCCACCCCATAAACGTTAACATCATACAAAGTTATTGACTGTTATACCTGCATTGTTATCACTCTGATATTTAATATTGTTATTATCAGTATGCTGCTGCTGGAGAATGTGAATTAATAAAGTATCTATCTATCTATCTATCTATCTATCTATCTATCTATCTATCTATCTATTTATCTATCATATAGTGCCTTTCATATCTATCTATCTATCTATCTATTATATAGCGCCTTTCATTTCTATCTATCTATCTATCATATAGTGCCTTTCATATCTATCTATCTATCTATCTGTATTATATAGTACCTTTCATTTCTATCGATCTATCTATCTATCTATAAGAACTATTCAGGGCTCTCTGGACACTCGGGGCTCACTTCATGAACTGAGACAAACTTTATGTGCTCTGTAATTGTTTTCTATGTCGTGCAATGAAGTCTGAAATTCTGACCGCCTTTCTGAAGACTCAGATTTCTCCACAACACTAACTCCAGATTTGAGTGATTTGGCTTCAAGTCAGGGCTCCGGCTGAGCCATTCAAGGACAGTCCTACAGTAGAGTCGTCTTTATGTGAAGGGATGAGTGTGGATCCTGGAGTGCAACCAACGATTAACCGAATAAAAGATGGATTTGAGCGATCCCCGTTAATAAACACCGATTAAAAACACAAGTCCTGCCACAGGAGTCCAGAAGGTGAGCGATGCCTCTTCACAAAAAGCAATGGTAGACAGGATTGGTGATGAAGTACCCACCGCCGTCCTTGTAACCGATGGTCGTGCAAAAATCCTCCTCAGGTTGGGAAGCCTGCACTGGTACAGGGCATTGCTGCACCCAGCCCATAATGAAACAGCGCAGTACCATTAAGCACCATTGATTCTTTATGTTAATTAAGCCCACAGTTCCACATAAAGCTATGGTTGTCAACGACACCTCTCCAGAAAGTTCTGCTTTGGGATCTCTTTCCAGCTAGGCAGGTCAGGTTGGGGGGGCATACACTGGTACAGCGCATTGCCCCACCCACCGCACAACACTGGTTGGCATCGCCCCAATCAGACATGTGGTCCATTCCCACACCTCATAAAATGACCCTCTATCTGGTGTTACGCGGGCATCCCCTTGGCCTGGTCCAGCCACTCGGGTCCTCTACAATGAGCCGAATCACCCTGGTGCCACATGGCCGTAGTACCGTAACTGACGCTCCCTCACAATGCAGGTCATGTGTCTCATTCGGGACCCCATGAGCAACCAGCAGGACCCAAGGACCCTCTGAAGAGACACACGTGAAGGAGTCCAGTCTTCATCTCAGTTCATAAATGGTATTTATGTGCGGCTGATTGCTGGAAAATGGGGAGGTGAAGAAGTCCCGTCACATCCTTCTCTTCCTGTTTTATATGTACAGCGCCTACAACTACAAACTACAAATCCCACAAGCCCCTCCACATTCGTGCATACCTGTTTAAACCTCAGACCCCATATTTACAAACCAGCTATGTGAGCTGCCAGTGTTGAACAAACACCAAAGAGGACATAGCGTACAAAAAATGAAAACCTCCTGTGTGGCATCACTACCAGTTCACAGTCAGGCAGTCATCCATTATCCAACCTGCTATATCCTAACTACAGGGTCACGGGGGTCTGCTGGAGCCAATCCCAGCCAACATAGGGCGCAAGGCAAGAAACAAACTCCAGGCAGGGTGCCAGCCCACCGCAGGGCACCCACACACATACCAAGGACAATTTAGGATCGCCAATGCACCTCACCTGCATGTCTTTGGACTGTGGGAGGAAACCCACGCAGACACGGGGAGAACATGCAACTCCACGCAGGGAGGACTCGGGAAGCGAACTGAAGTCTCCAAACTGCGAGGCAGCAGCGCTACCCACTGCGCCACCGTGCCACCCAGTTCACAGTCATCCAATCTTTATTATTATTTTATTGACTTACTGAAAGTCGTGTCACACATGTGAGCCCGGAGACCCCCTTCTGAAAATTGATGAAGTTCAGCAATACCACTTTGGGACAAGAGAGGGTGCTGACGGTAATTGAATCTCCTCTCACCCCCATAGCTCTGAGAAGATGAATGAGGAAGAGGACGCCTAGCCACACCCACAATACCCCACGACGGCTCCGCCCATTCCAGCCCAGATATCCACAAAAACGAGACGAATCCCAGAAGGTGGCGCCGTATTGTAAGCAGGCAGTCATCGGAGACACAGCTCGACATTTATACACTGAGAAGCTGTTTGAAGGGGGCTTTATTTTGGTGAGAAGAGCGCGTCTTTCTGTCATCTTCTTGTGACAATCAAATAGGGCAGCCCAGCTGGTACCTCAATATTTCTTCTGGCACCCCTTGGACTGTCCACCCGCTCACAACAGCCATCAATCCACAGTACAGCTGTGGCCAAAAGTGTGGAGAACGACCAAAGTGTTGGTTTGCTGCTTCAGTGTCTTTAGATCTTTGTGTCAGATGTTTCTCTGGTGGACTGAAGTAGAATTACAAGCAGTTCACAAGTTTCAGAGGCTTTTGTTGACAATGACATGAAGTTTATGCACAGAGTCCATATTGGCAGTGCTGGTCCTTCATTCTTTTTCAAGACCTCTGTGATTCGACCTGGCAGGCTGGCAATCAACTTCTGGGCCCAATCCTGACTGAAGGCAGTCACCCATTCTTACAGAATCCGAATTGGTGGTCCACCCGCCTCTTGACCACAAGTTCTCATTGGGGAGTTTCATGGCCATGAACCCCAAATATCGATGTTTTGTTCCCCGAGCCACTTAGTTGTCACTTGTGCCTTATGGCCTGGTGCTCCGTCATGCTGGATTGTTCATTGGTGGTCACCAAACTGTTCTCAGATGGTTGTCAGAAGTTGCTCTCAGAAGATGTTTTGCTCCAATTCTTTATTCCTGGCTGTGTTCTGAGCCCTGCACTGCCGTGGCTGACATGAATGGTCTCAGGATACTTTACTGTTGGCACAGCGACACAGGACTGATAGTAGCGCCACTCACCTTTTCAAACAATCAGAAAGGGGATTCATCAGAGACAATGACTTGACCCCAGCAGTCCAACCCCAGAATATCAGACTGTCCCTGATGGCTTCTTTGCTGCCCTTCTTGACACCCACCAGGCCATCCTCCACAAGTCTTCGCCTCACTCCCACCTGCCTTCTGTCATTCCTGTGCCATTGCTGCCCTGTTGGTGCCCGCAGCTGAATCCTCTTCCTGGACTCTCTTGGGCGCCCTGAAACCTTCCTTACCTCTCCATTGTAACTCAACCAGTGTGACAGAGTGACCGCCAGCCTTGTCCTCGTCACTGTCACCTGTGTGAATGAGAGGATCACTGAGGTGACGTCAGCAGGTCCTTTGGTGGCAGGGCTGACATGAAGTGGTGTTTGGGGATGAAGTTCATTTTCATGGCTGAGAGGGACTTGGCACTTCACTGCACTTCATCTGCTCACTCGTCAGAACATTCAGGAGTCGATGCAAATCGCCATCATAACAACTGAGGCAGCAAACTTTGTGAAAATTCATTTTTGTGTCATTCTCAGAAATTTTGGCCACGACTGTACATAGGAGAATAAAGCTGTTGAGGAGCAGAGACGCTACACAATCAGACACAACAGCATCTGAGGGCAGCAAATGGGTGACAGCCCACCGTTAATAAGACAAACAGAGAGAGTGTGTAGGCAGTTCTGAAGTCGCTCAGAACCATCACAGTTCAAAAGTTCAGTGCCACCTAAAATGTGAGGACAACGTCATGGAGGTGCATACATTCAACGAATGAGCTCCTTAAATTCCACAAGCATCTCTCTCCTGGTCATACTAAAGCCCAGCTCACTTTCATGGACGTTGATTGGAATCGTTTGGGTTGCCACCTCCAGCTCTGTCTCCTGTGCCACCGTCTCCAGCCCATATAACACAGCTGGTCTCACTACCGTCCTGTAGACCTTCCCTTTCACTCTTGCTGATACCCGTCTGTCACCAATCACTCCAGACACTCTTTTCCACCCACTCCACCCTGCCTGCACTCTCTTCTTCACTTCTCTTCCACAATCTCCATTACTCTGTACTGTTGATCCCAAGTATTTAAACTCCTCCACCTTCATCAACTCTACTCCCTCATCCTCACCATTCCACTGACCTCCCTCTCATTCACACACATGTATTCTGTCTTGGTGGTCCTACTGACCTTCATTCCTCTCCTCCCTCAGATCTCCACCTCTCCAGGGTCTCCTCAACCTGCTCCCTACTCTCTCTACAGATCACAATGTCCTCACAGGTCATTTTTCTGCCCTTCATTTTTGTTTAATAAAGTCAACTATTCAATAATCAATAAGCACAACACTTACACTTCATCATGAATTCTGAACACATATGTACCATGTCCTGACGGATTATCAATGGACGGGCTTGCATTGACATGTGAAACGTTATCTTTAAACAGAGAAACCATTGACATAGGGTGGGACGGTGGCGCAGTGGGTAGTGCTGCTGCCTCACAGTTAGGAGACCCCCCAGGTTCACTTCCCGGGTCCTCCCTGCGTGGAGTTTGCATGTTCTCCCCGTGTCTGCGGCGGTTTCCTCCCACAGTCCAAAAACATACAGGTTAGGTGCACTGCATTGGTCCTTGGTGTGTGTGTGTGTGCCCTGTGGTGGGCTGGTGCCCTGCCCGGGGTTTGTTCCTGCATTGCACCCTATGCTGGCTGGGATTGGCACCAGCAGACCCCCGTGACCTTGTAGTTAGGATATAGCGGGTTGGATAATGGATGGATAATAATTATTATAATGATAATACATTTTATTTATATAGTGCCTTTCACATGCTGAAGGAGCTTAGTTTACAATAAAAAAAATTAATAATAATAAAAATAATAATAATTATAATAATGATAATACATTTTATTTATATAGTGCCTTTCTCGTGTGCGAGGTGCAAAGTCTACCAATTAAAATAACTTAATAATAATTATTATTATTATTGCATTATATGCATTTTATTTATATAGTGTCTTTCACATGCTCAAGGAGCTTAGATTAACATTAAAAACACTTTAATAATAATAATAATAATAATAAAGCATTTTATTTATATCGTGCCTTTCCCATACTAAAGGAGCTTAGTTTACAATAAAAAAACTAATAATAATAAAAATAATAATAATTATTATAATGATAATACATTTTATTTATATAGTGCCTTTCTCATGTGCGAGGTGTGAAGTTCACCAATTAAAATAACCTGATAATAATAATTATTATAGCATTATATGCATTTTATTTATATAGCGTCTTTCACATACTCAAGGAGCTTAGAAAACACCCTACTAATAATAATAATAATAATAACGCATTTTTTAATTTCATGCCTTTCCCATACTAAAGGAGCTTAGTTTACACTAAAAAGCTAATAATAATAGCAATAATAATAATTATTATTATAATAACAATAAAGCATTTTATTTATATAGTACCTTTTTATGCTCCAAGTGCTAAGTTTACCAATAAAAAACCTAATAATAATAACAACTACTATTATTATAATAATAATACATTTTATTTATATAGCGTCTTTCACAAGCTCAAGGAGCTTAGATTAACATTAAAAACACTTTAATAATAATAATAATAATAATAATAATAAAGCATTTTATTTATATTTTGCCTTTCCCATACTTAAGGAGCTTAGTTTACAATAAAAAAACTAATAATAATAACAATAATTATTATAATGATAATACATTTTATTTATATAGTGCCTTTCTCATGTGCGAGGTGCAAAGTTTACCAATTAAAATAACCTAATAATAATAATTATTATTATTATTGCATTAAATACATTTTATTTATATAGCGTCTGTCACATGCTCAAGGAGCTTAGATTAACATTAAAAACACTTTAATAATAATAATATTTATCATCATCATCATCATATTATAAGTAGCACATTTCATTTGCCCAGTGCCACGCTCTGCCTAAGTGGCATGTATAGTGCCTTTCACTGACAGACAGGTGACAACCCTTCCTGGGATGCCAGTCTGTCACGGTGACCCTTCACACACACAGTGGATGGGATTTCTGGAGGCACCGAGACCCCAGCATGACAAACCCTCCCTGAAGTGAACTCGGCCCCCCGGACCTGTGAGTCACAAGTGACAACTACTGGGCCACATTTTATTTTTCTTTTATTCCTTTTTCAATCTTATGCACTACACGACGGTTTCTCCTCACATGAAGGCCAGCAGCGTTCTCCCCGACACTGCACACTGTCAACAGACACAACAGCTCCCTTGGGATAACAAAGACCTAAACACCAATAAATTAAAAGAGACGTTAACTAAAACATCAATAAATTAAACACTAATTAAAAAAAAAGTGATTAGTGGCCATGCATGGCTGGAATACACATGAACGTGACAATCTGTTCCCATTACAGTGGCGCGCGCCCTCAGAGGGGCTTAACTCGTTCGCCGCTGTCTGACACTGGCGTGTCACTCGTTCAGGCCCACCACATGCACACTGTCCATGAGCAAGGCACTATATAGACAAGGCACTATAGTCATTGTAGGGGTACTGCTGCCTCACAGCCCCTTGAGACGGGAGTCTCTCACTTTCCTCCTCATAACAATTAGCCCACCTTGCCACACTGTCTGCAGCACCACAGTAGGACATTAGAGCGACTTTGACGAAAACGGACCATTGAGCCCAACAAGCTCGTCCATCCCCATTCAGCTCAAATGTCCACAAGAACATCAAGTGCAGTGTGTGAAGGTCCCTCAAGTCCTGCTCTCCATGACACTACTCGGTCATTTATTCCATGTGATTGTGGTCCACTGTGTGAAGAAAAATGGGCAAAATCCGCCCAAGTTTCCAACTGTGTCCCCGTGTTCTTGATGACCTCATTTTAAAGTCACCGTCTGATCCGCTGTGCTAATTCCCTTCATCATTTTGCACACTTCAGTCAGGTCTCCTCTTCATCTCTATAAAGGCTCAGCTCTTTTCATCTTCATAACTCACCCCGCGTAGCCCCTCAATCAGCCTCGTCGCTCTTCTCTGGACTTTCTCCAGGGCTGCTGTGTCTTTATGGAGTCATCAACTGACCACAGGACTCCAGATGAAGCCTCACCAGTGTGTTATAAAGCTTGAGCAGAACCTCCTGTGACGTTTACTCCACACTTCAAGGCGCTATATAACCTGACATTCTGTTAGCCTTCTTCATGGCTTCTGAACACTGTCTGGAAGTACAGTTGCTATTGAGGAGCCCCCACATGTACTTTCAAGATTCAAACCTCCCACTTGATGTTCCTGTCCTCCGTTGCTGCCCCGTTGGATGTCGGCCGCTCAGTACCCCTGAGGTTTCTTTCATTTCTAGAACATTCCAGATCGTTGTATTGATTGTGGAAAGCCTCAGACTGATTTTCCTTCTTCTCTCAGCTTTTCTCCAATTGACAGCTCTTTGGTCTTCATGTTGGTTTCCTTTTGAGTTAGTTTGTCCAAAGCCTCGCAGACAGTTGTCACTCTTGTCACATTGTCCTCAGGGATGTTGAAAATTAAAACTAAAAATGTTGACCCCATAACAGCACTTTTTCCCATACATCTATAACTATTGTATATGCAGGGAATAAAGAAAACCTGTTTTATCTGCCTGCTTTACGACGAGCTGTGCTACCATATTAAGGTGTCTTTAACTCTTAGCAATCGACGTAGACCTCAGCAGTAACATCTGCAGTGCACCATCTGTTGGAGTGTATTTTGGAATCCATGTAACAATAAAACGTACTGCATTTTTCATTCCGACAGATGGCGCATCACAAACACTTGTAGTAATAAAAATCATTGTTACCAATGTTGGTGATGCGCCACCTGTTGGAATGATGAATTCAATGCGCTTTATTACTAGAAATGTTGGTGGTGCGCCATTAGTTTGAATGACAAATGCAATGCATATGTCTCTATTATACACCATTTCATATGGGATTCATAAAGGCAGTGTTAATGTTTGTGATGAGCCATCTAGTGGAACGACAAACGCAATGCAGTTTATTACTACAAATTTTTGTGATGCACCAGCTGTGGGAATGACAAATGCAATGCATATGCCCCTAAAATATATGACATGCGGCATAATTTTCATAAAAGCAGTGTTAATGTTTGTGATGTGACATCTATTGGAGTGGTAAATGCAATGCATTTTATTACTACAAATTATTATGATGCACCATTTGTTGGAATGACAAGTGCAACACATATGTCTCTGATATGTGCCATTTGGTATGATTTTCATTAAAGCAATGTTTCAAAAAAGTTAATGTTTGAGATGCAGCATCTGTTGGAGTGACAAATGCAAAGCATATGTCTGTTATATGCCATTTGGTATGGGATTCATAAAAGCAGTGTTAATGCTGGCGATGTGCCATCTGTTAGAATGACAAATGCAATGCTTTTTATTACAAATGTTTGTGATACACCATCTGTTGGAATAACAAGTTCAATACAGTGATCCCTTGCTATATCGCGCTTCGACTTTCGCGGCTTCACTCCATCGCGGATTTTAAATGTAAGCACATCTAAATATATATCACGGATTTTTCGCTGGTTCGCGGATTTCTGCAGACAATGGGTCTTTTAATTTATGGTACACGCTTCCTCAGTTTGTTTGCCCAGTTGATTTCATACAAGGGACGCTATTGGCGGATGGCTTAGAAGCTACCCAATCAGAGCACATATTACATATTAACTAAAACTCTTCAATGCTATAAGATATGCTTCCCGCGCGGTGCTCGATTGTTTGCTTGTCTCTCTCTGCCTCTCTCTCACCCTCTCTGACATTCTCTGCGCCTGACGGAGGGGCTGTGAGCAGAGGGGCTGTTTGCACAGAACCTGTTTGCTTAGAAGATACTGACGCTCCTCTGAAAAATGCCGCTTTATTGCGGTGCTTCGGGCAAACTTAAAAGCCCAAAAGCACGTATTGATTTTTTGAATGTTTGCTTTTCTTTGCGAGCGCTCTCTCTCTTAAAATCTCTGCTCCTGATGTAGACACTCCTTTGAAGAGAAGATCTATTTGCATTCTTTTAATTGTGAGAAAGAACTGCCATCTCTGTCTTGTCATGGAGCACAGTTTAAACTTTTGACTAAAGGGTGTTATTTCATGTCTAGAGGGCTCTAATAATGTAAACAGTGTGGGAGAGTTTATAAGGGCTTAAAATATATAAAAATTATCATACAAACATATGGTTTCTACTTCGCGGATTTTCATCTATCGCGGGGGGTTCTGGAACGCAACCCCCGCGATCGAGGAGGGATTACTGTATATTTTTACTACAAAGGATTGTGATGCACCACCTGTTGGAATGGAAAATTCAATGCACATGTCTCTGATATATGCCATTTGGTATGACTTTTGAAAAATCTGTTTTAATTTTTGTAATGCACCAACTAGTGGAATGACAAATGCAATTCATTGCATTACTGCAAATGTTTGTGATGCCATCTGTTGGAATGACAAATTGAATACATATGTCTCTGTTATATGCCATTTGGTAAGGGATTCGTTAAAGCAGTGCTAATGTTTGTGATGTGCCATGGGATAGCAGATGTAATGTATTTTCCATCCATCCATCCATTTTCTAACCCGCTGAATCCGAACACAGGGTCACGGGGGTCCGCTGGAGACAATCCCAGCCAACACAGGGCACAAGGCAGGAACCAATCCTGGGCAGGGTGCCAACCCACCGCAGGTAATGTATTTTACTACTACAAATGTTTGTGATGCACCATCTAGTGGAATGACAACTGCAATACATTGTATTATTGCAAATGTTTGTGATGCACCATCTGTTAGAATGACAAATCCAATGCATATGTCTGTTATATGCCATTTGGTATGTGATTCGAAAAAGTAGTGTTACTGTTGGTGAAGTGGCATCAGTTAAATTGACAAATGCAATGCATTTTTTACTGCAAATGTTTGTGATGCGCCATCTGTTGGAATGGAAAATTCAATGCGTATGTTTCTATTATATGCCATTTGGTAAGGGATTCATAAAAGCAGTGCTAATGTTTGTGATGTGCCATGGAATGGCAGATGTAATGCAGTTTACTACTACAAATGTTTGTGGTGCGCCATCTGTTGGAATGGCAGACACATAGCAGCCGGTCAGACTCACACATACACACAGACACTTATTCTTTTACTATGGTGGATTTTCTCTTCACTTCACAATAAAGCTCTGTATGGCTAATTAGCTGGCCAGGCTTAAAAAGGAGATCCTTCAGGGTGCCTCTGATCCTCAGATTAGATTTCAGGGTTTCTCCTTAGCAGCCATTTTCAAGCAGGTGGCCCTCTGATCGTATCATGGCCTAATGAAAGGCACGTGTTTAAATGACTCTTTTATTGGACGTAAACTTTAATTTCGAAGTCGTGGCAGATCAAAGATATAAGCCAGCAATTACAGTTTATAAAGAAAAATCCCATGAAACTCAAGGCTGAATCCTTCACCGTGATGCTGCCACCTTGTGACAAAACAATTACCGTTTCTCGCCAACCCCCCACAGCCCATAATATGCAGTCTTGCGAACGTCCAACCCCTCACTACTGTGACCGACACCAGCAGCATCAGGCGCTCGCCCCTCCTCGTCCACTTAAAGGAGCGCCAGCCGGGTCATCAGGAGGTCACCGACTCAATCACCGCACTAGACCAGCTGTCACGTTTTCAAACCCACCACAAGGCGACTCGCGCCACTGAAACAAAATTTTTAAAAAATGTGCAAAAGATGGCAAAGCAAACACTCGCCTGTGGAGTCGGCTTTGTAAATAAATAGAGCAACACGAGGAAACGTTCAGTTCACGTGAACATTTAGGTCACCTTCTGGGATGGATTCCTCCTTATCTTTGTGAAGCACCTGCTTAGTGGACACCCTAAAAGTGGAAATTCATGTCAGGTACTAGCGATACCCTCATGTGACCCCGTCAGGAGAGATGGTGCCAGCACTGAAACTGGTCTAGGCACAGTCAACGTGATTATTCAGGCTACATCTCGTAGACTGGTGCTCTGACTTGACCCCAAGGCGGAAGACCCCTGCCTTATGCCAGTCCCATCCTGCTTCCATGTCTATGTTTAAAAGGGGGTCTGTCTGTGCCCATGTTGCACTTCTTATTCATACTGCATTTGTGATTATTTCACAAACCTCTGGGATCACAGACAGACAGACACACAGACAGACAGATGTGAAAGGCACTGGAATCGAATGGCTTTTCTAATCTAGCTGGAGGAGTACTGGAGGTACAGAATACACGAGTACAGTGACATGCAGCGAGACTCTGGTGACATGACAAACAAGACTCGACCTCAGAAAGAGGATGAACTGCAGGGACCACTGAAAGAACATGAGATAGTGGATGGATGAGCAAGGCGCTATATGTAATAGAGAGATAACTCCAGCAGACAGGAAATATGGTATTATAATAGAGAGCTGGCTGAAAATGAAAGGCACTGTATGATAGATAGATAGATAGATAGATAGATAGATAGATAGAAATGAAAGGCACTATATAAAAGATAGATAGATAGATAGATAGATAGATAGATAGATAGATAGATAGATAGATAGATAGATAGATAGATAGATAGATAGATAGATAGATAGATAGATAGATAGATAGATAGATAGGATGCCAATCAATCAAATGGCACAATCACTCACACACCGTCTATGGACAGAATGCCAGCTGCTGAAGGGCACCTAATCATTAAACATGATGATGCCAGTCCTTTAAAAAGTATGTCACACAGATACATACCAGTCATGAACAGAATACCAGCTGTTGTCGGGCACATCATCACTAAACATGATGCCAGTTTACGCGCCCTCACACACAACATTCCTTAACAGGATGCCAGTAGTCACAGGGCACAATTTTTCACACGCAACTCCTGCACATGACATGGCATAATGATATAGTCACACACACAACACCTATGAAGAGGGCACCAGTTCATCACAGGATACATCCACACACTCACTATCACTGGATATAATGCCAGCTGTCACATGGCACACTACCACACACCCCAGTTATTGACTGATATCGAAGGGCACACTTACAGTAAGCACCACAAATCCCTCTACAAGATGCCAGACATCACAGGCGCATCATCCTTGAACAATGTGCCAGTTTCGTGGCAATTCATGCCAGCACCCACATTAGTTAACTTTAGACAGTCAGTGTATCCTGCCCATCTTTGGGATCAGAGATAAAAACTGGAATATCTGTAAAAAAAGCCCACAAAGACACGTGTGCCAGAGCTGTCGGATGGCTGTTAGTCTATGTCCTGCCATTCACAGAGTGCCCGTGTAGAATTTCGCCACTTCAGATGTGAGCTCCATTGGCATTTGCTTTCCATACCACTGAAGCGTTATTACATATAGTGCCTTTCAGGGTGGGTCTACTCCAGCCTTACATTACACAGCAGTACTAGGAGTTGACACTTTTACCCTCATTTTGCCTTATAAAGCACCTTGGCAGCAGGGTGGTTTTGCCCAGTCACTGGCCCATGGTAACCACCACCGTTTCTCCACTCACTCTGCCTGGCATCACTTTCACATTCCTAAATTCCACATCCTATGCCCACATACTTTTTTCCTTTTTCCCATCTGCCTTGTTGATGACCACGGCCAGGTCAAGTTCAAAGGTCACCAGGTCTGGGGGGGGGTCACTTGACCGATCAGTTCTTGTGTCTGTTTTTGTGAAGTGGCATGAAGGGGGTGGGGGTGGGGGGTGGACAGATGGACAGGAAACCCGAAGCTGCAGTGTAAGGTCACACACAGAAGTGACCCTCAGGAGTGCACATGTGCCGATCAGATGCCACTCAGTCACTGGCCATTTCCTTAACTCGCCTGAGCTACTTCGGATCGAGTGCGCCCCCCTCCAAAGAGGAAGAGACACAATAAAATGACTCATGCCCACCGTTCCATGGCTCTGCACTAAGGTGGCCTTCCTGGGTGAGAAAGATGGCTGCAGTCACACAGGGAGCCGAATGTGACCCATCTACTTGCAATTTTGGGGACCAAACCAGGAGGGCGCTGTGCAAAATCAGGAGAGCCCACCGAGAAGGAGAAGCTTAGCAGCCAACTCCAAAATGGAAAAGCCGTTCGTGTTTGTGAGTGACGTCTGACCCTGAAAGAGACTCCTAAACGGAGGACCTGCAGGTTTGCACCATTTTTGAGACGCCGATCCTTTCCCAAATATTCCTTCCTATGGTGAATTTCCGTAAACGTGACAAACTAATTACCATAAATTTGCATGGAAAAAATTTTCAACATCCCCTGACCCGCACATTTCAGATTTCCAAAATTTAATTTTATAAAAAAAGAATGTAATTTTTCAATGCCAGGCAGACATTGCCGTGCCAGCTGAGGATGACCCAATGCTGCAGGCCATGGCCAACAACTGTGTCAGCCTTAGGTGGGGCACCACTGGGTTTGGAGGGGATTGGTGACAAAAACCAAGAGAATGAGAAGAGGAAGCAACACAGGCGCCCATCCAGTGGCCGTGAGGCAAACCCCTCAGGAGGAAATCGACAAATTCACCTATCTGGGCACGAAGATGGCACTGTCAAAGATGATGTCCTGGTGCCACTTGGCATGGCAGAGGGCATTTTGCCAGAAAATGCACAGCATTTGGAGATCATCCACGCCAATGCAAAGTTGTACAAGTCAAATCATTTAACCCACCGGAATTTAAGCCAGCGAGACGTGGTCCATGACAGTTGTGGACCACTGGGGTGCATACAGGCACCCTACCCCGACACAGGCGGGCAGCACACCACACAGCACACTTTTCATTAAGAGCTGGTGGAGTGTTTTTGTCTCACTCCCCAGAGGACAGCACAGCACAAAGCAGTAACAACTCTCATGGTCCTTTTCTTTCCTTCTCAGTCCTTCGTTCCATTCCACTCCCTCTCTGCCAGTCTTTGTCTTCCTCCTCCTCAAATGGAGTGAGGCGGCTACTTTTATTTTACTCCTGGTGGCTTGTTAGGGTTAATTGGAACTACCCCAAGGAGTGATGTAAACTCAAAGCAGGGCTTCTACAGCTCCCCTTGGCGGCCCGCCCCCCACGAAACCCAACAGAGATGTGCCAAACTCCAACTCCCAGCATGCCCTGTGGGAATCCATGGTGCCAGAGCCACCCAGGAAGGCTGCCCTCTAGTGTCCGTGGGGCGGTAGTGCCTCGAGTGTCCTTCAATTGTGGGAGCGTCCCAGCCGTCCGCCACACTGTGAGAACAGACTCACCAACTAGGTGGTGACAACTCGGGAGAATCCCTAAGGTCACATGGGTGGATCACATGACAGACAAATAAGGAAATTCTGAGCCAAACAGAGCTGAAGAGTCGACAGTCGTGGGCACAAGTGTTGGTTTGCTGCTTCAGTGTCTTTAGATCTTTGTGTCAGATGTTTCTCTGGTATACTGAAGTAGAATTACAAGCAGTTCACAAGTTTCAGAGGCTTTTGTTGACAACGACATGAAGTTTATGCACAGAGTCCATATTGGCAGTGTTGGCCCTTCTTTCTTTTTCAAGACCTCTGTGATTCGACCTGGCAGGCTGGCAATCAACTTCTGGGCCCAATCCTGACTGAAGGCAGTCACCCATTCTTACAGAATCTGAATTGGTGGGTTTTTGTTTGTCCACCCGCCTCTTGACCACAAGTTCTCATTGGGGAGTTTCATGGCCATGAACCCCAAATGTCGATGTTTTGTTCCCTGAGCCACTTAGTTGTCACTTGTGCCTTATGGCCTGGTGCTCCATCATGCTGGATTGTTCGTTGTTGGTCACCAAACTGTTCTTAGATGGTTTTCAGAAGTTGCTCTCAGAAGATGTTTTGCTCCAATTCTTTATTCCTGGCTGTGTTCTGAGCCCTGCACTGCCTTGGCTGACATGAATGGTCTCAGGAAGCTTTACTGTTGGCACAGCGACACAGGACTGATGGTAGCGCCGCTCACCCTTTCAAACAATAGGAAAGGGGATTCATCAGAGACAATGACTTGACCCCAGCAGTCCAATCCCAGAATATCAGTCTGTCCCTGATGGCTTCTTTGCTGCCCTTCTTGACACCCACCAGGCCATCCTCCACAAGTCTTCGCCTCACTCCCACCTGCCTTCTGTCATTCCTGTGCCAGCTCTGCCCCGGCGGTGCCCGCAGCTGAATCCAGTTTAGGAAACGCTCCTGGCGCTTGCTGGACTTTCTTGGGCACCTTGAAGCCTTCTTCACTTCTCCATTGTAACTCAATCAGCGTTGCAGAGTGACCTCCAGCCTTGTCCTCGTCACTGTCACCTGTGTGAATGAGAGGATCACTGAAGTGATGTCAGCAGGTCCTTTGGTGGCAGGGCTGGCATGCAGTGGTGTTTTGGGATGAAGTTCATTTTCATGGCTGAGAGGGACTTGGCACTTCACTGCACTTCATCTGCTCACTCGTCAGAACATTCTGGAGTCGATGCAAATCGCCATCATAACAACTGAGGCAGCAAACTTTGTGAAAATGTAATATTTGTGTCATTCTCAGAACTTTTGGCCACAACTGCATTCAAGCTGAAATAAACAAACTGAATACAAGCGGCTGAAATGAGTTTCCTCCGCAGGCTGTCTGGGCTTTCCCTTAATGATAGGATGAGGAGCTCAGTCATCCAGGAGGAGCTCAGAGTAGAGCTCCGCATCGAGAGGAGTCAGATGAGGTGGCTCGGGCATCTGATCAGGATGCCTCCTGGACGCGTGCTCTGGTGAGGTGTTCCGGGCACGTCCAACCGGGAGGAGGTCCTGGGGAAGACCCAGGACACGCTGGAAGGACTATGTCTCCCGGCTGGCCTGGGAACGCCTTGAAATTCTCCCGGAAGAGCTGGAAGAAGTGGCCGGGGAGAAGGAAGTCTGGGCTTCTCTGCTTAAGCTGCTACCCCCGTGACCCGCCCTCAGATAAGCGGAAGAGGATGGATGGATGGATGGACGTTTACTGCTCATGGTCCTTCCTCCTCCTCCTCCACTCCCCCAATCTGGCAGATTTCCTCTTCCTCTTCCTGCTCCTCCAAAATCTAGCAGGCTTCCTCTTCTTCCTCCCGACGCTGGCTCTCCGAATGGAGTGAGGCGGCTCCTTTTGTTCAGCTCCAGGAGGCTCATCAGCGTTACCTGCAATCACTCCTAGGTGTGGTGGAAGTCCACTGTAGGGCTCTGCTGCTCCCCCTGGCAGCCCCCGAAAACCAACAGGTCTGTGCTAAACTCCAACTCCCAGCATGCCCTGTGGGAATCCATTGTGCCACAGCCACCCAGGAGGGCTGCCCTCTAGTGTCCCATGGGAGGTAGTGCCCTCTCGCATTAGTCACCTATCGACCACGTAGAGTTTGAATATTTTCCGAATTTAAATTTCTTCACGTAAACTAAATGGGGTTAAGTAACTCAACTAAAATACCATTTTTGGGGGCGGAGTATTCCTTAAAGTGAACGCTGTGTGGGAATACGAAAACAGGAAGACGATTCTGAAAGACCACTCACAGACGTCTTTGCCCCCTCGGCTGGCTCTCGCCGCTAGCGGCACCGGTAACATAATCCATGTAATCGGACTCACCGTCTCGTCCATGCGCGTAAGACCCTCGATCTCTTTACCCTTCTCATTTCGGGACCCCTCCTTGCCAGCAATCATCACCATGGCAGCTGCTGTCAGAGACGGGCAGCCAACCCTCACTTGCGTGCCACTTGCAGCAAACCACCTGCAGGACCTTCCTCTCTGGGCGCATGCAGGTCCTCACAACTCGTCACATCCCCTTTATTACCGCCCCCCCAAAGGAGGACTCGACGGATGCTTTGCCACACTGCAGCTTCTACTAGCGTCCCACCCAGTGCTTGAAGTGCCCATCTTTCTGTTTGTACTTTAGAGTACTGGAAATGTCCCTTAGCATACTGGTAACATAGTGCCAGAGTCGGTCAAAGTTCATAAGGGGACCCCCATCCAAAGTCTAACTGGTGAACCCCCCCAATTCTCCAATAATATCACGTCGCTTGACTAACATGTCGTGTAAAAGTAAGGAGGAGAAACACAGAGGACAACTTTTCAGAAGACCGCCATTTCAAGCACTGATCCCACCTGCTATATCGACTCGGGGGTCCCATGCTCTTCACATCCAGCCCTGATCGTCATTGTTCACACTGCAATGAAAATGCACAGCAGTTTTACAGAGAAGCCCGATCCTTAATTACCTGCCTAAACACCTCCACCCCGTCCTCGGCACCGCGGGCACCTTCTGCAAACTGCAGCAATTAACTTGGAGTCGGGTCTGCGGATAATGAGAGCTCAAGGGACGTGCCCACCGGCAGACATCTTACAGGGCACAGCAAAGTGCAGCACTCAAACAGAAATGGCAGTGTTTACGCCCGATGTATGGCACCATGTGACTCACACTGCCCTCTGATGCCCGGCGGCACGTCAGCCTCCTCACACTCAGCAATCAAAGATGGAAAACATGAGACTGGAGGCTTACGGCCTGCAATTACACAAGCAGGAAATGAAAGACCCTCATGGGGAGCAGGAACAGCAACACATCTAATCATGTCAGAGGTGACGGCAAAATATTTAAGTTCATGGCCGGCTGAATAGACAGCAGCTCAGGGCCTGATTAATGGGGGTCCTTAGAAGTGCTGCAGTGGATCAGGACACTCATCAGACCCTCCAGAGATCAATTCATTGCAGAACAAATAAAGTTCTCTCTATTCTATCTATTATATAGTGCCTTTCAAATCTATCTATCTATTATAAAGACTCGGGGGTGCCCAGCTCCCCAAACACCCGACACAACAGTCACAGGCACCAATCTCTGCAACACAAACCATCGGGAAGCCCAGCAAAAAGAGTACACAAGAATAAGGCACCAAATATAGAGTCGGCTTCTTCTCGGGGTCTCTCTCCTTCAACTCACCACCACGACCACGGCCACCACCACCTCCACCTCCACCTCCTCGCAGATATTGTCCTCCAGCTTCAGCTTACTTCCATGAGGTAGTTGGCTCCTTTAAAGCCACACCCGGGAGAACTCCAGGTGGCTCGTTAGGGAGGTCTGGAATCACTCTGGAACACAACAGGGCTGAGCCGACCAACACCAAGTCCCAAATACCCTGTGGGACTCTGAGGGGCCGTTACACCCTAGGGGGGTGCCAAATAGCAATCTGGAGAAGATAGCACCCTTCATAGATCATCTCACCGTGTCCTTCCTTTACAGAGGTGTCCCTGTTGGGTAATGGTGCCAGCCGCCATCCATCACACTATCTATTCTATAGTGTCTTTCACTTATCTATCTATCTATCTATCTATCTATCTATCTATCTATCTATCTATCTATCTATCTATCTATCTATCTATCTATCTATCTATCTATTATACCTTGCCTTTGATATCTATCTATCTATTATATAGTGCCTTTCATATCTATCTATAATAAGGACTCGGGTGTGAACAGCTCCCCAAACACCCAACACAACAGTCACAGGCACCAATCTCTGCAACACAAACATTTATTTCCATCAGGAAGCCCAGCAAGCAGGGTACCTGCGCCACCACCACCTAATCAAAGCACCTACATTGATGGATTAAAGGCCAGAGGTCCACGTGACCATCATCATCAAGTCCTTCCATGAGAACCCTAAATACAATGAGGTCTGTTTCATTTATGTTAGGTAGAATCCCCAGAGGGGACTGGGTGGTCTCATGGTCGGGAACCCCTGCAGATTTTTTTTTTTTTTTTGGCTTTTTTCTGTCCTCCCTGGCCATCGGACCTTACTTTTATTCTATGTTAATTAGTGTTGACTTATTTCAATGCTTACTTTGACTTTTTTTCTTTTTCTTCATCATGTAAAGTACTTTGAGCTACGTTATTTGTGTGAAAATGTGCTCTAGAAATAAATGTTGTTGTTGTTGTTGTACGGAACCAGGGAATGGAAGGCAACTGGACAGCAGTGAGGTCAGCTGCAGGAAAGGCGACTACCCTGTTGAGAAGCCCGGATAGGAGAAGCAGGGGAACCACCAGATTAAAGAAGACAGCAGCTTGTTTTTAAAGAGACTGCTTCCAGCATTGTTCTAACCCTCGTTTTAAAGGATTGTTGTTTTTTCTGTTTATTGAATTTTTAACCTCCACTTCACAACTGTTTTAATGGATGGTTTATTTATTGAAGATTTTTGAAAAGCACTGCACTATTTATTTGGACATTGTTTCTTTTTGTTGTTGGTTTTAAATAAAAGCACTTGGCACTTTATGGACCCTCCCCTCACTCCATTGTTGTGCCTCAATGCCGGGCTCATATTACTGACAGTGCAGGGTTCAAGGGCTCCCGGACGGACAATGGGAGCATGCAGCGAACCCGCATCATCACATTTGGAACAGAGGAGTCGCCCTTCCTGCAGCTGACCTCACTGTTGTCCAGTTGCCTTCTGTTCCCGTACCTTACTGGACCGAGACTTGGGTTCCTCAATGGCCAGGTCGCTCACGCCGAGGCTCACCTTCCCAAGATTCCACTGAACAGGATCATCTCCAGACAGAGGAGTAGCTTCAGCGACAGACAGACTGCTGTCACCGTCCTGCTCCACTGACAGACTGAGGAGACCCAACACTATGTGACTCTTCATTTCCACCCGGGGGGGTAAACGTTAACATTATACAAAGTTATTGTCCGTTATACCTGCATTGTTATATTGTTATTATCAGTATGCTGCTGCTGGAGTATGTGAATTTCCCCTTGGGATTAATAAAGTATCTATCTATCTATCTTTTTATAGTGCCTTTCACATCTATCTATTTATCTATCTATTATATAGTGCCTTTCATATCTATCTATATATCTATTATATAGTGCTTTTCATATCTATCTATATCTATTGTGAACCCGGCCCGGACACAGACAGGCGAACATGTTGTTTCTCAACCACCACATGTTTATTTTCAATATTATTTACAACTATAATGTCACTAAGACACAGTCCAATGGTCACTCAGACCTCAGTCACGTGCACAAACCCCAAAACACACAATCCTGGCCACAATGCCTTTTCTTCGGGCCGCCTCCACAGCTCTCCTGAGCTTTGTCCTTCCACCTCCCGACTCCAGCCTCGAATGAATGGAGATGGCCCCTTTTATTCAATACCCGGATGGCACCAGGTGTTCCCGGCATTCCTCCCTTGGCCACGCCCCAGCGTGGCGGAAGTGCCGGCTGTCCTCCCGGCAGCTCTCCGGGTAACGTCCAAAGTCTTCCCCCCAGCACTTCCGCCACACCAGGAAACAGGTCCCCAAGGCATTGGGGCGCCTCCTGGCGGTGACCACGGGCCCCTACAGGGTGGAGCTTCCATGCCCTGTACCCGTGGTCCCCAGAGCAACCCGGAAGGCAATCCCCACGTGATCCAGGGTGGGCACAGACCCACATCCGGTCCCTCATGACGTCCCAGCCGGGTCATGGCCCCTGGCATCCCTGACACTATCTATTATATAGTGCCTTTCATATCTATCTATTATATAGTGCCTTTCATACCTATCTATCTATCTATTATATAGTGTCTTTCATATCTATCTATTGTCAGGGATGCCAGGGACAACGACCCGGCCAGGACGGCGTGACAGACCGGATGTGGGTCTGCGCCCAACCTGGATCACGTGGGGGCTGCCTTCCTGGTTGCATTGGGGGCCACGGGTACAGGGCATGGAAGCCCCACCCTGCAGGGGCCCGTGGTCACCGCCAGGAGGTGCCCCAATGCCTTGGGGACCTGTTCCCTCAGCACTTCCGCCACACCAGGAAGTGCTGGGGGAAAGATTAGGAAGGACACCCAGAGAGCTGCTGGGAGAACAGCCGGCACTTCCACCACGCTGGGGCGTGGCCAACGAGGGAATGCCAGGAGCCACCTGGAGCTCATCCGGGAGACTATAAAAGGGGCCGTCTCCCTTCATTCAGGGCTGGAGTCGGGTGGAAGAGGACGAGGCAAGAGAGGAGAGTGGAGGCGGCCTGAGAAGAAGGCATTGTGAGGCCAGGACTGACTGTTGGGTTGAATGACCAATATATTATTGTAAATATTGTAAATAAACACGTGTGGTGGTTGAAGAACAACATGTCCACCTGTCTGTGTCCGGGACAAGTCCACACTATCTATCTATTATATAGTGCCTTTCATATCTATCTATCTATCTATCTTTTATATAGTGCCTTTCATATTTATCTATCTAATAGTGCTTTTCACATCTATATATCTATTTATCTATCTATTATATAGTTCCTTTCATATCTATCTATCTATCTATCTATCTATCTATCCATGTCAGCCTTATGCGGCCAGTCGTCCTTCATCCCCGGTCACTTCAGCTCCTTGTTCGCTCAGATGGAGCGACTGTTTCCTTCTGCCCCACCAAGTATCGGCCAAACACCACTACTAGGGCTCACTATCCACCTGCCTGCCTGCGAGCACACGCTCGCTCTCACTCACACCGGTTCTCTCTCCATACTGTTTCCTGCAACCTCCATCTCTCTTTTCTTTCTCTTCCTTTTTCTCCTATTTTTTTTTTTGACCCCCACTAGCCGCCTCGCGCTACTCTTTATAACGGGGACGTGATTAACCTGTGGCAATCAGCGGCTCCCGGGAACAATTACGGATGTGGACCGTTTCTCACCTGTGCACTCACAAATTCCCCAGGACCCGCTTCAGCCACACAACCACCACGTCCCCCTCGCTAAGTCGCGAGTGCAGCGATTATTTATTTAAAACTGGCCTTCCCGAATTCAAGTTGGGAGCTGTGGACCCACAACACCACAGTCTGGTAGTGGGATTTCTAGTAGTGGTGAGAGTTCTTTGGCCAAAATTAAAAGAATGAAGTTGACTTGGTATGGAAGTGAAAGCAGCAGGACTGCCTAGGGAGGTTTAGAATGGGAAGAAGAGGCAGATTAGCAGATCATTTGGAATCCGTTATATCATCACAGAGGGGCTTGGACAGCAGACAGGCTTGGGCAGATTTGTGGACGATGAAATTTAATGGCAGCAAATGTAAACAATCACACATAGGAAGTTAAAATGTGAGGTTTGAATACACAAAGGGAGGTCTGAAAATCAAGAGTCCACCTTATGAGAAGGATTTAGGAGTCTAAGCTATCAACTGCCAGTCAGTGTTCAGAAGCCACGAAGAAGGCTAACAGAGTGTCACGTTATATAGCGCCTTGATGTGTGGAGTACAAGTCACAGGAGGTTCTGCTCAGACTTTATAACACACTGGTGAGGCCTCATCTGGCATCCTGTGGTGAAGTTTATGACTCCATAAAGACACAGCAGCACTGGAGAAAGTCCAGGGAAGAGCGACGAGGCTGATTGAGGGTTACAGGGGATGAGTTACGAAGATGAAAAGAGCTGAGCTGTCACAGTGATGAAGAGGAGACCTGACTGAAGAGTTTAAAATGATGAAGGGAATTAGTGCAGTGGATCAGACGGTGACTTTAAAATAAATTCTGCCACAAGAACTCGGACACGGTTGGAAATTTGTGAAGGGGAAATTCACACAAATATTAGGAAAGTTTCTTCACACAGAGAACCAACAGACATGTGGAGTGAGTGACCAAGTAGCGTGGTGGACAGGAGGACGTCAGGGGCCTTCAACAAGGAACTTGATGTTATTTTAAAAGAATGAAGTGGACAGGACTGGTGGGCTGTGGTGGGCTGAGTGACCTGTTCTCATCTTGATTGTTCTATAGTTCTAAAGAGGAAGCGTAACTGATGACACTCGAGCTGCTCGACCATCGACATCGTGCACACAAGCCCCACAAATACTTTCATCAGAAAAGACCGGCGGATTACGTGGTCCGCTGTTGCTGCACATGTGGATACCAGCAGTGGATCTTCACACGGTGACATTGGGTATCCTAACAGCTCACCGATAAGCACAAGGCGAGCAAAATGTCCCGCTTAAGAAAGGGAGCTAAAGTTCAGCCTGTACGTCATATTCATCGTTTATGAGGTGTCACATGTTTGTCACATCTACGCATGTTCTGATGACGGCCCGGTGACTCATGTTATTGTGCGCCCGAGTCGCCGTGTAGCAGGTTCATGTGACGGTGCGGGTTGGCCTCACACTACTGGGTCCTTCCTGGATCCCCTTGATAACCAGGGTGGGCACATAAAGCGATGACGCGATTTTATTACAAACAATCCATTGCAGAAATCAATGAATCCATAAAAACGGAGAGTTAAAAAATCAGAATTAAAAATGAGAGTGAAACTAGCAGCCATCAGGGGTCTGTCGTGGTCTGTCAGACAACTCCAGTTTCATCTCCCCGGCTCTGCCAGTGGCTGTGGTTCCACCTTGAGTGGGGTCAGCCGGACCTCAGGGGGTCGCTTGTCCTCCTGTCATCCTACTTGCACCCCTCAGATCCCTGGGACGGGACGCCACCTCGATTGCACTCGCACCTCTAGAAAACTCAACGGGGATGATCTGCCCCCCCCAAGGCACCAATCCTTTGCTCTTTCGCGGTGCCAACTACAGTGCTGCCTCCCCCCTCCCCCACTGACTGGCTGGTCCCATCTCTCCCATGATGCTCTCCTTCTGCTCTTTCATTCTTCTGCCTTTGCCCGCCCCCTGCGGGCTCCTATATCCTCTGGTTGGGTAGGGGTGTGAGAAGCCACTCCCTCCGTGGCATCATTGAGGTGCTTGATTGGTCCGCCCGACCGCCCACCCCACGCGTATATGTGGCGCAGTCAGCCAGTGCTCCAATCAAACACACCCACCCACATACTGGCACCCGATTGGCTCCTGTAATTATTGATTTAAAATTGGCCACTAATCTCCTACACCACACTGGCGTTTCCCAGTTTCTCCAAAATGTTGTGTATGGGGGGAGCCGTCCAGTTTGGATTCTTTTTCGTCTCGCTTTCTTTTCATAAATCCTGATGTTTGAGGGGAAAAGTTGCGCAACGCACATTTCAGGCCTCTTTCCGCATTTTATAAATCTCACCCCTAACCCCCCGTGCAGAGTTGTTTTAGGGTGGACGAGACGTGAAAAGCAGAGATTAGCTTTTATAATATGCACTTTCAGCTTAAAGGGCTTTGGGTGACGGTAATGAGCCCACCCGACCAGGGGATGGCGCTGTGGACTGACGCCGTCCCTTCTTCAGAGTGGAAGATTGACAGCCACTCCACCTGTGATGTCACTTCCGCGTCCGTCCACCTGGACCCGCCCCTTCCTGCCTCGTGACCCCTGTAACCTAGAAAGCAGCCATCTTGAAGCCTTTCCAGGATTACCTCGCGACGACACTCCTGTAGTTGTCATTGCTTTTAACTTTCCAATTATTATTTGGGGTCACCGAGTGGGGGGGTCTCCATATCCTTATCGTTGTTTGTGTCCCGTTTGCACTGTGCTGCTGTCTACCAACTTTTACTTTTATTTTTGGCCATACAAGCCCCTTGTAAATCACTGCTGGACCCCCTTCAAACATTTACAGTGTTTCGGTGTATGTTGTATGACGGGGGGGCTATCGATTACTGGACACCAATTTCAAAGGTAGGAGAAACACTGGGTAAAATAGGCAGGCAAAACCCCCCCTCAGACGCTCCAAATTGTTCCGTTTGCCCCTCAAAGGCTGCGACTTTTGAATGTCATTTCACCGCTGAGGGTTTCGCTGTATGTTACCCCAAAATGGACCCCTTCAGGTCTTTCCGTCACATCGACCCACCAACATTTCTCATCACTTCCTCCCCACCCAAATCTTCAGGGGACACTGAGGACGCTGGCGTGAAGTGCGGGGGTCTGGCGCGTGGTCCAGCTGTCAGGCTATTCACAGGCCTGGCACCTCCTCAATCTTCATCAACTTCAGTGCCCAGCTGTCAAGGAGATTTACAGGTGCAACATCTCGTCTGCCGAAAAATCGCCCGGCGCCACATGTGTGTGTGCGACAGATAGGCTCGAGTCCTCCCCAAGTAGCCCTGCCTCGTTGTGTGCGCAAAGACGACAAAGCTGTCTGTCATCCGCAATGCAGGACCCGCCATCGCCTGCCTGCGTCACTAAGAGCCGTCTACAACGGGGCCCATTGCAGCGCGCTAATGACAGCCATTTCTCTACGAGATGGATTATTAATTAGCTCAACGACCCGTGGCTGACGTGCGAGGGGGAAGCTAAGCGATCAGCTCTCTTCAGAGCTGCCATCAAGGTGAGCTGAGGCTTCTCGTGTCTGTCTTCCCCCAAAACAGTCTGCTGGCTGCATTGCCATCGGAATCCCTCAGTTCTGCAGCCCCAAGGAAGACGAGCAAGAAGATGAGGAAGAAGACAAGCTTGATGGAACAAATCGCTCTTGACCAGCAGGTGTCTGTCTCACACTGGGACCTGAAGGCAAACCCACCACATCTGCCCGTCCACTGGGCTGACCCGCTGTAGACCCCCGCATGAGGACCTCCACGCAACACGTTAGTACAAGTGGGCCCTCCACATTCAGCGCCACCTTCAACTTCCACTCTTTGGTACATTCAAACCAACGGAGCGCCATATCAGGAGCAGACTTGGCACCGCGACACATAAAATAAATAAATAAAAATAAACTCGGCCATAAAATGGCGATGTACTCGTATAACGTGAATATGCCGTTCAGATTATTGTATGGGTGGTCTTACTTATCTTTATGAAGATCAGTCAGTTCATCATGTTTAGTAGGAGATGGCATCAGCACATCTTAATGATTACATAGATAGATGGATAGAATGAGTGAAAGGCAATAGATAGATAGATAGATAGATAGATAGATAGATAGATAGATAGATAGATAGATAGATAGAAAAGGCACTATAGATAGATAGATAGATAGATAGATAGATAGATAGATAGATAGATAGATAGATAGAAAGAAAAGGCACTATATAATAGATAGATAGATAGATAGATATATAGATAGATAGATAGATAGATAGATAGATAGAAATGAAAGGTGCTATATAGATAGATAGATAGATAGATAGATAGAAAGAAAAGGCACTATATAATAGATAGATAGATAGATAGATAGATAGATAGATACATATGGCACTATATAATAGATAGATAGATAGATAGATAGATAGATAGATAGATAGATAGATATGAAAGGCCTAATAGATAGATAGATAGATAGATAGGCTATATAAATGATAAATCCATAAGATTTTCAAAACTACACATATATAGTATACATAGCACACGGTATATACAGTATATTAAATATAGCTTATCACTGTACACTCAGTTTCTTGTGATTATTCTGATGATGTCACTCAGGAGACCTGTAGTGATGTGACTGGCCACACGTTGGTCTCTGGGTGTTTCTCCCTGTGGCTGCTGAAAGTGGGTGCAAAGGAAACACAAAGCCCTCCATAACGTTTGTGACAATGCCACATTTTTTTCCTTTATTTACTGCTCTGCCCCTCAGTTTAAAATCTTTATTCAAACAATTCAGACGTTGTGATTAAATTGCACATGGATGAATTTCATTGACTGGGATTTGCACACATTTCAGTCACACTTTCTCTTCACGCCCATCCTCATCCCTTTCCTCCATTTAAGGGCACCATAATGTCAGTCACACAGCAATGGCATGTCCATTAAAACCGTTGTCATTTTTAGTTCTTTGTCGTGTGTCCCTTGAAGTTAGTGATTCACAGACATCACCAGATGCCTAGGGTCTTCTCCGGTGTTGCTCCGCTGAGTCTCTCATGCAGCCATCTTCAGTTCCTGCTTGTTTTGGGGGGCTTGACCCCTTCAGTTTTCTCTTCAGCAGATGGAAGGCCTGCTCAGTTAAACTGAAATCAGGTGACTGTCGTGGCCTCTTTTAACTTTGATAATCTCCTGTGTGTCCTCAGCAATCTGTGTGGCTCCTTATCTTGTTGTAGGATGAAGTGCCATCCACTAAGTTTGGAGCTCACTTACTGAACTTGAGGAGATCAGAGGTTTCTACACACCTCAGAATCCATTGCCCTGTCAGCAGCTCCATAATCAGTCAAGAGAAGTGTGCCAGGACCTGTGCCAGCCATACATGCTGAACACCCTTAGCACCGCCATGTTAAACAGATGAGGCGGTCTGCCTTGGGTGGCTCCTTCTTGTCGTCTCCACACTTTGCTGTCGCCATCACTCTGATCAGGTTCATCTTCGTTTCTTCTGTTCAGAATTCTGCAGGCTCTTTGAAGTCCTCAATTACAAACTGCAACCTGCCGTCCTGTGTTTGTGGTCTTCATCTTGCAGTGTGTCCTCCTCTGTGTTTCTGTTCATGAAGTCTTCTGCTGATAGTTGTCTCTGACACACACACACCGGCCCCCTGAAGACTGTGTATGGTCTGTCAGACAGGCACTGGGGGCTTTGTCTTGACCATAGTGAGGATTCTGCAGTGGAGGCTTTCCTTGGCCCACCAGACCCTTTGTGATGACTGAGCCCACCAGTGTGTTCTTTCTTCTTCATGATATTCCTGACAGTAGATTTCGCTCATCCTAACATCTTACCGATGTCTCCAGTGGTTTTATTCTTATATTTCAGCCTCATGATGGCTTCTTTCACTTTCATTGGCACAGTTGCTGTCCTCACATTGAACAATGGCAGCTGCAGACTCCAAAGGGGAGAAGCAAACCGAGGGGTCTGGTGAACCTGATGAATCGCAAACACCTGGGACACCAAGTGTCACGTAAACATTATGGTGGTGCCCTGAAATGACGGGGGGGCTGAAGAAGTGTTGTTTGACTGAAATGTCTGCAAATCCCCTTAAATGAAAGTCTACAATGTGTCCTTTAATCGCGATGTCTTAATTGTTAGATTTGTAATTTTAAACCAGTGGTCCTGAACATTACAAAGGGCGCTGTAACTGTGCAGGCTAACAGCGTGCAATGGGCAGACGACAAAGTCCCTAACAGTAACCTAGTTAAGGGTTGACTATCTGTTATCTACCAACTTTTACTTTTATTTTTGGCCAAACAAGCCCCTTGTAAATCACTGATGGACTCCCTTCAAACATTTACTGTGTTTCGTTGTACAGTCCCTGACAAAAGTCTTGTCGCTTCTCTATTTTGTAGAAACTCCTGCTATTAACCAGACTTTTAATTAATCAACTGGTGTTAGAAATGGCTCATATGAAAAGCTAAAGCCCTCCCAAATGATGTTTAATGCACTGAAATAAATTAGTTTCACTGAAAAAAGATTTATCATTTAATCAAGACAGAAAGGTCAAATTTGGGCAAGACTAAAGTTTTGTCGCCTATACAGAACATGAACAACTTTACTGCAAATCCAAAAATATGTCAGCAAATGAAGTAGTGGTGCTGTGAGATCCAAATGTAATTATCTTGTATGACTTCCATGAGGGGCGGCACGGTGGCGCAGTGGGTAGCGCTGCTGCCTCGCAGTTAGGAGACCTGTGGTTCGCTTCCCGGGTCCTCCCTGCGTGGAGTTTGCATGTTCTCCCCGTGTCTGCGTGGGTTTCCTCCCACAGTCCAAAGACATGCAGGTTAGGCGGATTGGCGATTCTACATTGGCCCGTGTGTGTGCTTGGTGTGTTTGTGTGTGTCCTGTGGTGGGTTGGCACCCTGCCCAGGATTGGTTCCTGCCTTGTGCCCTGTGTTGGCTGGGATTGGCTCCGGCAGACCCCAGTGGTTGGATTCAGCGGGTTGGAAAATGGATGGATGGATGGATGGACTTGAAGGACAGCATCCATGCGGTTTGGCAAGGATTCATACAATTTATTGATGAAGTCATCAGGAATAGCAAAGAAAACAGTCTTGCATGCCTCCCAGAGTTCATCAATATTCTTTGGCTTCCTCTTTCATCCTACCCCACATATGCTCAATGATGTTCATGTCTGGTGACTGGGCTGGCCAATCCTGGAGCATCTTGATCTTCTTCGCTTGATGTGGAGATGGAAGTGTGCGATGGAGCACCATCCTGCTGCAGAATTTGCCTTTTGTATGGTTGGGAATATAAGAGGCAGCTAAGATTTCTTGGTATTTTAGACCAGTGATTCCCAACCACTGTGCCGTGGCACATTAGTGTGCCGTGAGAGATCATCAAGTGTACCGTGGAAAATTGTTCAATTTCACTTAATTGGTATGAAAATGATTATTTATTTACTGCAAATAATTTGTCTTTGTTCGTCTATGGGACAGTGATAGGCAGAACAATTAAATACTCTTAATCTGTGTATCTACCTGTTGCCATTCAAACAGTAGAATTAGTGATGCTTCGGCTGTGACAGCAGTGATAGCAATGGATAAATATCTCAAAAGAAAAAGTACACAATCCGAACTGGGTCCTGGAGAAAATTGTGACCCAAATGAAGGCCCTCGTATGAGTAGTGGTCAGAAGAAAGCTCAGCTTTGTGAACAGACTAAGAAACAGGCGAGGAAAACCGTGTATGTCTTTCTTCAATTCCTGCGTGTATATCAGCATCGTGTTCAACTAAACAGGCCCAGGTTTCACACTAAGTAAGTAAATTGTGAGTAAATTGAAACTAGAAGATAATTGTATTTCATTACATATACTTTTTGTGACATTTTTGTTTGGTGGTGTGCCGTGGGATTTTTCTAATGTAAAATATGTGCCATGGCTCAAAAAAGGTTGGGAAACACTGTTTTAGACTACTGATGTTGCCTTCCACCCTGCAGATCCCTCGCATACCCCCATACAGGATGTAACCCCAGACCATGATTTTGCCTCCACCAAACTTCACTGTTTTCCGGGTAAATCTCGGCTCCATGCGGGTTCCAGTAGGTCTCCTGCAATATTTGCGGTGACTGTGGTGTAATTCAACAGAAGATTCATCTGAAAAATCGACCTTCTGCCACTTTTCCAGCATCCATCCTTTTAGCAGGCTGTGGGCCTTGGCAAATGCCACACAGTTTTTCGATTGTCTTTTGTTTAGTGCTGGCTTATGGGCACTGATTCGAACATGGAGGCCATTTCGTGACAGAATCCGACAAACTGTTCTGGTTGACACAGGGACTTCAGGTGACCAGGTCTCGTGGAGCTCTGCTGCAGTGGAAAACGGGCTGGCCTTGGATTTTCGAGCCAACAAACGGTCCTCTCGAGCAGTTGTCTTGCGGGGTCTTCCTGACCTGGGCTTGTCAAAAACATCTCCAGTCCCTTCAGATTTTTTTTTTTTTATCCTCTGAACTTCACGCTGAGACACATTGAAGGTGTTTGCCACATCAGCAGTGGATTTGGTCTTCAGCCTCTTGATAATCAACACTTTAGTCTCAGGGTGAATCTTAGGCCTGTTTGCAGAGCTCTCGTTGCAGTTGATGTGAAGGTCTAGTGTACTGGGGTTCTTGTTATACACACCTGAGACCTAACTGATCCATTATTAGTCACATGTGAAGCTCATAGGACAAGGCGACAACACTTCTGTCTTGTCAAAAACTGACTCAATGGGCTTTACCAAGCGGTGAATATTAGAATACTTTTTGTCAGTTTCGTTTTGCACTGAAACATTATTACAAAAGCTGATGGGATTAAAATGACCATTTCTTGTAACAAAATCTTGATTAGTAATATATTTTAGCGGCACTTCAGGTCAATTTGTGCACAAGCGACAAGCCCCTCGTAAATCACTGCTGGACCCCCTTCAAACATTTACAGTGTTTCGGTGTATGTTGTATAACGGGGGGGCTATCGATTACTGGACACCAATTTCAATGGTAGGAGAAACGCTGGGTAAAATCGGCAGGCCAAAGCCCCTCTCAGAAGCTCCAAATTGTTCCGTTTGCCCCTCACAGGAATGTCATTTCACCGCTGAGGGTCTCGCTGTCTGTTACCCCAAAATGGACCCCTTCGGGTCTTTCCGTCACATCGACCCTGCGACATTTCTCATCACTCCCCCCCCAAATCTGTGGGAGGCACTGAGGATGCAGGCGTGAAGTGCGGGGATCTGGCACGTGGTCCAGCTGTCAGGCTATTCACAGGCCTGGCACCTCCTCAATCTTCATCAACTTCAGTGCCCAGCTGTCAAGGAGATTTACAGGTGCAACATCTCGCCTGCCAAAAAATCGCCCAGCCCCGCATGTGTGTGTGTGTGTGTGTGACAGATAGGCTCGAGTCCTCCCCAAGTAGCCCTGCCTCGTTGTGTCGGTCACCCGCAATGCAGGACCCGCCATCGCCTGCCTGCGTCACTAAGAGCCGTCTACAACGGGGCCCATTGCAATCAAGCGTTTGCGATAACTTGCAATGAGTCTTTTACAGCTCTGGAGGAATTTTGGCCCACTCATCTTTGCAGAATTGTTGTAATTCAGCTTTTTTGAGGGTTTTCTAGCATGAACCGCCTTTTTAAGGTCATGCCATAGCATCTCAATTGGATTCAGGTCAGGACTTTGACTAGGCCACTCCAAAGTCTTCATTTTGTTTTTCTTCAGCCATTCAGAGGTGGATTTGCTGGTGTGTTTTGGGTCATTGTCCTGTTGCAGCACTCAAGATCGCTTCAGCTTGAGTTGACGAACAGATGGCGGACATTCTCCTTCAGGATTTTTGGTAGACAGTAGAATTCATGGTTCCATCTATCACAGCAAGCCTTCCAGGTCCTGAAGCAGCAAAACAACCCCAGACCATCACACTACCACAACCATATTTTACTGTTGGTATGATGTTCTTTTCTGAAATGCTGTATTCCTTTGACGCCAGATGTAATGGGACATTTGCCTTCCAAAAGTTCAACTTTTGTCTCATCAGTCCACAAGGTATTTTCCCAAAAGTCTTGGCAATCATTGAGATGTTTCTTAGCAAAATTGAGACAAGCCCTAATGTTCTTTTTGCTTAACAGTGGTTTGCGTCTTGGAAATCTGCCATGCAGGCCATTTTGCCCAGTCTCTTTCTTATAGTGGAGTCGTGAACACTGACCTTAATTGAGGCAAGTGAGGCCTGCAGTTCATTAGACGTTGTCCTGGGGTCTGTTGTGACCTCTCGGATGAGTCGTCTCTGCACTCTTGGGGTAATTTTGGTCAGCCGGCCACTCCTGGGAAGGTTCACCACTGTTCCATGTTTTTGCCATTTGTGGATAATGGCTCTCACTGTGGTTTGCTGGAGTCCCAAAACTTTAGAAATGGCTTTATAACCTTTACCAGACTGATAGATCTCAATTACTTCTGTTCTCATTTGTTCCTGAATTTCTTTGGATCTTGGCATGATGTCTAACTTTTGAGGTGCTTTTGGTCTACTTCTCTGTGTCAGGCAGCTCCTATTGAAGTGATTTCTTGATTGAAACAGGTGTGGCAGTAATCAGGCCTGGGGGTGGCTACGGAAATTGAACTCAGGTGTGATACACCACAGTTAGGTTATTTTTAACAAGGGGCAATTACTTTTTCACACAGGGCCATGTAGGTTTGGATTTTTTCTCCCTAAATAATAAAACCATCATTTAAAAACTGCATTTTGTGTTTACTTGTGTTATATTTGACTAATGGTTAAATGTGTTTCATGATCAGAAACATTTTGTGTGACAAACATGCAAAAGAATAAGAAATCAGGAAGGGGGCAAATAGTTTTTCACACCACTGTAAATTCCAAGCATATCCAAGCTGTATAAACTTGAATGCTTATTGGATTTAAGCACGTCAGGTGATGTGTATTTGTTTAATGAGGGAGGGTGTGGCCTAAGGAGACCAACACCCCATATCAAAGGTGTGCAGAATTATTAGGCAGCTAGTTTTCTTCGGGCAAAATGGGCCAAAAAAGAGATTTAACTGACTCTGAAAAGTCAAAAGTCATTCACGAGGGATGCTAAGATATTGGGGCGTGATCACAGAACCATCAAACGTTTTGTTGCAAATAGTCAACAGGGTCGCAAGAAACGTGTTGAGAAAAAAAGATGCAAATTAGCTGCCATAGATTTGAGAAGAATCAAACGTGAAGCAACCTGGAACCCGTTATCCTCCAGTGCTGTCATATTCCAGAACTGCAACTTAAGAGTGGCCAGAAGTACAAGGTGTTTCAGTGCTCAGAGCCACGGCCGAGGTAAGGAGGGCTGAAACCCGACCACCACTGAACAAGAAACATAAGTTGAAACGTCAAGACTGGGCCAGAGAGTATCTGAAGACAGATTTTTTTTCAAAGGTTTTATGGACTGATGAGATGAGAGGGACTCGACGGAGCAGATGGATGGGCCCGTGGCTGGATCAGTAATGGGCACAGAGCTCCACTTCGACTCAGACGCCCGCAAGGTGGAGGTGGGGTACTGGTATGGGCTGGTATTTTTAAACATGAGCCAGTTGGACCTTTTCGGGTTGAAGATGGACTCAAATTCAACTCCCAAACCTACTGCCCGTTTTTAGAAGACACTTTCTTCAAGCAGCGGTACAGGAAAAAGTCAGCATCTTTCAAGAGGACCATGATTTTTATGCAGGACAATGCTTCATCACATGCATCAAAGTACTCCACCGCGTGGCTAGCCCGTAAAGCCCTTAAAGATGACAGAATAATGACATGGCCCCCCTTTCCTCATCTGACCTAAACCCCACTGAGAACTTGTGGGCCCTCCTTAAACGTGAGATTTACGGGGAAGGAAAACAGTCGACCTCTCTGAACTGTCTGGGAGGCTGTGGTCACTGCTCACTCCGCAAAAAGTTGATCGTCAACAGATCAAGAAACTGTGAGACTCCACGAATGGAAGGCTTATGATTGTTACTGAAAAGAAGGTGGCTATATTGGTCAGTGATTTTTTTTTATTTGGAAATTATGTGTTGTTTGTTTATTATTCTCATTTTAACAAATGAAAATAAACAAGGGAGATTGGGGAAAATGTAAGTTTTTGATTTAGTTGCCTAATAATTGTGCACACGCGTGTATTCCCTTGATGATGTTCACACTCACATTTCCTTTGTATAACATTCAGGTTTATTAATATTCTTAATATTGACTGATGGTACTGTATTTGTTTCATAATTAATATTAATCCCAAAAATACAACTTGCCTAATAATTGTGCACAGACTGTAAGAATATTGCCTGGTTTAGTGCTGTCATAATGGCGAATTGAAAGGCAATGAACAAAGGAAGACAGACCGGCCATTACAACCTTTAAAAGGGCCGGCGTTTCCTTTAAAAAGGTGTCAGGGAGCACCGAGTCCTCACACCGTCAAAAGGAACTGGAGGGGACTCTGACAGCCCCCCACACAGAATCAGAGTACAAGTTTCTAAAAGTCAATTGCTGTCCTCACCGGACAAGATCCATGCCTCCAGTGGTGTCCAACTCCGGGGGTCCTGGAGGGCCGCATTGGCTGCAGGTTTTCATTCTAACCCTTTTCTTAATTAGTGATCTGTCTTTGCTGCTAATTAACTTCTTTACCCTTCATTTTCAAAGCCCTGTTTTTAAGGATTTGATTCTTTCGTTCATTAAACGGCAGCCAATCAGAAATGAGACATGACACAAGCCGCCATTTAAAATCGGGGATTTCATATCGCGCGAACAGATCCACAGAAGACGCCATCGCCGTAGCTCTCCACTCTATGCTGAGCCATCTAGAGCAGCAGCAGAGCTACGTCCGGATTGTGGATTACAGCTCAGCTTTGAATACAATCATTCCTGACATTCTCATCACCAAACTGGCCACTCATGGCCTCCCCCCTCTCACATGTGTCTGGATAAAAGACTTTCTTACCAACCGGCTCCAGACAGTGAGACTCGGCCCCCACCACTCCTCCATTCGCCCACTGAACACCGGTACCCCACAAGACTGTGTGCCGAGCCCCCTCCTGTACTGTCTCTACACCCACGACTGCAGTCCGGTCCACAACAACAACCTCATCGTCAAGTTTTCTGACGACACCACAGTGGTCAGACTCATCTCCAACTTGCTCCAACAATGATGGACGGATTAAAAGGCAGAAGTCTACGTGACCATCATCATCATCAGGTCCTTCCATGAGAACCCTACATCCAAAGAGGACTGTTTCATTTATGTTTGGTAGAATGCCCAGAGGGGACTGGGCGGTCTCATGGTCTGGAATCCCTACAGATTTTATTTTTTCTCCAGCCGTCTGGAGTTTTTTTGTTTTTCTGTCCCCCCTGGCCATTGAACCTTACTCTTATTCGATGTTAATTAATGTTGATTTATTTTGTTTTATAATTGTGTCTTTCATTTTTCTATTCTTTAATATGTTAAGCACTTTGAGCTACTGTTTGTATGAAAATGTGCTATATAAATAAATGTTGTTGTTGTTGTATCTCAAAGGGAGACGAGGCAGCTTACAGAGAGGAGGTCCTGAAGTTGGCAGCCTGGTGTTCAAAGAACGGTCTGGCTCTGAACACCAGGAAAACCAAGGAGATCATTGTCGACTTCAGGAGGCACAGCGCCGATTTAGCCCCCCTTTACATGGAGAGGGTCCATACCTTCCTGTCTCTCAGCGTCCTTATCTCCACTGACATCTCCTGGACAGACAACATCACAGAAGTCATCAAGAAGGCTCAGCAGTGGTTACACTTCCTGAGGGTCCTCAGAAAGCACAACCTGGACTCCAACCTGCGACTGACCTTCTACCGCTCGTCCATCGAGAGCCTGCTGACGTATTGTATCACAGTATGGTACCATGGCAGACAGGGAAAGGCTGCCCTCCCTGATGGACATTTACACCTTGATGAAAAACATCATCAAGGACGGCTCCCAACCTGGCTCTGATCTGTTTGACCTGTTGCCCTCAGGGAGGCGCTACAGGAGCATCACAACAAGGCTAAACAGGCTCAGGAACAGTTTTCTTTCCCAAAGCCATAACCATTCTAAACTCACACATGCACTGACTACACCAGTGGTGGGCAATGTCAGTCCTGGAGGGCCGCAGTGGTTGCAGGTTTTTGTTCCAACCCAGTTGCTTAATTAAAAAACAATCCTTGCCAATATGTTCATTTCATGGCTTGTTAGTGCTCTGCCATTGTCAGGTCATTCTCATATGCTAGATTTTGTTTTTCCTTTCAAAGGATATCATCCAAATAATTTGAAGTCTAAAACAGATGAGTAATTCTGATCTTCACTTTTTTCTCTTCACTTTCCTTCCAAGTATTTAATTAAACCAAATATCCATCCATCCATCCATCCTCTTCCGCTTATCCGAGGTCGGGTCGCGGGGGCAGCAGCTTAAGCAGAGGCCCAGACTTCCCTCTCCCGGCCACTTCTTCCAGCTCTTCCGGGAGAATCCCAAGGCGTTCCCAGCCCAGCCGGGAGACATAGTCCCTCCAGCGTGTCCTGGGTCTTCCCCGGGGCCTCCTCCCGGTTGGACGTGCCCGGAACACCTCACCAGGGAGGCGTCCAGGAGGCATCCTGATCAGATGCCCGAGCCACCTCATCTGACTCCTCTCGATGCGGAGGAGCAGCGGCTCTACTCTGAGCCCTCCCGGATGACTGAGCTTCTCACCCTTTCTTTAAGGGAAAGCCCAGACACCCTGCGGAGGAAACTCATTTCAGCCGCTTGTATTCGCGATCTCGTTCTTTCGGTCACTACCCATAGCTCATGACCATAGGTGAGGGTAGGAGCGTAGATCGACTGGTAAATTGAGAGCTTTGCCTTACGGCTCAGCTCCTTTTTCACCACGACAGACCGATGCAGAGCCGCATCACTGCGGATGCCGCACCGATCCGCCTGTCAATCTCACGCTCCATTCTTCCCTCACTCGTGAACAAGACCCCGAGATACTTGAACTCCTCCACTTGGGGCAGGATCTCTCCCCCAACCCTGAGAGGGCACTCCACCCTTTTCCGGCTGAGGACCATGCTCTCGGATTTGGAGGTGCTGATTCTCATCCCAGCCGCTTCACACTCAGCTGCATACCGATCCAGAGAGAGCTGAAGATCACGGCCTGATGAAGCAAACAGGACAACATCATCTGCAAAAGCAGTGACCCAATCCTGAGTCCACCAAACCGGACCCTTCAACACCCTGGCTGCGCCTAGAAATTCTGTCCATAAAAGTTATGAACAGAATCGGTGACAAAGGGCAGCCCTGGCGGAGTCCAACTCTCACTGGAAACGGGCTCGACTTACTGCCGGCAATGCGGACCAAGCTCTGACACCGGTTGTACAGAGACCGAACAGCTCTTATCAGGGGTCCGTACCCCATACTCCCGGAGCACCCCCACAGGATTCCCGAGGGACACGGTCGAATGCCTTTTCCAAGTCCACAAAACACATGTAGACCGGTCGGGCAAACTCCCATGCACCCTCCAGGACTCTGCTAAGGGTGAAGAGCTGGTCCACTGTTCCGCGACCAGGACCGAAACCCACACTGTTCCTCCTGAATCCGAGGTTCACTATCCGACGGACCCTCCTCTCCAGAACCCCGAATAGACTTTTCCAGGGAGGCTGAGGAGTGTGATCCCTCTATAGTTGGAACACACCCTCCGGTCCCCCTTTTTAAAGAGGGGGACCACCACCCCGGTCTGCCAATCCAGAGGCACTGTCCCCGATGTCCATGCGATGTTGCAGAGACGTGTCAACCAAGACAGTCCTACAACATCCAGAGCCTTAAGGAACTCCGGGCGTATCTCATCCACCCCCGGGGCCCTGCCACCAAGGAGTTTTTTGACCACCTCGGTGACTTCAGTCCCAGAGATGGGAGAGCCCACCTCAGAGTCCCCAGGCTCTGCTTCCTCATTGGAAGGCATGTTAGTGGGATTGAGGAGGTCTTCGAAGTACTCCTCCCACCGACCCACAACGTCCCGAAGTCGAGGTCAGCAGCGCACCATCCCCACCATATACGGTGTTGACACTGCACTGCTTCCCTCCTGAGACGCCGGACGGTGGACCAGAATCTCTTCGAAGCCGTCCGAAAGTCGTTCTCCATGGCCTCTCCAAACTCCTCCCATGCCCGAGTTTTGCCTCAGCAACAACCGGCCGCGTCCGCTTGGCCTGCCGGTACCTATCAGCTGCCTCCAGAGACCCACAGGACAAAAAGGTCCTATAGGACTTCTTCAGCTTGACGGTATCCCTCACCGCCGGTGTCCACCAACCACAAACCAAATAGTGCATGATAAATACACACCGGAGTAAATGGAAACAAGCTGAATGGAGAAATGCTGGTTTCTTTTGTCATTGGCATCTTATTGCTAACAAAGGGGCAATTAAAAAATGAGAATACAGCTGTTTAAGACTAAAATAAGCAGTAAGGGTTCAAAATCTTAACAGGTGAGACAACTAAAGTGAAGCAGAAGAGTTACTTGAGCGATAAGTGCTCTTTATTAAGCAACTGGGTTGGAACAAAAACCTGCAGCCACTGAGGCCCTCCAGGAATGACTTTGCCCACCCTTGGACTACACAGTCTAACCCCCCAACCGCTGAACTTCCTTTTATCCATTAACTTTGCAATATCTAATATCTAAATGGTATTGATAATAACTGTGCAATGTCGGTATACTGTACAATATCATTACTCTCAGGTTCCAACATCCACTACTCACTGCATATGATCATCGTCATTGTGAAATATTTACATAATGTGCAATAACCCAATAGTGCAATAGTTATTTATTCTTTTCATATGTATATAGCATCGCAAAACTTTTTTTGCAACTTTTTGCACCATCTGTTTATTTATTTGTTGTGTTCTACATATACAGTGGGTACGGAAAGTATTCAGACCCCCTTCAATTTTTCACTCTTTGTTATATTGCAGCCATTTGCTAAAATCATTTCAATTAATTTTTTCCCTCATTAATGTACACACAGCACCCCATATTGACTGACAAAAAAAAAGAATTTTTGAAATTGTTGCAGATTTATTAAGAAAGAAAAACTGAAATATCACTTGGTCCTAAGTATTCAGACCCTTTGCTCAGTTTTTAGTAGAAGCCCCCTTTTGAGCTCATACAGCCAGGAGTCTTCTTGGGAAAGATGCAACAAGTTTTTCACACCTGGATTTGGGGATCCTCTGCCATTCCTCCTTGCAGATCCTCTCCAGTTCTGTCAGGTTGGATGGTAAACGTTGGTGGACGGCCATTTTTAGGTCTCTCCAGAGATGCTCAATTGTGTTTAAGTCAGGGCTCTGGCTGGGCCATTCAAGAACAGTCACAGAGTTGTTGTGAAGCCACTGCTTCGTTATTTTAGCTGTGTGCTTAGGGTCATTGTCTTGTTGGAAGGTAAACCTTCGGCCCAGTCTGAGGTCCGTAGCACTCTGGAGAAGGTTTTTGTCCAGGATATCCCTGTACTTGGCGCATTCATCTTTCCCTCGATTGCAACCAGTCGTCCTGTCCCTGCAGCTGAAAAACACCCCCACAGCATGATGCTGCCACCGCCATGCTTCACTGTGGGGACTGTATTGGACAAGTGATGAGCAGTGCCTGGTTGTCTTCACATATACTGCTTAGAATTAAGGCCAAAAAGTTCTATCTTGGTCTCATCAGACCAGAGAATCTTATTTCTCACCATCTCAGAGTCCTTCAGGTGTCTTTTAGCAAACTCCATGCGGGCTGTCATGTGTCTTGCACTGAGGAGAGACTTCTGACAGGCCACTCTGTCATAAAGCCCTGACTGGTGGAGGGCTGCAGTGATGGTTGACTTTCTACAACTTTCTCCCATCTCCTGACTACATCTCTGGAGCTCAGCCAAAGTGATCTTTGGGTTCTTCTTTACCTCTCTCACCAAGGCTCTTCTCCCCCGGTAGCTCAGCTTGGCTGGACGGCCAGCTCTAGGAAGGGTTCTGGTCGTCCCAAACGTTTTCCATTTAAGGATTATGGAGGCCACTGTTCTCTTGGAAGCCTTAAGTGCAGCAGAAATTGTTTTGTAACCTTGGCCAGATCTGTGCCTTGCCACAATTCTGTCTCTGAGCTCTTCAGCCAGTTCCTTTGACCTCATGATTCTCATTTGCTCTGACGTGTATTGTGAGCTGTAAGGCCTTATATAGACAGGTGTGTGGCTTTCCTAATAAAGTCCAATCAGTAGAATCAAACACAGCTGGACTCAAATGAAGGTGATCTCAAGGATGATCAGAAGAAATGGAAAGCACCCGAGTTAAATAAACTGCTCAAAAAAATTAAAGGAGCACTTTGAAAACACATCAGATCTCAATGGGAAAAAGAAATCCTCCTGGATATCTATACTGATATAGACTGGGTAATGTGTTAGGAACGAAAGGATGCCACATCGTTTGATGGAAATGAAAATGATCAACCTACAGAGCCCTGAATTCAAAGACGCCCCAAAAATCAGAGTGAAAAAATGATGTGGCAGGCTAGTCCATTTTGCCAAAATTGAATTGCAGCAACTCCAAATTGTACGCAGCACTTTGTATGGCCCCTGTGTTCTTGTATACATGCCTGACAACATCGGTGCATGCTTCTAATGAGATGACAGATGGTGTTGTGGGGGATCTCCTCCCAGATCTGGACCAGGGCATCACTGAGCTCCTGGACAGTCTGAGGTGCAACCTGGTGGCATTGGATGGACCAAAACAGAATGTCCCAGAGGTGTTCTATTGGATTTAGGTCAGGAAAGTGTGGTGGCCAGTCAATGGTATCAATTCCTTCATCCTCCAGGAACTGCCTGCATACTCTCACCACATGAGGCCAGGAATTGTCGTGCACCAGGAGCCACTGTACCAGCATAGGGTCTGACAATGGGTCCAAGGATTTCATCCTGATACCTAATGGCAGCCAAGGTGCCTTTGTCAAGCCTGTAGCGGTCTGTGTGACCCTTCATGGATATGCCTCCCCAGACAATCATTAACCCACCACCAAACTGCTCATGCTGAATGATGTTACAGGCAGCATAATGTTCTCCATGGCTTCTCAGACCCTTTCACTTCTGTCACGTGCTCAGGGTGAACCTGCTCTCATCTGTAAAAGCACAGGGCACCAGTGGTGCATCTGCCAATTCTGGTATTCTATGGCGAATGCCAATCGAGCTGCATGCTGCTGGGCAGTGAGTTCAGGGCCCATTAGAGGACATGGGGCCCTTGGGTCACCCTCATGAAGTCTTTCTGGTTGTTTGGTCAGAGACATTCACACCAGTGGCCTGCTGGAGGTCATTTTGTAGGGCTCTGGCAGTGCTCATCCTGTTCCTCCTTGCCCAAAGGAGCAGATACTGGTCCTGCTGATGGGTTATGGACCTTCTATGGCCCTCTCCAGCTCTCCTAGAGTAACTGCTTGTCTCCTAGAATCTCCTCCATGCCCTTGAGACTGTGCAGGGAGACACAGCAAACCTTCTGGCAATGACACGTATTGATGTGCCATCCTGGAGAAGTTGGACTACCTGTGCAACCTCTGTAGGGTCCAGGTATCGCCTCATGCTACCAGTAGTGACACTGACTGTAGCCAAATGCAAAACTAGTGAAGAAACAGTCAGAAAAGATGAGGAGGGAAAAATGTCAGTGGCCTCTACCTGTTAAACCATTCCTGTTTTGGGGGTCATCTCATTGTTGCCCCTCTGGTGCATCTGTTGTTAATTTCATGAACACCACAGCAGCTGAAACTGACTAACAACCCCCTCTGCTACTTAACTGACCAGATTAACATCCCATAAGTTTCATTGACTTTATGCTATACTCTAATTAAAAAGTGTTCCTTTAATTCTTTTGAGCAGTATATATGAGTGTCACAGCAAAGGGTCTGAATACTTAGGACCAGGTGATATTTCAGTTTTTCTTTTTTAATAAATCTGCAACAATTTCAAAAATTCTTTTTTTTTTGTCTGTCAATATGGGATGCTGTGTGTACATTAATGAGGAAAAAAATTAATTTAAATGATTTTAGCAAATGGCTGCAATATAACAAAGAGTGAAAAATTGAAGGGGGTCGGAATACTTTCCGTACCCACTGTATGTCTGCACTGCAGGAGCTGCTTTTTAACCTCGTTGTACATGTGTATAGTGACAATAAAAGGCATTCATTCAAACTCCAACCACTTTCATTCCAACCAGTTCCTTAAGAAGCTGATTCTTGCTCTTATTTAATTCCACAGCTTGTTGCTGCTCTCATTCTGCCACAGCAGACATTTCCAAAAACGTTTGATTTTTCTGTTTTTACTAAGAAGTTCATCAGAATATTTTGGTGACCCAAGAGATCAACCTTACTGAGACCAACACCTTTCTTTATTTTCAGATATTGCGTGATGGGCACAGGTGAGTTGCTCGGCTCTTTTTGTGTCTCATTATTGCGTGGCTGCTAATGAAGGGAAAAAAAATAAACAACTCAGGGGTCTGAGTCACATTAATTAAAATGAAGGGAAAAGAAGTTAATTAGCAGCAAAAACTGGTCACTAATTTAGAAGATGGTTAGAATGAAAACCTGCAGCCGCTGTGGCCCACCAGGATTGGAGTTCAGCCCACCTGGTTTATTGTATTTGTTCTATGCTTTAATTTCAGAGTACGGTGAGGCTGCCAGTGGTATCTCGCCCAGTCAGACCCCTTCTTCTTACTCTGAGCTGCCACTCCACCTGCAGCTCTCTTTGCTTACTTGGACTACCACTAAACTGAAAGGACGACTTTAAAATGAAAGATGTTTTAATCTTACAATATACTCATGCGAGTATAAAAAGTGTAAGACTCTGAGGAACTCAAACCACAAGGGGTTAAACATACTGACCAACAGGGACTGACAGCTTTAGGACCGCCGAGAGAAGGCGAGTGTGTACTACGGGGGGGCAGGGCGAGCAAGTGGGGTCATGGTTACATCCCGGTGCATTTGTAATTAAGCATGTAATCCATCTGCGATATTGACCACTCTTAAAAGGGTGGACTTAAGAGCAGTTGGTGTTGAAAAACTCAGGAATAGCTCTGGTGTCCCTGAAGGAGGAAAAAAAAAACACACATTTTAGATACACCAGCGTAAAGGGAACAATGGATACATATAGGAAGGACTGCTCGTCTTTCTGACCTGAACTACTTTTACAATATCTATCTATCTACAAGTCACATGAAAAAGTTTGGGAACCCCTCACAGCCTGCATAATAATTGACTCTCCTTTCAACAATAAAGATAACAGTGGTATGGTCTTTCATTTCCTAGGAACATCGGAGTACTGGGGTGTTTTCCAAACAAAGATTGTTAGTGACGCAGTATTTAGTTGTATGAAATGAAATCAAATGTGAAAAACTGGCTGTGCACAAATGTGGGTCCCCTCGTCATTGTGCTGATTTGAATGCCTGTCACTGCTCAATGTTGATTACTTGTAACACCAAATTGGTTGGATTGGCTTGTGAAGCCTTGAACTTCATAGACCGGTGTGTCCAATCACGACTGGTAAAAGGTATTTAAGTTGGTCAATCGCAAGTTGTGCTTCCCTTTGACTCTCATCTGAAGAGTGACAGACAGCATGGGATCCTCAAAGCAACTCTCAAAAGATCTGAAAACAAAGATTGTTGAGTCTCCTGGTTTAGGGGAAGACTACAAAAAGCCATCTCAGAGGTTTAAACTGTCAGGAATGGAAACAGGAAATGGAAGGCCACAGGCACAGTTGCTGTTAAGCCCAGCAGGTCTGGCAGGCCAAGAAAAATACAGGAGCGGCATATGAGCAGGATTGTGAGAATGGTTACAGACAACCTACAGATCACCTCCAAAGACCTGCAAGAACATCTCGCTGCAGATGGTGTATCTGTACATCGTTCTTCAATTCAGCACAATTTGCACAAAGAACATCTGTATGGCAGGGTGATGAGAGAGAAGCCCTTTCTGCACTCACGCCACCAACAGAGTCACTTGTTGTATGCCAATGCTCATTTAGACAAGTGAGATGCATTTTGGGATAAACTGCTTTAAACTGATGAGACAAAGATGGAGTTATTTGGTCAGAACAAAAAGCTCTTTGCATGGCAGAAGAAGAACACTGCATTCCAAGACAAACACCTGCTACCTACTGTCAAATTTGGTGGAGGTCCCATCATGCTGTGGGGCTGTGTGGCCAGTTCAGGGATTGGGGCCCTTGTTAAAGTTGAGGTTTCAGATAAATTCAACCCAATATCAACATATTCTTCAGGATAATTTTCAAGCATCAGTCACAAAGTTGAAGTTACGCAGGGGTTGGATGTTCCAACAAGACAAGGACCCAAAACACAGTTGGAAATCTACAAAGACATTCATGCAGAGGGAGAAGTACAATGTTCTGGAATGGCCATCACAGTCCCCTGACTTGAATATCATCGAAAATCTATGGGATGATTTGAAGCAGGCTGGCCATCAAATTGAACTGAACTAAAACAAGGAATATGACAGTTAGCATTTGTTACTAACCCTCCTCACCTGTTCGGTTTCTCTTCTCATTACTCAAACATGGCACTTGGTGTCCGGTGCCCACCTGCCAAGTTGTTCTTCCTGCCATCTCTGATGGAGGATCGCAAGAATCGTCGGGTAGAGGGGTCCTTTCATCGGATTGGCTAGCCCAGCGCTAACACAGCTGTGGAACAGCCAATAGGGGGAGGCAGCTTGATGGCCGCGGTGTCCAGGACTCTGAACAAATCCAAATCCTATTATGTGATATCATCTACTGTTGAATTCTGCTCTGTACTTGTAATATTTCTATTGCATTTATATTATATTGAGGATGACTTGTGTTCTGTGTATTTTTTTTTTTTGACACATACTGCACGCTCAGCCTACCTGGAAAGGGGTCTCTCTTTGAACCGCCTTTCCCGAGGTTTCTTCCATTTTTTTCCCTACTGTTTCCTTGACTTCTTAGAGATTCAAGGATGTGGGGGCTGTCAAGAGGCAGTTAAAGCCCATTGCGACACTTCTTGTGTGACTTTGGGCTACACAAAAATAAATTGTACTGTATTGTATCAGCAGGGAAGAAGTCCAGATCAATCTTTAGCGTCACGTTGCACCTTATGGTTTTTATACACCTGAAGCACGCTGTCCCCCAGCTGGCTGGAGTTTGGTGCTCTGGCGCTGCCGTTAATGGGATTTCCTCCAGTCCCGCCAGCAGATATTAAAACCGCTATTTCTAATCACAACTTATCACACCCCTGGAGATTTCGAAACCCAAACTCAAGAGCATATTCCTTTTTCTCACCAGTGCATCAAAGGTTAACTCAAGAACTGATTATTTCTTCCTTGCCTACGATTAAATCTTGTTAAGTACGACACCATTGTTATCTCCGACTAGGCCCCTTTGATTACAGAAATTAAATCGCCAAGCCCCACATACTCATCTCCCAACTGGCGTCTTAACCCACTTTTATTAGCGGACGAGAACTGTACAGAATTTAAATCCAAGCAAATTGATTTTATTTTAGAGACAAAACTTATCCTCAAAACCGCTATTTCATTGAGGACGTCTCTGATTTGCGGACCAACAAAAACGCCTCCCTGAACCTCGGCACCAGCTTCAAATACGGAAATCCTTAACCTTCTTCATTCACTGCTTTCACAAAACCTTTCATTACTCCAAGTTTTATGCGAAGACAAAGCAGAAGTTAGCTTTGTTGAGTCGACAAGTGTTTTATGTGCCACGCTTTTCTTACTTCTTTAAAGTAACGAGACCCCTTGGCGTGGCCGATCCATTTGCAGCTCTTGGTATATCTGAGCCTCATTCCGCCACTAGTTTGAGATCAACACGGATGTTCCAGCTGTAGTTGTTGCGCTGCATACTTAAAATATGAGAGGAAATGACAAATAGGGGCGATTACGCTAAAAAACAATGAGAACAGACAAACAATAAAACAGCCCTTGATAGCAAAATGTAAAGCGGAGTTCTGTGATCATCGGGTTAAACTCCATAAGATGCACCAAAAAAGTATTCAGGAAGCAAAACCTTTGTTGCCAAGTATAATTGACACATCAAATCAATATTTTAGCCAAATGAACAAGTGTTAAAAAGTACATTAATGCTTTTGTTAGCGGGGAAAGGTCTGGAGTGTGGACACAGAAAGTCAAAGATAATACAGCTGAGAACTTTAAAGAGCAGTCTGGTACACATAAAAGTTTAGTGTTCATAATGAAGGCAGAAAAATGACACACTCCAGTCAGGAAACTTACGAGATTTAAAAAAAAATAAAACAATCAGGAGTGGTTTCCCCTCGACTTTCTCGTATACTCAGATATGGGGATGGATATTTGAGGAGTAAACAGCAAAGCAATGATGATACAGGGTGAGTCAAAATTATGTTAGCATTTGAATGGCAGAAACAATTTATTCACAAATCATACTTCATATGTGCAAGATGATTTACAGGATTGTCTCAACCTGTTCACCATCATGTACCATATGTGGCACATACATTGTCCACAATAATTGGATATAAGTTGTGAAGATTCAGCCTGGACACAAACAGACCACGAGACAAACATCTCAAACACACACACGTTTATTGCTTTCTTCTGCACACAGTACCACACAATGCACCACCCAGCACAAATGGCTCCCAGTCCTTTCTTTCCTTTTCCCTTCTTCTCTCCTTTAGCCGCCTCCATTTCTCTCCCTTCGCAAGCTCTGTCTTCTATCTCCCGACTCCGGCTCCCCCTGTTATAATGTACCAGGATATACTCCAGGTGCTCCCTGACACACTTCCCACAGAACTTCCTGCCGTGGCTCCAGGATTGTCCAGGAGCCCCTTGGCGGTGGCCATGGTCCCCAACAGGATTGAGCTTCCAGGCTCCAGTCCTGTGGCTCCGATGCAAACCAATTTGGGGGATGGGGGCTGCCATCTCTTGGCCCTGGGGGAGGTAATGCCTTCTCTCCCGGTCCTTCCACTCTAAAGGTGTCCCAGTGGGGCAATGTCCCCTGTCGTCTGCCACGAAGTATATACACAGCAGCACCATTAGTGTTAACATAATTTTGACTCACCTTGTATTTTTATATTATGCGCAATAAAGAACCATCAACAACAAATCAAATCAAATTAATAATACATTGAACAATTATTTTAAAAGTAAAGGTGAATAAATCCGACAGCAGCTGCATGACTAAAAGGTAAAGTACCACCTCCGGTTAGTGGAAATAGCCTGAAATTTGATAGAAATCAACATTTTTTTACCTAATACATGTATGCAAAATTTAGCTGACTGAAGTGTAAAGCGTAATCAAGTTATCATCCTTACACACAGACACAATTCCAAAAATTTATATTTTAAGATTCAGAGAGGTCAAAAACGTCGAGATTTTTCAAAATCCCGAAATGGAATTTTTAGGACGATTACAATACTTTCCCTAAGAGAAAGTAAATCGGACTTGGTGCGGTCTACAACGCCCAGATTCATCAAAATCCCAAAAAGGAATTTCAGGACGATTTCAATACCTTCATCTATACTTTGTATATGAGAAACTCAGGGAGGGCTAAAATGTGGAGACTCATCAAAATCTTGACATGGCAACTTTGGATTACAAAACTTTCACTATACTTTGGATACGAAAAAAGTAAAAAAAAAAATAATAACAATAAAATTACATTTACTAGAGATGAGGAGAGAAGTTAGTGTTACCGGTACACAAATTCAAAAACAGTGAAACCTCATTGTCTATAGTTTCAAGATGTATAAAGCTGCCATTACAGTTACTAATTCTGCAGAAGGGGTTTCCATAGTTTTCCTACAATATCCCAAATGTAAGGATAACAGCTTATTTTAAATGAACCCTGTGTGTGTCTGTGAGGTGATGTCCACACTACTACATTTTCCTTTAAAAACAGCACTTTTAAATGAGAGTGATCTCTGTCCACACTAGCGTTTTCATATTGTCTACGCCAGTGCTTTCCAAACTTCGTCCTGGGGTGGGAGACCCCCCTGTGGCTGCAGGTTTTTGTTCCAACCCGATTCCTAATCAGTGACAAGACCTGATAGCACTCATCTCATTGAGTTAGCTGGTATTTTTTTTCTCTTATTCCACAATTAGAGAAGCACAGCAGCATTTTGTGAATTTCCCCTTGGGATTAATAAAGTATCTATCTATCTATCTATCTAGCATGATTTTTACATTTATAAGACATTTAGAAGTATTTCTGCTTTTGCTATAGATTGAAATATTTCACTCCCTTTTGTTGATTTCATTCTATTTTGCCCTTTCCCTGTGCAGTTTTTCCCCTTCGTTGTATCTTATTAATGACAATTAAAACACTAAATCGTGAAAGGCTGCAACTGCTTTCGCGTCAGCCCCACTAATTACTAAATAATGGATTAATTAAACAATTAGAACACTTAGAAAGGTAGAATGAAAATCAAGGTGAAAATATTTTTAAAGAGAAAAAAAAAAACACTATTCCTATATAACTGCTTGGTACATTTTAACTGTTTCGAGGCGGGTGTCAATTTAAAATGACGTACAGTAGTATTCAGCCCACAGTCGGCTGTGTGCCAATCAGCTGATGCTGGTACATTCGTTAGGTCCCTTGCATCAAAATCTCAGTGCGATACGTCTGAGCCCGATTCAGCAATTATATGCAACATGTTGTCTACAGAGTATTTTGCTTTGCACATTCGTTTCGCGCTCTTGTCAGATCCGCCATCAAGTTCCGGTGGCTGGCATCTGCACAAATACAGACAAAAAAATATTTAGCCCTCAATGAGTTAATTTCTCTATTATTCCCAAAACACAGAATCTGGGAAATAACAGTTCACTTAATTAGCCCAGGAGTCCAATTAAAAAGAGAAGCTGGTGGGAAGAAAAACCTGCAGCCACAGGGGGTCGGTCCCCAGGACAGAGTTTGGGAAGCACTGGTCTACTCTAAATACACTGAAACAACCAACAACGCAGATATACAGATGTTTGCCTACACCGGGCACGTGCACAATCGCCAGTAAAGTCCCCAAAGGGATGGTAACGCCACCAGCCGCAGGGTTTATCACAAAACTATAGCGGCAGGCAGACGCACGTTAGGGACGTAATGTACATGCATACAGGTAAGTGCCATGAAAAGCAACTCCTCCATGTCCGCTATACTGGATTAGGGTTTACTTCCGTGAATGGTGACCAATCACAGCACGAGACGTTACCAATCAGGGAATGACTAGGTAATAGATATAGAATCTGTGTTTTTACCCAACTACATCGCAATGCTGAGCCAGCATTTTCAGACGTATACATTTCTGGAGAGTGTTTTCAAAAGTCTCCATTGTTAGGACAAAATAAAAATTGGAGACAAATGTGCGACCTTTTAGACCAAAATGTAGTATTGTGGACGTAGCCCGAGCTAGCCCTGTGTAATGGACCGGTGCTACAAGGTTGGGTTCTGCCTTGTGCCTGATGCTGCCGAGTTTGGCTCTGGCCTCTTGTGACCCTGAACTGGATGAGGCAGAAATAAGAATGTCACTTACGGACGTGTTTTTCATTGATCTGGTACAATTCCTCTCATTACGAACACACGCAATAACACTGCAGGTTGCGCATTATCTATTTTACCTGAGATAATGAGAGTATGAAGAAGAGGCATCACTTACAGTTTTGTAAACTCCAGTCTAAATTCTGAGGTCAACTAAAATGTCATCCTGCTTTATGAGTACAAACCTGTAGAACAAAATTATATTTTAAGACCCCAGAGTCCAAGGAGTAACGGTACATTTCAGGACTGAAAAAAATTTGAGCTTATTATGAAGGACAATAACTGAGAATAAAGTAAAGCTTATTAGGAACGTGCTGCACATATGAGCGAGACGACCATTTTAATGACAAGGTAAGTAAGCCGTTCAGTGTCATAGGAGAACCTGTATGAGGCCACTAAACAAGCATTGCACGTTTTCCTTTTAATTTTTTCTCTCTTTGTACTGCTTCTCCTGAGGTTTCTTCCACTTTTGTTTCCCTACATGTTTTTTTTTTTTTTTTTGGGTGTGTGTCCTGCGGTGGGTTGGCACCCTGCCCAGGATTGGTTCCTGCCTTGTGCCCTGTGTTGGCTGGGATTGGCTCCAGCAGACCCCCGTGACCCTATTCGGATTCAGCGGGTTAGAAAATGGATTGATGGATGGAGTTTCTCCTTGCCATCTTAGACAGTCAAGAAAGGCAGGGTCTGTTAAAGCCCATTGCGGCCCTCCTTGTGCGCATTGTATTGTGTCCATTGTATTGTATTCTGACCTGTCATTGTTTACACGTATCTTAAACAACTATTATCACACACTGATAATTTCTGTATTATCTATATCTATTATTTATTTATTATAATACATATTTAATTGACTATATTTATGTATCTAGATTGCATTGATGTTCATATTGCTTACTACACGTCAATATTGCTGCTACTTCTTTGTCTTGTCTTTGCACAGTGTCTTGTCTTGCTTGTGTTTTAAGTTTAATTCTATTTTTAATTTAATTTATTATTTGCACTTCATGTTGTTACACTGTGGACCCTGAGCTTCGCAATTGCGTCTATCTGTATACTTATATATGCTTTGAGATGACAATAAAGTTCGCTTTGACTTTGTATTGTATTGTCAAGGCTTGATTATTTACCACAAGGGGAAATTTACTAATAATTCACTATTAACTGTTACTAACTATTTACACTGAAACAGCCAACGATGCAGATACATAGATGTTTGCCTACACTGGGCACGTGCGCATCGCCAGAAAAATTCCCAAAGGGATGGTAACGCCACCAGCCGCAGGGTTTACCACAAAACTATAGCGGCAGGCAGACGCACGTTAGGGTCGTAATGTAGATGCATAAAGGTAAATGCCATGAAAAGCAACTCCTCTATGTCCGCTATACTGGATTAGGGTTCAATTCCGTGAAGGGTGACTAAACTGTTTTTAACTATTCACTAACAATTGATGCCTGAATCCCAGAAACTTCTTGAGTTTCATGCAATTTGCTCTTCTGTGTACGTACGGATGGCAAAGGCTGGATAGTCGTTCACAAGACAGCTCCAGGCAAGCCAACTGGAAATCTGGTTCTCGTGTAAAGGGTTAATAGCCACCATACATAACAAGTGGTTTTGAATTTGTCTAAAAGGAAATACCATCCATCCATCCATTATCCAACCCGCTAGATCCTAACTACAGGGCCACGGGGGTCTGCTGGAGCCAATCCCAGTCAACATAGGGTGCAAGGCAGGAAACACCAGCCATGGCCAAATGTTGTATATGTTTCGGCTTCTAGCATTTTCTTTCCATATTCTTGCACACTTGTTCCTAATGCATTCAAGACATTGCCAGAATTTTTGGAACCAGAAAAAAAAAAACAACGGTTGTACAAAATATGAAGCAGCAAAGCTCCGGAGGACGTGGGGCTACCACATTTGAGAAGCACAAAGCTCCCTCTCCACCTCATGTGCCCTACGCTCCATTTGTTTTAATTCTGTTTCACTGCTGTCTGAGTGCACAGCTCCTTTCACAGATGAAAAATGCTTTCAATTTAACAAGACGGAACCAGCTGTGAGCCAGACAGCACATGCCCATGTCTGGTGGTAACCAGGCTAAATGGTTTCCTGCTCACCTTGGCTCACTTTTATTTCAGATTCTGCCCTATTTAGTTTCCAAACAGCTAAAAAAAAAAAAAAATGCAAAGCAAACTTCACGTGATCATTTTTGGAAACTATCGAGTTAAAGGTCTGTGATGATTCGTTTTTATTTTTCCATGCACATTAATGTTATGTGCATTGTATACAGGGTGGTCCAGATCTAATTATGCAGATCCAGATCGTCTGGATGACTTTGATTTATGCAGGGACCATTCCAGTTCGGCGCAAAGACAATTCTTTATGTCGTTAGTTCGCACACTTCTCGTTGGTCAGGTATTTTTCGCGTGTTGTTCTATGTAATAAACTTAAGTTATAGCATAATGAAAATTGCATAATTTGATCTGGACCACCCTATACAAGGCTGCCATGAAGGTTTGCGTGGTAAATGCTGAAAGTTTACAGCTTCACTCGTTCATTAACTACGTCACTAAATTCCAAGGAGTCATAATAAGGTTGACCTGGGAAATTGTTGGGTTGAATTTGTTAACCTGACAGTTAACCAGTAAATTCCTTGTATAACATATGCAGGGTGAGCCAAAAAGAAGTACCACATTTCAAACGTTTATGCTACAAAAACGCTACAAGATAAAAATAAGTTTCATGACGACACAAGAAAGGGTATACAGAATAGACTTTTTGTCACTGTGTTTTAAAAATGAAGTCTTCAAGGTGGTGGCCATCATTAGTGATACACTCTTTTCGAGACAATTTCTGAACGCCCGTATGACTCATTTGGCCATTTCAAGGGGAATAGCAGTAATTTCGTGGCAAATGGCGTTCTTGAGGGACTTCAAGATTTTGAGGTTGGCGTGTGTAGACCTTCGACCTGAGAAGAAATTGCACTGAGTAAGAACAGGCGAATGTCAGGGCCACCTGACATCGCCACACACGGAGATCAGCCTCTCACGCAAAACTTGCATGGATCTCCGCGGATCACGTATCTCTCCCGGTCTCTTTCAGCGAGTTCCTGCACTCCCATAATTTGTATGGATAGAAATTAAGGTCATCATGCAAAATCAAAGATGTGTTGGAAATGCCAAAGGCAGAAGTACGCTGAACCTCTAGCAGACTGCAAAATGGATGCCCTTACAGCTTGGATGTTTTCAGGCGTTTGTTCATACAGTCCGAGGACGGCCTGGAGATTTTCTGTTCAATGTTGTACCCGTCTGTCTAAATTCAGAATTGTTTTCCAATTTGGGACAGAATGCTGAAGTGCGTTCAGATGGCGCGTTGCGTAGTGATGATGGATTCGTTGTTTCTGAAGAACACTTTGACAAAGAAAGCAACGGTGTGCACCGGACCAAGGCATGTGGCTGACTGAAAACTACAAGGGATCGTCTATCAAAGGGCCCCTAGTCCACTTGGCTGCCTCTACCTCACACAATAGCCTTGAAAAATCTAATACTTCATTTTGGCTCACCCAGTATATGGAAAAGAGGCCTTGGTAAACTTAGACTTTATTATACAAGATCTGACTAATGGAGACCTTTTCTGTTTTGTGTTGCCCCTTACTAGATGCCATTCATAACCTCAAGGTACCTTTCAAATGCCCAGTAATGTTATATGCTTACAGCTTCAATGTTCCTCATCATATATCAGTAAAATTGCACAAAGAGTCCCAATTGGATGTTACTGAACACGTGTGAGAAAAAAGACAGTAAAAAATTTGCATGGGTAGCAGCAGTGTGAAGGGGCAAGCATTTGAAGACACGTGTACTAACCTGACCAGCTAGACGCTGTACTGAGGAAAATTGGACTAAATAGCTTATCTGTTTTATCGACCTCAAGCAGTTCATAGAGGAAGATAATTTAGAGACATTTTTCCGAACATCTTCATTGTTTAGTCAGGATTGTTCTCTGTTCCATTTCAGTCCATCTGCTTAAACACATTTGAAAAAAAACAAAACAATGAAGTCAATTCATGTCTCTAGGTTAACAAAGGCAAGATTTCGAGCTCCTCAAGTCTGTTCCTAGTAATTTCCTCCCAGCCCTTATTCGCTTGTGGATTTCGAGGAGATGGATGCATGATTCCAACCACACGAGTCTCCATCCCGGCGGTGCACAGAGCCTTGCGGGCCCGCGTTTCGGCCAACTTGCCGATACCTATGACGGTGGAGACCCCCAGTGCTTGCACCACCTGGCAGAGAGCTTCGTCACACATCTGCAGGAGCTTCTCTCGCTGTGCTGCCGGCAGGTCAGAGGGAGTCAGGTTCTTGCCCGATTCGTTCATGAAGACAAGAGGGCAAAGATTGTGCACAAAGCAGTTGCGAAAAAACACTGCTGGTGTGACACACAGTTTCTGGAAAAATCCCCAAAATCTTGCACCGCTCACCTCACTTCTTTGACAATTTAGCCCTTGGATCGGTCGCTTTGGGTGTTCCACTTCAGGACGAGTCACCTCTCCGGTGATTTGCAGCCAGTCTCGCACAAACTGCACCTCTCCAAAGGGCACCTGTTAAAGAAGTCAATAAATAAATAAACAGGAGAAGAAGTTAAGAAAAATTCCCATTTCCATCTCTCTCTAATATAGAGTACTAGCAGAATACCCGCGATTCGCAGCGGAGAAGTAGTGTTTTAAAGAAGGTACGAAAAAGAAAAGGAAAAATTTTAAAAATAACGTAACATGATTGTTAATGTAATTGTTTTGTCATTGATATGAGTGTTGTTCTCATATCTATCTATCTATCTATATATCTATCTATCTATATATTTATATATATATATAGCAAAATACCCGCGCTTGGCAGCGGAGAAGTAGTGTGTTAAAGAAGGAAAGAGAAAGAAAAGGAAACATTTTGAAAATAACGTAACATGATTGTCAATGTAATTGTTTTGTCACTGTTATGAGTGTCGCTGTGATATATATATCCATCCATCCATCCATTTTCTAACCCGCTGAATCCGAACACAGGGTCACGGGGGTCTGCTGGAGCCAATCCCAGCCAACACAGGGCACAAGGCAGGAACCAATCCTGGGCAGGGTGCCAACCCACCACAGGACACACACAAACACACCCACACACCAAGCACACACTAGGGCCAATGTAGAATCACCAATCCACCTAACCGGCATGTCGTTGGACTGTGGGAGGAAACCGGAGCGCCCGGAGGAAACCCACGCAGACACGGGGAGAACATGCAAACTCCACGCAGGGAGGACCCGGAAGCGAACCGGGTCTCTAACTGCGAGGCAGCAGCGCTACCACTGCGCCACCGTGCGCCCGTGATATATATATATATATATATATATATATATATATATATATAGCAAAATACCAGCTTGCAGCGATGGCATGTGTTAAAGAAGTTATGAAAAGAAAAGGAAACATTTTAAAAATAATGTAACATGATTGTCAAAGTAATTGTTTTGTGTATTTGGTGGCAGCGTCACAAAGTTGTTTTCGTAGCTGCATCAGAAAATGTACCACGACGTCTGACACGCCTCCTTTTACTGTTTTCTCACAGCTTGTATTGCTGCTGTCATATATATACACACACACACACACACACACACACACACACACACACACACATACATACATACATACATACATACACACACACACACATATATATATAATATACATATATATATACATACATATCTTCATATCTACATATCAATATACATATCTACACACACAAATTATATATATGTGTGTATGTGTATGTATGTATGTATGTATGTGTGTGTGTGTGTGTGTGTGTGTGTGTGTGTGTATATATATATATAATCTAGATAGGTGTGTGTGTGTATATATATATATATATATATATATATATATATATATATATATATATATATATATATATATATATATACATACATATATATACACATACATATACTTGTGTGTATGTTTGTATGTGTCTATATGTGTGTGTATAGCTTTGGTCACTGAGTGCAAGGGAAAAATAATGAAATATAGTCTATAAGTTATTAAACAGTAAAACATTAACGTTTTAAGAAGTACAGGTACATTGAGCACTACTGGAGTGGTTTGGGTAAACTACATTTTAAAGACTGTGTAACACAACAGGTAAGTAATTTTACTAACAGCAGCTAAAATGTATATGGATCATCTCTCGGTAGTAGATCCCTTTTGAAAGGCGCTACACGACGGCTGTGGTATAGAAATTACATTTTCTATGTGAGCGTTCAAATTTGTGCCTCTGGTAATGTGCCTTACCGGCAATTAAAGAAAATTATTTTTGTGTCCTCTGCGTGTTAAGAGAGAAAGGCTTTGGTTTGGGATAAAAGGAAAAAGGTGTAAAGAAAGGAAAGTTGCCTTTTTCTTTTATATAGTATAGAGAGATGTGTTCGCTGGCGTTATGATCGCCTTTTGGCGACAGTCGCGTGGGTCTTGTGTAGACTGGTGAGACGTCCCGCCATTAATCGGCTGTGATGGCACTGTGAGTCCTCCACTCGTATGCGTGTGTTCATAATCCGAGCTGAGGACCTGATAATCGATATCGTGCAAAAGAAAGTGTGAATCGCCTTAATATTATTTTGCCGTGGTGTAGAAAAGGGTCCGTGTTTGCACTTGTCTGGGCTATAGCTCATGGGGCGGATGAAAAAAATTAAAAGTGCTCACTTTGACTTAAGGCAGAAGCGCAGTCAGCGTCTCAAAGGCCGGCACAGCTATGCAGCGCTGGCTGCTCGACTTTGCTGGGCAGGAGACCCCTTTTACACACGTTCATGATATCAAAAGTCTCAGCGCTCTTTGGAGGTAATTCATATATTATATATATAGCAAAATACCCGCCTGCGCAGCGGAGAAGTAGTGTGTTAAAGAAGTAATGAAAAGAAAAGGAAACATTTTAATAATAACGTAACATGATTGACATTGTCATGAGTGTTGCTGTCATATATATTCCTGCCTAAATAAGTCACCCTCGCGCTCTTACTTTTTACCGTTCATTTAATCATGGCTAGTGGCGGAAAAATTATAAAATGGAAGGAGGATGGCTTTACCAAAACAATTATTGATGGCGAATCGATTATTCATAAAGCTTGAATTGGTGATCTGTTTTTCTGTGTTAACCTCATATTTTTCATACTTCTTCTCAAACTAAGGTGGTGCGAGGGTAAAATGAATCGGGATGCACTGATCAATGTAATCCGTGTACCAGGAAATCATGCATTGACAAAAGCTCCCCTTTGCTTGTAATGCAAAGTGTGATTAAATGCATTATTTTTAACGTTATGGAGCACATGCATCGAAGCTTCTCAGCTGTGCTTGTGCTAAGAAAAGGAAAGATTTTAAAAATAGCGTAACACGCTTGTCAATGTGACCTTTTGTAAGTAGTGCCTGGAGGATTCAGTGTGTTGAAACTCTAGAGACAGCGTGTGTATTAACTTGAGGTAAATGGGAGGGAGATGATGACGTGACTCCCCACCCTTAACTGTCAATCCCCACAAACACAGTCTCTGAATTTGCATAAGCACACCCCTTCACCTACAATTTTAACTTAGTTACAAAGTGATCAAAACTCTCGTTTATATCCTCGTCCTCTCATTAAACTTGTATCCCGCATTACCTGTGGGCATGTGAAACGCCAGCGTAGCCTGTCTATGAACTTAATTTAAAGTTTAGGTTTACACCTTGCTTTCTTTCCGAGGTAGCAGCACTCATGAATATGGTAGTATATGCCACTCGCTCGCTTCTTATTGTTTCGCTGCCTTCTCAATTATATAATGCATGTTTTCTTAAGCGCTTTTTGTAGGTCTTCCTGGTTTTCTATGTACTGCGTTGACAGTCAGTTCACGTGATTACGTGGGAGGCGTGATGATGTCACACGAAACTCCGCCCCCTACGTCTTTGCAGCTCTACTCCATTACAGTTAATGGAGAAAAATACCTTCCAGTTATGACCATTAGGCGTAGAATTTCGAAATGAAACCTGTCCAACTTTTGTAAGTAAGCTGTAAGGAATGAGCCTGCCAAATTTCAGCCTTCTACCTACACGGGAAGTTGGAGAATTAGTGATGAGTCAGTGAGTGAGTGAGTGAGTGAATGAGTGAGTGAATGAGTGAGTGAGTGAGTGAGGGCTTTGCCTTTTATTAGTATAGATATCATATCATATATATATATATATATATATATATATATATATATATATATATATATATATATATATATATATATACACTGTATATTGTGGTATATGGCCGGCTTGTCATCCCGGCCAATACCCCCAGGCCACCAGATGGAGCCCTTCCTGCAGTATGGAGGTGCCCCGAAGACCAGCAGGGAGTCATGGACTATGTAGTTTTTATACAAGACCCTGCTGGATACCACAGGGACCGCAAGAGGGAGCTGCAGGGAGGACCAAAGACTTATTTGTGCCCTATAACCCGGAAGTGCGACGTGCTTCCGGGGTGAGAAGAAGGACTCGTACCTGGCCCGGAAGTGATAGAGAATCACGTGGACTGGGGATTGGGAACACTTCCGGGTCAGGAAGGATAAAAGGACTATGGGAGCTCCCAGACGGTGAGCTGAGCTGGGTGGAAGGGTGGCAACGCGTCTGGGAGTGGAGGATTGTTTATTATTGTTATTTGTGATTATTTAATGAGTATAGTGGAGGAAAGGGTGCTTTGTACACTGTGGCGAATTAGCAGATAGCATCGTTGGATTTTAATTTTGTAATAATTCTGTGCATCCAGGTGGTTGTTATACCGAAGTTTGGGCTGAGTAGTGTTTATTCTATTAAGTGTAGTTTTCGTTGGGTCATTACTCAGCTGTTGATAAGTGTTAGTGTCAGAAAGCATTCCATTGCTGTGGTATATTGTTCTTTGTCTAAGACGACAGTTGCGCCTCCTTTGTCGGCTGGTGTGATGATGATGCTGTTGTCATTCTATAGCAATCGTAGAGTTTTTAGTTGACTTGTCAAAATATCTTTGGTCGGTTGTCCTGTGCGTAGCTGGCTGGCGATGTTGCACCTTATTTCTTGTGCATTTTCTGTTGGTACTTTTTCGGTTAATAGGATGTGTTCCAAGACACCTAGGAAGTTCATGTTAGATGCGTCTTTGTAGTTGAATATATAAAAAAATCCAATATATTTTTGGCTGGATGTCTCTCTGCTTTTCACGAGAGAACTACTAAACTGATTTAGATCGGCTTTTTTTCTATAATTTGCTTGAACATTCTGGTTGATTTTGCCTAAACCCCATTGAGAACTTGTGGGCCCTTCTTAAACAGGAGATTTACAGGGAAGGAAAACAATACATCTCTCTGAACTGTCTGGGAGGCTGTAGTCACTGCTCCACAAAAAGTTGATAGTCAAGATCAAGAAACTGTCAGACTCCATGAATGGAAGGCTTATGATTGTTACTGAAAAGAAGGTGGCTATATTGGTCAGGTTTTTTTTTTTTTAAATGTTTATTTGTAAATTTTGAGTTGTTTATTATTCTCACTGTAACAGATGAAAACAAACAAGTGAGATGGGAAATTTTTCATTTTTCCTTTAGTTGCATAATAATTCTGCACACAAGTAGTTGCCTAATAATTGTGCACACATATGTATTCCCCTGATGATGTTCACACTCACATTTCTTTTGCAAAACATTCAGGTTTCATGTTTATTAATATTTTGAATTGACTGGTAGCACTGTATTTGTATGTGAAGGAAATAAACTCTTATTAATTTTTGAAGGCAAAGTGAAAGTGAAAAGAAATAATAAACGCACAGAGGTGAACGTTCGTTTTATTCATTTACTGGCATTTCTTTTTCCTCAATGTGTTCTCCCTCCAAATGCATATAATTACAAGCTTCTTGCAAAGGTGGTGTTCTAAGCACAACTTAATTGAATAAAACCCTCCGTTGCTAGCTGCATTATTCATTTTCAAGGAAGAAAAAAATAATGTTCAGCCTTGGCTTCCGTGATCGGTAGCCATAACCTCTCACAAAACAAACTCGCGCTTTGAACTCCCCTCCAAATGTCACATTAATAGTTCACCTCGAGCCATCGACAGATCTGCCAATTAGACACCAGATGAATGCAACGCTGGGGACAAATTAAAGCCCCATTTATTGACTCATTTGTTTAGCTGATCTTTTGACCTCTGACCTCACTTGATGGTCAGGGAGGTGGGTGCTGGCGGGCAGCTCAGAAGGACAGAACCAGCTTTGGGCAAAAGACGACTCCTCAGTAGGAGATTCACTCAAAACAGACCCCGAATATTCTGTAGTAACTCTCGCTAGGACAAAACAATCTGAATGAAATAACGTGCAATGTGCTTAGTATATGGAGCTTCCAACAGGCCATCAGAGTGATGAGGTAGGCGCTAGACAGCCGCTGTGACCTTTAACCTCCGTTTGCAACTTCTGGGTAACCAACTGCCCGTACCCCTTTACTCAGTCACCTCATCAGTATGAAGGTGTACAGTACACCTGAGGCCAACTTATCAGGTCACCAATTCATTTAAGTGATGTCAGAATCAACGGGGTGATCGTGAGTTAACGGAAGGTGACTTCCAGCAGGATGGAGCAACATGTCACACATGGGCAAGGAGCATGGCAGAAACTGAGTCCTTCTTCGGCAACAGAGGCTTTGGCCACCACAGTCGCCAGATCTGACACCACTAGAGTTCTTCATTTGGGGTCTGCTCAAAGGAGAAGTCTTATCGGAGCAAACCTCGCACTGTGGAAGATCTGAAGGAAAACATCCAATGTGAAACTGCTGCTATTCCCCCAACCGAGACGCTTGCAAGCATGTTCAGGAACGTGGAGCACCGTGTCAAAATATGTCTGGCAGGAAACGGAAACCACTTCTAGCCTTGCATGTAATGCAATCGATTACACTTAAGGTAGAAGGCGGATTTTTTGGGTTCAGACTGCTTAATCCTAACGAGAATTACTACAGAATATTTGGGGCCTCTCTAGAGTGAATCTCCCTGTAGAAAGAGATAACAGAACTCATTATGAGGTAAAGAAAAAGAACAGGGAATGTTTCCAATGCCACTCACCCCGGTTTGTGCCATTCCAAAAGGTCCAGGATTCATCCCCAGGAAAAGCACAGTCTTGTGCGCCTGGCAATACTTGTTAACGTAGCACAGGTGGAGGTCCCAGGCGTATACCAACGGGTTATAAATGTACTTCACTGGGTCACAAAACGTCATTTCCTGCAGCCGCCTATTTAGGCCCAACTCCGCTTGAAGGAAGCGGGCAGCTGGACTTTTGCCTTGCAGAAGTGCATCAGCTTCAGGGGGCAGTTGCAAGTTCGTTCTGGTTAAGCCATCGGTGGGCCACAGCTCTGCTTCCTCAGCAGCCTCCATTGCCCTATTCAACATTTATCTGCAAAGAGACAAGAGAGAGAGAGAGAGAGAGAAAGGTTAGAAGCAGGTACTGATACAGCGCATTGTCGCATCCACCACATGACAAACCAACTCAGGATCCCACATTAGGACCTGAGTGCAGCCAAGCAACAGGTGACACCTCAGCACCACACTAGTTCAGATGGAATGGAACCAGTGTCAGGTTTTATTATGGTGGCTGGAGTGCCAATTCTGTCACCAACCCCCAGGTTTTTCCCTTTAAGTTGAAGGGACAGCAAAGTCAAAAAATAAAAGTACATTGCAGACGCCACATCCCGTGCAGGACAGATATCATGAGCCACTCTTCAGCGTGCATTTCACGTCGTTCATAATCAAAAAAGGTTTGGCTAAACAATGGGCGTAAAGAAGGTGACAATTTATTTATTTAATGGATGTTTAATTGAATTTATTTAAAGCATATAATCAGGTCAAACTTAACAAAACTAAATACAAATTAACCTCCACCAGTTACAAATAGAGGAAGGCCAACAGCCAGAGTAAAACGTTTGAGAGTAGTAAAGAGAGAAAGGAGTCGTTCTCCCCAATATAAACGCTTAATCTAAAATGTTATTGATTAGATCCTACCAGGATTTTAAAAAGTTTGGAACAGATCCTATAAGTGAAAATTTGATGTTTTCCAATTTCAAATAGCATATTTCTAAATAAGCAGGATTCAGAGAAATTAATCCATGCATTTAATTCTAGTAGGACTGACTACTGCAATGCGGTGTTCACTGGATGTTCAAACTGTTCTTTAAAGAGCTGCCAGTAAATCCAAAATGCTGCTGCAAGAATTATTACAAGAACAAGAAAATATGAACACATAACTCCAGTTCTTAAATCCTTACACTCACTCTCGGTTAAGTTTAGGGAAGTTTTCAAAATCCTCCTTTTATCATATAAAGCCTTAACACTAGAATTACCAGAGCCTACGAAAAAACTTGTAAATCCGTCCCACCTTAAATCGCTTCTTAAAATTGATCACAGCTCTCCACCAGCGTCTTTTGTCATCTACACTCACCTAAAGGATTATTAGGAGCACCATACTAATACGGTGTTTGACCCCCTTTCGCCTTCAGAACTGCCTTCATTCTACGTGGCATTGATTCAACAAGGTGCTGAAAGCATTCTTTACAAATGTTGGCCCATATTGATAGGATAGCATCTTGCAGTTGATGGAGATTTGTGGGATGCACATCCAGGGCACGAAGCTCCCGTTCCACCACATCCCAAAGATGCTATATTGGGTTGAGATCTGGTGACTGTGGGGGCCATTTTAGCACAGTGAACTCATTGCCATGTTCAAGAAACCAATTTGAAATGATTCGAGCTTTGTGACATGGTGCATTATCCTGCTGGAAGTAGCCATCAGAGGATGGGTACATGGTGGTCATGAAGGGATGGACATGGTCAGAAACAATGCTCAGGTAGCTCGTGGCATTTAAACGATGCCCAATTGGCACTAAGGGGCCTAAAGTGTGCCAAGAAAACATCCCCCACACCATTACACCACCACCACCAGCCTGCACAGTGGTAACAAGGCATGATGGATCCATGTTCTCATTCTGTTTACGCCAAATTCTGACTAATTCTACCATTTGAATGTCTCAACAGAAATCGAGACTCATCAGACCAGGCAACATTTTTCCAGTCTTCAACTGTCCAATTTTGGTGAGCTTGTGCAAATTGTAGCCTCTTTTTCCTATTTGTAGTGGAGATGAGTGGTACCCGGTGGGGTCTTCTGCTGTTGTAGCCCATCCGCCTCAAGGTTGTGCGTGTTGTGGCTTCACAAATGCTTTGCTGCATACCTCGGTTGTAACGAGTGGTTATTTCAGTCAAAGTTGCTCTTCTATCAGCTTGAATCAGTCGCCCATTCTCCTCTGACCTCTAGCATCAACAAGACATTTTCGCCCACAGGACTGCCGCATACTGGATGTTTTTCCCTTTTCACACCATTCTTTGTAAACCCTAGAAATGGTTGTGCGTGAAAATCCCAGTAACTGAGCAGATTGTGAAATACTCAGACCGGCCCGTCTGGCACCAACATCCATGCCACGCTCAAAATTGCTTAAATCACCTTTCTTTCCCATTCTGACATTCAGCTTGGAGTTCAGGAGATTGTCTTGACCAGGACCACAACCCTAAATGCATTGAAGCAACTGCCACGTGATTGGTTGATTAGATAATTGCATTAATGAGAAATTGAACAGGTGTTCCTAATAATCCTTTAGGTGAGTGTAAATGTGCTGATAAAAATCAGGCAGCAAAGTAGAATATAAAAAACGTTTCTGTTTTAACAATGTGTTTACACAGATTACTGTAGAAACGGAACAGACATGAAATGCGTGTGTTCAACAACGATCTATTATTTCCACTCTAAAACTCCATTTCACTCCCAGATAATCAATCAAGGCATGAGCTGGGAGAAGTTTGTGCACGTTCTAAGTCGGTGGGGGGATGGAATAGCCGGCTACTTGCAGCTTTTCTTTTATCAGCACATTTAGATTAACAAAAGACGCTGGCGGAGAGGTGAGAACAGTTTTAAGAACCGATTTAAGGTGGGGCGGATTTACGAGTTTTTTCGTAGGCTCTGGTAATTCTAGTGTTAAATGGCAGAGGTCTGGCTTACTTGTCTGAACTTATCATGACTTACAGACCAGAGCGCACATTAAGATCTCAAGATGCCGGTCTACTTAAGATTGTGAGGATTAATAAAATAACAGTGGGAGGTCGAGCCTTTAGTTACAGGACCCCCTAAACAGTGGACTGGTCTGCCTGCTACTATAAGAGACGCCCCTTCAGTCTCAGATTTCAAATCTCAGCTGAAGACTCACTACTTCAGTTTAGCACACCCTGACTAGAGCTGCTGATTAACTGTGCAGACTGCATCTCTGTTGTTAGTCATTAGCACTAAAACATAAGTAATATCATAGCTATAATTTGTTACTAACCCTTCTCACCTATTCTGTTTCTCTTCTCGGTACACAAATGTGGCACTTGATGCCACTGCCCACCTGTCAAGATATTTTGTCTCTCTAAGGTAAAGTCATCTATAAAGGAGGATCGCAGGAATCGTCAGGTAGAGGGGTTCTTTCATCAGATTGGCTGGCCCAGCACAGACTCAGCAGTGGAATGGTCAATAGGGGGAGGCAGCTTGATGGTCGAGGTCTCCAGGACTCTCTGAACAAATCCAAATCGTATTATGGGATATCATCTATCATTGAATTCTGCTCTGTATTTGTGATATTTCTATTGCACTATTATATTGTATTGAGGATGACTCGTGTTCTGTTCTGCGTATCGTGTTGTATTGACCCCCATTTTTTTTGACAAGCACTGCACCCCCAACCCATCTGGAAAGCGGTCTCTCTTTGAACTGCCTTTCCTGAGGTTTCTTCCATTTTCTCCCTACAATAGTGTTTTTTTGGGGGAGTTTTTCTTTGTCTTCTTAGAGAGTCAAATTAATAATATATTGAACAATTATTATAAAAGTAAAGCTGAATAAATCAGACTCTGCTGCTGCATGAATAAAAGATAAAGTTCCACTTCCGCTAAAGTTGACAGAAATCAACGTTTTGTACTGAATACTTGTATGCAGAATTTGGTTGATCTAAATGAAAGCGTACTGAAGTTATCATGTTTACACACACACACAGACATCATTCCAAAAATTGTATTTTCGGAGGCAGGAAGGTCTAAAACGTCAAGATTCATCAAAATCTCGAAATCGAATTTTTAGATGATTGGAATACTTTCCCTACGAGAAAGTAAATCGGACTCAGGGAGGTCTTAAACGTCGAGATTTCATCAAAATCAAATTTTTGGACAATTACAATAGTTTCCCTATGAGAAAGTGTACTCAAGTTATCGTGTTTACACACACACACAGATACACACAGACACAATTCCATAAATGCTATTTTCAGACTCAGGGAGGTCTAAAAACATAAAGATTTCATAAAAATCTTATAACAGCTTAACTAAGGCATGTTGAAGGACAGAAAACTGAGATGATAGGCCAGAGGTGCCATTATCTGACCAAGATCTTTTGAAGTAAATCCTTTCTACACCTATTTCTTTTATGTTCAATAATCACTACATGTTGTTTGGCTCATTAGTACGAATGCACAGTAGGGCCACAGAGAAGGAAAAAAAGTGTACGTCGAGATTAAAGTCAACATGCTGACTTTATTCACGACAATTCCACTTTAATCTTGACGCTTAGGTCGAGAATAATGTCGACATGTTGACTTTATTCTTGTAGTTTATTTTTGTCATTAAAGTAGAACATCGTAAACTTCGTCTTAAAATCAATGTTTAATTTACAAGATTTTCTCAAATCCCGTCAAAACTAATGTTAATGTAGCACATTAAATGCTTCGTAGTAAGTGTTCCCCAACCCAGTTGTTACTCACTATGTGCTTCTTAAACCGACTTCCTCTTCTTCCACTTTATGATATTCCTGCTCTCTGAACATTTAGAATACTAAGATAAACACTTCATATCACTTTCATGATGAAATGCATTAGAGCGTGTATTAAACACAGGGGGGCACGGGGATGAGGAGGTTGTGCTGCTGCCTTGCAGCGGGTGGGATTGGGCTGGGTTGTTCCCAGGTGTATGTTCAGTGTAGACGGGGTTTGAGAAAATCTAGTAAATTAAACATTAATTTTAAATTTATGACATGGCAAAGTTAAATTACAGAGAGAAAAAACAAGGTTTTAAAGTGGAAATGTTGAGAATAAAGTGGAAATGTCGACTTTAATCTCGATATAAATTGCAAGATTAAAATTGGAAAGGTTGAGATTAATGTGGAAATGTCGAGAATAAAGTGGAAATGTCGACTTGAATCTCGACATAAATGGCGAGATTAAAGAGGAATTGTCAAGATTAAAGAGGAAATGTCGAGATTAAAGTGGAAATTTCGACTTTAAATAAATGTCGAGATTAAAAGGGAAATGTCGAGAATAAAGTGGAAATGTTCTCAGCAAACACTTTTTGTTCTTCACCGAGTCTGTATTTTTTTTTCTCCTGTCCATTGCCCTAATACGCTTCTGTACATAAGTGTACATGTTAGTCGAATAGCGTAGAGGTACAGCATATTCTCTGCATATAAGATATCCACTTGATTTTGACTGTTTTGACTCAGTTACTTTTTTGTTGACTAAAACAAACAATAATTAAAGGACTAAATTGTGAGTAAAACTACAATACAATTTAGCTCAGCAAAATAAGACTAAAACTAAATCAAAATGTATTTTCAGAATTAACAGTTAGGCACACGTTCAGGCTAAAGTGACACGGACGCTGTGCAGATGTGTTGCAATGTAGTGACTCAGGTAAGGCCATACTATACATTTTTTGCTTTTCGGCTGAAGCTCTTCTATACTACAAACGCTGTACTTGCTTCCTAAATATGAGTCAGCACAGAAGGCCTACGGCATTACATGCCTCAGCATTTTCGGACAGGATCCCTCCACCTCCATTTCAGAAAATAATAGGGATACACAAGAGGAATCCAAAGTGCTGGCACAGTCTTCCTAACATGCTTTGATAAATCCCAACAGCTGGTGAACATTTGATTGTGATAAATAACAATATTTTAAGATCTGTGTTGTCATCACACCCATCTCCTTTATCTCTTTATATGTTGTACAAAATTAACATAATCAAGGCACACCCTTGAACGGACAATACAGATCGGAATTGAAACAGGATTCAGTTCCACATAAGAAAGGGGCCTGTATCCGATAGCAAAAAAAAACCTTGTAGTCACGGTTTGAAATTCTTTTTTCGAAATGAGGATGGTGCTTCCATTAAATATAACGAAATACGGGATTTCAGGCTCTGTGGGAGGAAATGAAAAGATGGGGCGGGGCACAAAAATAATATTCAGGCATTTCTAAAATATTACAACTTATATAAACTACTAAAACCATCAAAAAGTATAAGTTTTAGTAGACAGAGTTCTCAGCCAGTCTTCCAAACAGTTATTTCTGCTAATTTAACTTGAAAAGCAGTAGACACCTCCACTGATATTTAGCCAAAAAAACAAAAGCCACACTTGTCAAAGAAAAACTTGTAGCGGCGCTACTGGGGAGAGAAAACTTCAACTCCCAGCAGCCCCTGCAATGGCTCTGATTGGGGAGATGTAATGGCTCTAGTGAATGTAATTACCCACTGAGCCAGTGGTTGGCACGGGGTCAATTGAATAGATAAACAGATAGATAATGTGATGGATAGATAGAATTATATAGTGCCTTTCATATCCATCTATCAATAACCTACAAAGCTTTAAATGGCCTTGCACCGGACTACATCAGTGACCTTCTAAATCCCTATGCTCCTGTTTGCCTACTAAGGTCCTCTGATTCTGGTAATCTTGTTGAGCCTCTCATTAACTTGCACTCCATGGGTGACAGGGCCTTCAGCTCCATAGTACCCAGACTTTGGAATGAACTCCCGAAATTAATTAGATAATCTGACTTCATTCATAGGGGCGGCACGATGGCGCAGTGGTAGCGCTGCTGCCTCCCAGTTAGGAGACCCCCAGGTTCACTTCCCGGGTCCTCCCTGCATGGAGTTTGCATGTTCTCCCCGTATCTGCGTGGGTTTCCTCCGGCGCTCCGGTTTCCTCCCACAATCCAAAGACATGCAGGTTAGGTGGATTGGCGATTCTAAATTGGCCATAGTGTGTGCTTGGTGTGTTTGTGTGTGTCCTGCAGTGGGTTGGCACCCTGCCCAGGATTGGTTCCTGCCTTGTGCCCTGTGTTGGCTGGGATTGGCTCTAGCAGACCCCCGTGACCCTGTGTTCGGATTCAGCGGGTTAGAAAATGGATGGATGGATGGATGGACTTCATTCATCCTTTTAAAAAAACTACTTAAAACTCATCTATGTAGGAAGGCTTTTAATTTAACTTAACATTCTGCCCTTCATTTCAGTTTACCTCTCTGTCCAGGTGCTCAGGATAATTTCTGTGTCTGTTATATCACAAATTAGGCTATTTGTTAGGTTTTTCTTTTAGTATTGAATTTAGTATTTTACTCTGGTTTATTGTCCTTTATTCTATTTAATGCTTTGTTAACCGTTTTTGTTCTATTCAGGAAAACATTTTTATTCAGTGTTACATATACCCTACTATTTTTTTCTAAGACTTTGTAAAGCACCTTGAGCATGGGATGGATGGATAAATGGATGAATTCGGTGCCAGCTTTCTAAGAAGCCAATGCCACACACTGAACTCTGTTTAAAGTACTTTCCTTAACATGGAAACAACTTGCAATTTATATCTGAATTTGGATAAAAGTATCAGAAGAATAAATAAAGTGTTCAATACTGTGTATTACTGTAATTATCCAGTTTTGTGTCTACCACTGGCTGTTGGTAACCCTGACTCACATCGCCATACACAAAGTGCTCACATCAAAAATCTGACATACGAGGAACATTAAATAAAAATCTACAATAAAGAACAATGCAACACTCACCTCTAAGTAAAGCACACGGAGACCACAAGAGCCACTGTGTCACCTAAAGAGCTGGCAGTGCCGCATCTAATAGCTAAGGGTCACATCCTCTACAATCCTTTATGTCATTACAGTGAAAGAATACCCTGAATTTCTGACTCTGAAAAGTGAATTTAAGGCAAAATAACCCAATTGTGCTGGTGGAAATATACAGGCTGCCCTGAGCTCACCCTCTAAAGTTGATTAACATGGTTGATCTGCAGACTCAGTATAGTAACTCAGAGATGGCTTGTGTTGGGTGACTTTATCTAATCTGGTGGATAATCAGTAATATATCTCATTACTTGAAATAAGTCTGTGGTAATCTTAATTTCTCTCCACTGATTGCTGACCACGCCATGCCCAACTTAAGTTATCCAACAGAATCAACCTTGAATGATGCATTTTATCCAAACAGAGGGGAAAAAAATGGCCTCAAGTGTCTTTGACCTTGGTTTTATTGATCGCTCCTCAATAACGCTTGTTAGAAAAAAATATATCTGAGTGATGGCTAAGAGAAATTGTATAAATTTTATTGAACAGTCACTTGTGAATGATCTTCTACTAAGTGATATTTATTACACTTTGATTTCCGTGCTCAATCTGCATGTACCTTTTAAGAATTTTTGAATACAGGACAGATGGAGTCACTGCTGTGTGGCTGACCGTTCCTCTCTTGTCCACAGTAAGATATAAAGCCTCAATTCTTGATAAAGACAGACTAGGGCACCAAACACGCTTGCTTACTTTTAAGGAGGTAAGAAGGAAGTATACATGTTCAGTAAGAAAAAACATGTTTGATTGTTATTTATGAATAATGTCTAGCTTTTATTCAAAATGGGTCAAACTCTGCAAAGCAGTTAATTCCATCATCATCATCATCATAATAATAATGTTTCCACCTCTATTAAACCATATATTGCACTTGACCAAAAACTGACTTGCTTAGCCTTTACAAACATGGTTACCTGTTTCATTAAGATCCTCCAGTGAAGGCTACTGACCATTTTCATACGTCACTTGTTTTTTTGTTGTTGTTACTGCTTGTCACACACGTGCACTCGGGAGGCAGTAAGTGGGCTTCACTGGGCGTAGAACGGTGGGTCAGGGGTGGACGCTGCGTACTAACGCCTCTTCTCCTTCCTCTACAGATCACTGAAAGGCAAGACGAGCTAAGCCCTAACCAACTTCCTCATTCCTCTCCAGACCACGCCCACCTCTATTGACATCACTTCCGCTGTTGCTCCCATGTGGACCCGCCTCTTCCTTTCCCCTACCTATAAAAGCCAGGCTGTACCCTTTTTCATTTTTTTTTCCAGCCCCGTTTTGGACTACTCCGTGTTCATACAATATATTTTGGGGTCCCCAAAGCTTTTTTTCTTTTGTCTGCTTGTATTTACAGGCATTACAAACTATTAATCTCAGGGAATCAAGTGGCGAGGATTTCTTCTTGAATTATTGTTGATCTAGAAAAAAATCGTGCTTGCAAAAATTTTGCAGGAATAAAAGCGTTAATGAAATGATGATGTGGGACAGAAGAATGGCACACTTTACAGTAAGAAAAGAGATTATTTTAATAAGTACTGTCTATACTCACGTATAAGTCGGGTCTTGAAACCTCAAAAATCGATCATAAAAATCAGACCCCAACTTATACACCCGTGTAAAAATATGACACTTACACTTCTTTATTTTTTACATCTTCTTTCTTTCTCCAATCTCGCAGCAGTTTCTCAGACACATCGAATTTTGTTGCAGCAGCACAGTTACCAATTCCTTTCGCCACTTCAACGACTTTTAATTTAAAACCAGCTTCATATTTTTTTCTGATCGAGCGCTCCATCGTAGATAAGGGATGAGGGTGTGAGATACAAAAAACACAAATCAGAGCAAACGTCGCTGTATTACAGTGTGCTCCGTGGTTACTCTCTCAGGTGGGTGTTAGCATATCGTAATATCTTGGACCAATAGCGCGTGTTTTCCGCATTCAACTTATATGACCGACAATATACAAATAACGGAAATTATACGGTTAAATCAAGCCCCGACTTATCTGCGGGAGAACTTAAACGTGAGTATATATGGTAGTGACTTGTGAGAGGACTCAGTATGATTAGTATGGGATGTTTATTATAGTCGCTTACAACAGAAGGAATATTTACAATACAAAGTGTAACACGGACAGGTTAACAGAACATACTGGATAAGAAGAGAAATGCAGGGCAAATGTCAGTAGATAGATAGATAGATAGATAGATAGATAGATAGATAGATAGATAGATAGATAGATAGATAGATAGATAGATAGATAGATAGATAGATAGATAGATAGATAGATAGATAGATAGATAGATAGATAGATAGATAGATAGATAGAAATGAAAGGCACTATATAATAGATAGATAGATAGATAGATAGATAGATAGATAGATAGATAGATAGATAGAAATGAAAGGCACTATATAATAGATAGATAGATAGATAGATAGATAGATAGATAGATAGATAGATAGATAGATAGATAGATAGATAGATAGATAGATAGATAGATAGATAGATAGATAGATAGATACTTTATTAATCCCAAGGGGAAATTCACATAATCCAGCAGCAGTATACTGATACAAAGAAACAATATTAAATTAAATAGTAATAAAAATGAAAAAAAAAAACAGTATGTGTGAAGTGTGGCCGTGGATATACTGGGAGAAGGATATTAAGGAAAAAGCTGCCAGGAAAGAGGAGAAGAGGAAGACCCAAGAGAAGGTTTATGGATGTGGTGAGAGAGGACATGCAGGTGATGGGTGTAACAGAGCAAGATGCAGAGGACAGGAAGATATGGAAAAAGATGATCTGCTGTGGCAAACCCTAACGGGAGCAGCCGAAAGAAGAAGAAGAAGACGACGCTCTGTGTGACTGCCACAGCATGTACCGTTTCACCCATAAGGCACAGTATTTCATGTAGTCATATCAGTCTTGTCTCGTATCTCATTCATACCTCATTCATACCGCTTTAAGGCTCACATAGTGCCACACCAAGAAAAACCTTTCCAAAGGTATCGCAGTCTGGTTAATTTTGGTCTGCACCTGAGGGTGACTGGCATGTTCACGTATACCTACATGAACTGGACTTTTGAGGAGATTGCACCAGAGTTTGAAAAAAGAAAAAAAAAAAAACATCAAACAAATTAAAAGAGCAGATTCCAGCTGTCACTTTAAAATAACATCTGCAACAAGAACACGGGCATATGATTTAGGAACATGTTAAGGGCACATACACGAGGGGGGACCCGATAGATAATTTCTCAGAACATTTCCAAAATGTAATCACCCTCAAGATACTCTCCCTGAGACACAATACCCATGGTCCCACCACTTTTTCCATTGTTCCCAATTATTCTCAAACTCTTGCAAAGGTGATGGCCTTCAGTGCTTCCTCTACATCCTGAAAACACTTTCCTTTTAAGGTCCCTCGTCATTCTTGGAAATTGGTTGGTGGCAATCCGTTATCATCCTGTTTTTCATGAGAAACGGCCACACACTCAAAGCTGTGTTGCTGTGTGCCTGATTGCTACAATTTGGGCTGTTTTCTCCACACTGCATCACACAATCGCTTAAGCACTTCCAAAAGCGACATGGGACATGCTATAAGCGCCTGCCGTTGATGGGTGATATAAGGAACATAAAAGCAGGGCACAGTATTACTTGGCCACTAACCTGGTCACGACCCTGCCTGACTGATGTGTCTGTGTATAGCAGAGTGGCAGGCCCTGCTACAATAAATAACCGCGCTGTTCCTGTTTCCAGCTGAATAAAGCTGCTGTTGCTAAAGTACTGAGACTCAGCCACATGTTTTGGGGTGCAAAACAGGGACTCACAAGTTACAACACACACACACGGACACAATGTTATAGTAAACAATATACATTCTGTGGCGGACCCAGCCGGGATGCCCCTTCATTACACGTTCAGGGGGAGCAGCCATGGACGGTGCAATACCTCCCCCTGGACGCTAGATGACCGCACCCCTGGGTTGGAGCAGTGCCTTGGTTTCCCGCAGGGCTCCATGGGAATTGGAGTTGGGCGCAAAGGAGGAGGACTGTGCGTGTTGGTGTTTTGCTTGCTGTACTTGGGAAAGTGTTGTGCCTGTGGGGGTCACGGGGAAGAAAAATAAAAAGTTTATTTTACGTGTGCCTCACGGTGTCAGTCTGTGTCGGGTTAGCGCCCACACAGAGCCTTTTTACAGCTTGTACAGATGTTGACTATATGAGTGAGGTGCGCCGACTGAGATCGATAATGGGAGATGATTACCTACAGTCCTGCAGCAAGAGAGAGCGAGAGAGAGAGAGAGAAGCACCATCGGCTCAGTTATGATCATGTGACTCTTGGCAGACCTCACTTGTTTATCAAGTTAAAGTGTATTCAAAATTTTAGCTCGTCTTGCAAAACACTTGCAGACCAAGCTACTCGCAATTCAAGGTTTTACTGTAACAAGCTGGTTAAGTTTGCAGATGATACCAAGATAGGTTGATTAGCAGATAATTTGGAATCCGTTATATCATCACAGAAGAACTTGGGCAGCAGACAGGCTTGGGCAGATTTGTGGCAGATGAAATTTAATGTCAGTAAATGTAAAGAATTACACATAGGAAGTAAAAATGTGAGGTCTGATTACACAATGGGAGGTCTGAAAATCGAGAGTCCACCTTATGAGAAGGATTGAGGGGTCCTAGTGGACTCTAAGTTATCAATGTCCTGATGGTGTACAGAAGCCATGAAGAAGGCTCACAGAATGTCAGGTTATATAGTGCCTTAACGTGTGGAGTACAAGTCACAGGAGGTTCTGCTCAGCCTTTATAACATACTGGTGAAGCCTCATCTGGAGTCCTGTGTGCAGTTTATGACTCCATAAAGACACTGCAGCAATGGAGAAGGTCCAGAGAAGAGTGACAAGGCTGATTGAGGGCTACAGGGGGTGAGTTATGAGGAAAGATTAAAAGAGCTGAGCCTTTACAGTGATGAAGAGGAGACCTGACTGACGTGTTTAAAATGATGAAGGGAAATAGTCCAGTGGACCAGACGGTGACTTTAAAATGAGTTCATCAAGAACACGGGGACACAGCTGGAAACTTGTGAAGGGGAAATTTCACACAAACATTAAGAAGTTTTTCTTTACACAAAGAACAACAGACACTTGGAATAAGCGACCAAGTAGTGTGGTGGACAGTAGGACTTTAGGGACTTTCAACACTCCACTTGATGTTGTTTTGGAAGTGTTGTATGCAAATTTTCACATCACAAGTTGATAAATATTTTGTACGTCTTTATTTGTAACTTAGGCAAAGCAATATAATATTAGTGTTACATTATTGATAATAACAGCAATGGTTTGATGGTTTAAGAACTGCTTCCCCCCTTTTAGGAATAAGTCTCTTTGTAATTTTACGACAGGGTTGGGGGCCGTGCCTCAAATACGTTTGGCTAATATTTCTCTACTGAAGTCTCTCAGTCAACCCCCTCAGGAAAGCCAGGCTGCCTAACTGCAAAGCTTTACCTTAACACATGGATTGGGTGGCAGGTGTGAAGGTATTCTGTGCCCCACTGGTCTGAAGTATGGCTGTTTGGAATTGTAGCTTTTAAGTGCCAAGACGCCCTATTGGCTGTAGGGGTTGGACAGAACATCTATACATTTGCTTGCTTTACCTCACCCTCCCTCTCTCTCTGATCAACTGATGAAAGACCATCACACACACCATGAACTGAAAAGGAAAAGACAGTGAAGAGCACAGCTAGGCAGCCATATTGAGACGGGCATGCGGCCTGTTCTGAAGAAAGCTGACCAACAGTGATGACTTAACTAGAGACATTTTAAGTAACTGACAAGTATGTGTGCTGCCTGAAACTACAGTACAGGCCAAAAGTTTGGCCACACCTCCTCATTCAATGTGTTTTCTTTATTTTCATGACCATTTACATTGGTAGATTCTCACTGAAGGCATCAAAACTATGAATGAACACATGTGGAGTTATGTATTTAACAAAAAAAGGTGAAATAACTGAAAACATGTTTTATATTCTAGTTTCTTCAAAATAGCCACCCTTTGCTCTGATTACTACTTTGCACACTCTTGGCATTCTCTCGATGAGCTTCAACAGGTAGTCACCTGAAATGGTTTTAGGGTTATTTAGTGGAATTTCTTGCCTTATCAATGGGGTTGGGACCAGCAGTTGTGTTGTGCAGAAGTCCGGTTAGCTGGACGATCATTTATTTTTCAACAGGACAATGAGCCCAAACACACCTCCAGACTGTGTAAGGGCTATTTGACCAAGAAGGAGAGTGATGGAGTGCTGGAAATGGTCATGAAAATAAAGAAAACACATTGAATGAGGAGGTGTGTCCAAACTTTTGGCCTGTACTGTACATATCAGCATTTCTCAGGTAGTGTGGTGGCTGAATTTTCAAATGTACTTTGCTTATTGTTATTATTTATGAATATTATCAATAATACATTATTTAAATTATAACTTAACTCCTGCTTGTCTTTTACTACACCTAATTGCCTGAGGATATAGATGTAGAAGGGAAGGTGGGGAGAAGTTGTAGAGTACAATACCTGATAAACAGTAAGTAAGTCTGTGAGATTTGAGGCATTCTGACAATGGCTATCTATTAATAATATAAAAAGGGGAAAGTAGAGTAAATTGGGGCGGCACAGTGGCGCAGTGGTAGCGCTGCTGCCTCGCAGTTAGGAGACCTGGGTTCGCTTCCCGGGTCCTCCCTGCGTGGAGTTTGCATGTTCTCCCGTGTCTGCGTGGGTTTCCTCCGGGCGCTCCGGTTTCCTCCCACAGTCCAAAGACATGCAGGTTAGGTGGATTGGCAATTCTAAATTGGCCCGTGGGTGTGTTTGTGTGTCCTGCGGTGGGTTGGCACCCTGCCCAGGATTGGTTCCTGCCTTGTGCCCTGTGTTGGCTGGGATTGGCTCCAGCAGACCCCCATGACCCTGTGTTCGGATTCACCGGGTTGGATAATAGATGGATGGATGGAAGTAGAGTAAATTATGACCATTATCTAATTATCTACCAAGAAAAAAACAGGAAGAAATAAGTGGATAGGACTGGCAAGTTGTGTTGGGCTGAATGGCCTATTCTCATCTTGATTGTTCTAAGGTGATCAGTTCAGCTGGTTTCCTCATTAGCGCTCTGTGGGTCATCATCAAGGCACCAGCACCCACCTATATAGTATAAAGAGCCTGGGAAAGAATAAGAACGGGGAAAACGGATGAAGAAGAAAAAAAAATGTCTGAGGTGAAATCGCACGAGAGACAAGAGGAGAATTTCAGGATCATGGTAGAGAAGATATGTGGCGGTCAGGAAAGAAAGCCCTGCTACAAGAGGAAAGGTTGCTCCTGCTGAGCAACGAGGTGGCGTAGGATCAGCCAACCACTCCCGAGAGGTCCCATGGATGCTGAGGGACGAAAATGGCAGAGGTAAGCTGGGCTCACAAGACCCCTATGGACAACAGGAGATGGTGGTATGGATACAAGCCAGTGAAGATTGACCATAGACCATAAGGGTGAGCAGCGGAGACTTAGTTTTAGAAGGATGCACTGAGGCTCGTGATTCTTTTAATGGACTGACCCTGAGTGTGTTTAACTCTTGACCCGTTTATGGATTGTATTTATTGGGACTTTAACCTCGACTTCAACACAGTTTTTTATCACATATTTATATCTCTCTACTATAAAAAGAAATCCTGGAATGCAAAAGCAAGGCGACGATACGCGATTTTCTCGGAAGTTCTCGAAAGACATTTAAAAGACCCGCGAGACAAAAGGGACTTGCCACGGAGCGTCTTGCGGGGACTGTAAACATGAGACATGGTGCCAAGAGACGGTGCCAGGGCCGTCTCGCGGGGGGGACGTGGAACATGAGATTCTTGCAAGACACACCTTAGTCACAAATGATATCATGCAAGAGCACATGCATCAAAAAAGAGTCAGTCGTGTAAAAGCACATAGTGTACACACATACTGTGCTCTCAACACATATAAAGCATATCAGGACAATACGGAGAATAGAAACCCAAAGGCGTTGGAGAGAAGAAAAAAAAAGGCAAATAAGAGATTATGAAACCAGTAAAATTAGAAAGTACTGCAGCGTCCCAGCCAGGTTGCGGCCTTTTTTGGTTTTAAGTGACTGTTCGGTCCGATTGACGGAGGGTGGAGTACAGCACGGAAGACTGATAACGGCGTACAGTAATCCCTCCTCGATCGCGGGGGTTGCGTTCCAGAACCCCCCGCAAAAGGTGAAAATCCGCGTAGTAGAAACCTTATGTTTGTATGGTTATTTGTATATATTTAAGCCCTTATAAACTCTCCCACACGGTTTATAAATATTCCCCGCACAGTTATACAGCATAAACCCTTTATATTCTCTTACTTATTAGGCAAGATTCGTTGAAATTATGTATGTAAACACACTGTTTATATATTACTCACAAACATACAGTACGTATCATATATCATTGAGGAGTTTTATTTAATACGTAATACAGCTTTAAACATATTGTAATTGATTAGGTAATATAAAAATAAGTGAAAAATCTAGAAACATGTAAATGCTGTACATAAAACCAAAATGTTATTTTAAAGATACGTCTCCGATATCACATATGTTAACAGCCATTAAGATAGACAGGCCACCGGCAATAAATACCTACAATGCAAGAAAAATTGTATAAAATGTGTGTACAGTTACAATAAATGTACGTACATGTACTAAGTACGTAGAAAATTAATTATGGGTACTCACCAACAATGACACGACGACTTGTCCGATAACGATGAGTTTAATTTTACTGCATAACAAAGGAGAGCGTCACAGCTCTTCTAAAGGAGCCTCTTCAGGCGACTGAGTAGCACCGCCGTTGTTCTTCTTCCGACAGTCTTCAATCCAAATCCCTAAAGCAGATTCCATCCAGACTACAGCCTTATTACATCCACTTACAACTCGTTTTGCCACCCTGGTTAAAGGACACTGCGGCCGTAGATCTTATATTCTTTTCCTCCTTTTTAAATAAAAAGAATCGTGGACTCATTGATGCTGTAATGGCGTCCTGCAGCGATGTAACCATTTCCTTACTTTCAACATATCCAAAACTTTTACCTTTTCGGCAATCGTTAGCATTTTCCGTTGGTGCCTGGGCGCGGCTCCTGAAACAGTAGCAGGAGCAGATCGTTTTGGAGCCATAACGAAGGCTTGACTATGCACAAAGATAAACTCTTTACACAGCGAAACACGTTGATGCTGAATGAGCGAGACGAGACTTCCTGGTTAATACAGCGGAATCAAATTCACCGCTCCGTCGTTGAGCCAATCAGCACACAGGAACTTAACTGCATGCTCCGATTGGGTAGTTTCTCAGCCATCCGCCAATAGCGCCCCTTGTATGAAATCAACTGGGCAAACCAACTGAGGAAGCGTGTACAGGAAGTAAAAAGACCCATTGTCTGCAGAACCCACGAAGCAGTGAAAAATCTGTGTTATATATTTAGATACGCTTACATGTAAAACCCGCGACAGAGTGAAGCCGCGAAAGTCGAAGTGCAATATAGCAAGGGATTACTGTATTGATTGATGTGGTAAGGGGGGGGCAAGACACCGGGGAATGAGGGATTGGAGAGGGTGCTAGAAAGCCGTGTTTGGGGCTACGAAGTCAGCGATTGTTCAAGTAAAACTTTTGTGGCACTTCATGTCAGTTGCTACAGTATCAAAGAAAAGATACATTACCGCAAAACAAAAGGTGATTAATCATCAGAACCAGGTGTAATTGGGGAAAACAAAAAGAGCAGGACAAATCGAGGTCAGAAATAAAAGGCAAAGAGTAGACAACAAAGTCATTCGCATCATGCAATGCACAAAACGTGGATTCACACAATAATGGACCATACGCTATGAGAATCTGCGGTCCCGCAACAGTTAAAGAAACGACAAGTTGAATTTCAAAGAACACACAATTCGGTCAGGTGTATATTTATGATCACGGAGAAGCGATGCAAAATTTCACAGGCAAAACGAAAGATAATGCATATATTCCGCGAATAACATTACACACCAAAGGAAATGGTGATATGCCATTTGTATTAAAATGTTAACAGTTTACTGTGAGAAGAGCTTTTGCTATGACAATCAATACATTACAGGGACAAACATTAGGAAAAGTCGGATTACTTATTATAGAAACAGAAGCAATAATCACTCAAGGGCAGTCATACAGCGCATTGTCACAATGTGTCTCCAAAAAATATTGTTTTTAATGAAGCTTTAAAGTAAGGTGGACAGAAGGGACTGGGCAGTCTCGTGGTCTGGAATCCCTACAGATTTTATTTTTTCTCCAGCCGTCTGGAGTTTTTTTGTTTTTTCTGTCCCCCCTGGCCATTGAACCTTACTCTTATTCGATGTTAATTAATGTTGATTTATTTTGTTTTCTTATTGTGTCTTTTATTTTTCTACTAGCAGAATACCCGCGCTTCGCAGCGGAGAAGTAGTGTTTTAAAGAAGGTACGAAAAAGAAAAGGAAAAATTTTAAAACTAACGTAACATGATTGTTAATGTAATTGTTTTGTCATTGATATGAGTGTTGTTCTCATATCTATCTATCTATCTATCTATGTTGTACTCATATCTATCTATATATATATCTATCTATCTATATATATATCTCTATCTATCTATATATATCTCTATCTATCTATATATATATAGCAGAATACCCGCGCTTCGCAGCGGAGAAGTAGTGTGTTAAAGAAGGTACAAAAAGAAAAGGAAAAATTTTAAAACTAACGTAACATGATTGTTAATGTAATTGTTTTGTCACTGATATGAGTGTTGTTCTCATATCTATCTATATATATATTTCTCTATCTATCTATATATATATATACCCGCGCTTGGCAGCGGAGAAGTAGTGTGTTAAAGAAGGAAAGAGAAAGAAAAGGAAACATTTTAAAAATAATGTAACATGATTGTCAAAGTAATTGTTTTGTGTATTTGGCGGCAGCGTCACGAAGTTGTTTTCGGTAGCTGCATCAGAAAATGTAACACAACGTCTGACACGCCTCCTTTTTAGTGTTTTCTCACAGCTTGGATTGCTGCTGTCATATATATACACACACACACACACACACACACACACACATACATACATACATACATACATACACACACACAAATTATATACATGTGTGTATGTATGTATGTGTGTGTGTGTGTGTGTATATATATACACATACATATACTTGTGTATATGTTTGTATGTGTCTATATGTGTGTGTATAGCTTTGGTCACTGAGTGCAAGGGAAAAATAATAAATTATAGTCTATAAGTTATTAAACAGTAAAACATTAACGTTTTAAGAAGTACAGGTACATTGAAATTACATTTTCTATGTGAACATTCAAATTTGTGCCTCTGGTAATGTGCCTTACCAGCATTTAAAGAAAATTAGGTTTGTGTCCTCTGCAGTGTTAAGAGAGAAAGGCTTTGGTTTGGGATAAAAGGAAAAAAGGTGTAAAGAAAGGAAAGTTGCCTTTTTCTTTTATATAGTATAGAAAATACCAGGCTTCATGTGAGAAGTAGTGTGTTAAAGAAGCAATGAAAAGAAAAGGAAACATTTTGAAAACAACGTAACCTGATTGTCAATGTAATTGTTTTGTCACTGTTGTGAGTGTTGAGTGTTGTTGTCATATATATATATATATATATATATATATATTTACACACACACACACATAAACATATATATATATACATATCTATACATATACACATATATACATACATATATATATCTACATATATACACACACATACATACATACACACACATATATAAGCATATATATACATATACATACATATCTACATACATACACACACAGCTATTTCGTATCAGTGCAATACGCTGTTTGTTAAACGGTTGACTCCGCTCTTACGTGCAATAACAAATCAAATCATTCAGTTGTCTTTGCTCATATGTCATTTTAGAGCTGGACGCCTGGCATCTTTTTGGCCACAAGTTCGTTTCTGTTTGCTGTGAGGTTCTGTGTTGTGGAGATTCTCAGGATGGATTGCAGGTGCTCATCAGTGAGGCGACTCCTGTGTGCTGTTTTGTTAGTCTTTATCACTGAGAAGAGCTTCTCACACAGATATGTGCTACCAAACATGCACAAGGTTCGAGCCGCATGTAGACGGACTTTTTTTGTTCTTCAAAGTCACCAAAGCGCCGTGCAAACTCAGTGCGCAATAACTCTAGCTTCGCAATAACTTGCAGCATCATAAGGTAGACTTGATTAACGCGTAAGTTACGCAAGGCAGCTGAAGCGCTGCATTATGGGATCTGTAGTTTATTGTGTTACCAGCGCTTCATATACCCGGGCTTTAATAACAATAATACAGTATATAAAATGATCTCGGGCGGATATAATTACACGCCGGGCGGATGTGGCCCGGCCCTTGAGTTTGACACATATGGACTAAATAGAACTTGAAAAGATATATTTTTCAAATGTGATCGCAATTCAGATAGAGTTGACGCAAGACTACAGCCTGCATGCCTCAATGAGTCATCCTCCCCTCGCTCTTACTTTTTTACAGTTCATCTAATGAATACACTGAGTATGGCTTTACCAAAACAATCATTGATGGCGAATAAAGTATCCATTATTCGAGTATGTAGAGCGGGATATATATATATACATATATATATACCCGCGTATCGCAGCGAGAAGTAGTGTGTTAAAAAGGTAGAAAAGAAAAGGGAACATTTTAAAAATAACGTAACATGACTGTCAATATACAGTATTTGTTTTGTGAGTGTTACTGAGTGTTGCTGTCATCAAGGATTTGATTATCATTATTTCTTTCAATCAGGTTCGTATTTGTAGGATGTGTTGTGTTCAAGTTACATTCCGTGTTTGTCAATCGTTGTAAAGATGACAGGTTTCATTCATCGATTCGTTTCTTACTGCATCAATAAACAGCTCGTCTTCTTCTTTATCTGAGACCTGACACACTGCATGCACGGGTTTTTTTTTTTACACTGTCTTCCTTTACGGGACATTTACTTTTTCACCGTGTGCTTTGTTTCCGCAGTAGCTGCATTTATGAATATGCTTATCAGATGCTTCATATTTTTTGCTGCCTTTTCAATTGTGTAATTCGGTTTTTGTTCAGCTCTTTGGAACTGTTGCTTTTATCTGTGCACTGCGCCAGTTCACGTGAGCCACTCGGTGTACATGCATCAAGTTTCCCAGCTGTGCTGGTGCCATCTCGTGCTATGTCCATGGCTGTATTTAATGTTACCTTAGTCCTGGCACTTAAAACTTTCTCTCGCAGTTTCGCTGAGTTTGTGTCAAACACCACCCTGACCATCTCATCTTCCTCTCCATAAGCACAGTCCTTCACCCGTGAATATTTACCCGTGGCAGTTTGCTATTGGATTGCCGCTGACGGACGGCCTTATATGGGCAGGCACTAAATTACAAACGCCAGCGGCAGCCTGTCTATGAACTTAATTTAAAGTGTAGGTTTACATCGTGCTTTGTTTCAAGTAGCAGAACTCATCAATATGGTTGTATATGTCACTCGCTCGCTTCTTATTGTTTCGCTGCCCTCTCAATTATATAATGCTTGTTTTCTTCAGCGCTTTTTGGAGGTCTTCCTGATTTTCTATGTGCTGCGTGATTACGTGGGAGGCGTGATGATGTCACACTAAACTCCGCCCCCACGGCGTTGAAGCTCATCTCCATTACAGTAAATGGAGAAAAACTGCTTCCAGTTATGACCATTACGCGTAGAATTTCGATATAAAACCTGCCCAACTTTTGTAAGGAAGCTGTAAGGAATGAACCTGCCAAATTTCAGCCTTCCACCCACACGGGAAGTTGGAGAATTAGTGATGAGTCAGTGAGTGAGTCAGTGAGTCAGTGAGTGAGTGAGGGCTTTGCCTTTTATTAGTATAGATTCTTTATTATGTAAAGCACTTTGAGCTACTGCTTGTATGAAAATGTGCTATAGAAATAAATGTTGTTGTTGTAAAAGTGCAAATAATGAAACTGAAACAATTCCAAAGAAAAAAAACTAAAACTGTATATCCGATTAACCAAACACAGGGGTTGGCGAGCAAAGCAAGCAGGGGGCTTTGCCTAGTCTTTATATAGGAAGAAAATGAAATTGCACTATTTACTCATTGTTGGACACTCGGCACTTCTGCGCCGATCTTTGCTGTTTGTGTGTCCTCATTTGCCCCAGTCCAGCCTCGGTTCTTGACTATCAATGCCCCGGGTTCAAGGAGGAAACGTCAGCTGCGTGCAACCCCAGGCATCACACCTTGATGAATATGATGGGCTGATTTGCCTGTTGTCATCTCAATTGTTGCAGCAACCTACAATGTTATTTTGTTGCCCTGCAAGTTGCAATTTAAACTCAAAAGTTAATTTTAGATGTTGATACAAGACCATCCATTATCCAAACCACTATATCCGAACACAGGGTCACGGGGGTCTGCTGGAGCCAATCCCTGCCAGCACAGGGCGCCAACCCACCACAGGGCGCGCACACACACACACTATGGACAATTTAGACTTGCCAATGCACCTAACCTGCGTGTCTTAGGACTTGTCGTGGCGAAAAATTCATCATCAGAAGGCTTTTTACCTAAAAATAAAGGCTATTAGGACTCGAGATAGACAGACAGAGTTTTAAGGCTTTATTGCAATAAATCAACCACACGGACTCAACCCAATTCGGCCGAATGAGACTGAGCCCCGATCATTACAGCAATTGAAGTTTTTATAACAATTTCTTATCATTTTGGCTCATTCTGCACCTCGTTTACTGTCCATTGTTCCTCTTGGTGTCTGTTTGGCTTATTTTGATTGGTCTAAGACTGGGTGGAAGGCTTCCTCTTCACCATTTTTGGGCTTTTCTATGTAATTTCCTATCTTTTCTGACCTCGCTCTAATGAGCGTGTTTGCCCACCTCCTCTGACTCCCTTTAACTTCCGTCTAACCAGATTTTGAGTTTCCATGGGAACCCTTATTATCTCCTTACTTTTCCTATTACTGGCCCCCTTATGGAATTTATAATCTTTCTATGCTGTTCCCATTTTTCTCTAACTGGCCAAGGCTTCAATTCCATATATGGGTTTTCCTCTCTTACGTCTTCCAAACTTTTTACAGTAGTGACCTGAAGCTTAAGCTTTAATTAAAAAGAAGTATAGTATGTGCTTTCATTTGATCATTGCTTGGCATGCTTGATTTGTCATAATTTCTACACTAAAGTTAATTGCTAATATATTCTTATAATATTTTTGCTAATGCCTAAGATTTTCTCTTCACGCATTAGGTCAGCGTGACCCTGCTTATAGCAAAAGCCTTTCTGCTGATTCAGCAACCCAGCTGGTTCTTGATACGCCTTTCAGAGCCATCTTTATCTCTTCCTAGCCTTGAATCACAGGTGTTCTCAAACTCTTATCCTGTCCAAAGCTAGTCTCGGTGTATCAATTTTGCTGTTCCTTTCTTACTTTGGAAATTTTAATGTAAGCCTAAAAAATAATGCAATATAACTGATTTTTTAGTTAACCATTTGCTAGACCTATCTTATTTGCTTTAATATTCTAATTTATGCTTAATCTAATGTTTTAGAAGCTTTTAACTACTTTTATGGCTCTATATGTTAATTTGCTATCCTCTCATGCTAATAAAAAATTTTCCTTCTACAGACTGTGGGAGGAAACCCACGCAGACACGGGGAGAACATGCATACTCTACACATTGAGGACCCAGGAAGCGAACCCGGGTCTCCTAACTGCGAGGCAGCAGTGCTACCCACTGCGCCACCATGCCGATACAAGACTGAACTTATTAATTATGATAATCTGAATATTTTCAACGTTAATGGGCGCGGCATTAATATTCCGACAGAGCATAAGAGTCTTTGTATATGGCTTAAAGGGAAATGCACCTTTAAGGTAGTTAAACCCCTACTTAAGAAACATAATCTCGACCCCTCAGCTCTTGAAAATTTTAGACCCATCTCTAACCTGCCTTTCTTAAGTAAAGTTCTGGAGAAGGCAGTCATTATGCAGTTTATTGACCACCTAAATAAACCTGCTATTCTTGATAAATTTCAGTCTGGTTTTAGAACAAATCACAGCACAGAAACTGCACTCGTTAAAGTAGTAAATGACTTGCGGGTAAATGCAGACAGAGGCCATTTATCTGTTCTCATCCTCTTAGATCTGAGTGCTGCATTTGACACCATTAATCACAACATTCTTAGAAATCGCCTTAGTCAATGGGTGGGCCTCTCTGGCAGGGTCTTAAATTGGTTTGAATCCTACCTGACAGGGAGAAAAGTTTTTGTTAGTTGTGGGAATTACAACTCAAAGACACATGATATCCAATATGGTGTTCCACAAGACTCTATCCTGGTCCGCTGCTCTTCTCAATCTACATGCTTCCGTTAGGTCAGATTATCTCAGGGCACAACGTGAGCTACCACAGCTATGCTGATGATACACAGCTGTACTTATCAATAGCACCTGATGACCCCGACTCTCTTGATTCACTAACACAATGTCTGACTAGTATCTCAGAATGGATGAATAGTAATTTTCTCAAGTTAAATAAAGAGAAAACTGAAATTTTGGTGATCAGCAATAATGGATACAATGAGGCTATTAGAAATAAACTGGATACATTAGGATTAAAAGTCAAGACGGAGGTAAAAAGCTTAGGGTGATTGTTGACTGTAATCTGAATTTTAAATCACATATTAATCAGATCACTAGGACAGCATTTTTCACTTAAGAAACATAAGTAAAGTTAGACCTCTTATATCACTGAAAGATGCTGAGAAATTAGTTCACGCGTTTGTTTTCAGTCGACTAGATTACTGTAACGCACTCCTCTCAGGACCACCCAAAAAAGACATAAATCACTTGCAACGAGTGCAGAATTCAGCTGCTAGAATCCTAACTAGGAAAAGAAAATCCAACACATCTCTCCAGTTTTAATGTCACTACACTGGTTACCTGTGTCATTCAGGATTGACTTTAAAATTCTGCTTATGGTTTATAAAGCCTTAAATAATCAGCTCCATCTTATATATTGGAGTGTCTGACATCTTATATTCCAAATCGTAACCTCAGATCCTCAAATGAGTGTCTCCTTAGAATTCCAAAAGCTAAACTTAAAAGAAGTGGTGAGGTGGGCAGCCTTCTGCTGTTATGCACCTAAAATCTGGAATAGCCTGCCAATAGGAATTCACCAGGCTGATACAGTAGAGCACTTTAAAACACTGCTGAGAACACATTACTTTAACATGGCCTTTTTATAACTTCATTTTTAATTGTAATTTAACTTAATCCTGATACTCTATATGTTCAATTTCCTCAAAATAACTATTCATGGTGGCTCTAAAATCAGTACTGACCCCTACTCTCTTTTCTGTTTCTTTTTCCGGTGCCTGCGCCACCACCACCTACTCAAAGCTTCATGATGCTCAAACAATGATGGACAGATTAAAAGGAAGAAGTCTACGTGACCATCATCATCATCAAGCCCTTCCGTGAGAATCCTAAATCCAAAGAGGACTGTTTCATTTATGTTAGGTAGAATGCCCAGAGGGGACTGGGCGGTCTCGTGGTCTGGAATCCCTGCAGATTTTATTTTTTTCTCCAGCCGTCTGGAGTTTTTGTTTGTGTTTTCTGTCCCCCCTGGCCATTGAACCTTACTCTTATTCGATGTTAATGTTGATTTATTTTATTTTAAAATTGTCTTTCATTTTTCTATTCTTTAATATGTAAAGCACTTTGAGCTACTGTTTGTATGAAAATGTGCTATATAAATAAATGTTGTTGTTAAATCTAATGGGAGTCATTTGGTAAGCAAACTACAGCAAAAGTTGTTTTCTTACAGAAACAGTACTTATTTTACGGTGAGTGTGTAGAGTGGGTATAGAAAAGAATCCCCCCCACTTTGAAATATTCCCTTTTTTTTTTTTGCTTTACAGCCTTAAATGAAAACACACAAACCAATATTTTTTTCCAGCTTTACTTACTCAATGCAAACATCCAAGTGAAAGATATCACAGCTACAGTTCAGAAGAATTAAAAAAAAAAATAAAAAACAAGAAATCCTGAGATTAATAAAGGATCCCCCGCACCAAAAACTCAATCAGGTATAAATTGCGGTTTCCATCGCGGTTACTGGCTTCCTCCCACCTGTGCTCAGTTGTAATGAGTGTGATTAGTGAAGCTGTTCCTGGAGCCTTCATTCCCTTGCTTGGTGGTGCAACTGACAGCACACAACTGACTATGGGTGGCAAGTCACTGTCAAAAGATCTCAGGGATAGAGTTGTGGACAGACATAAGGCAGGAGATGGAGACAAAAAAATCTCAAAGGCGTTATCAATCCCAAGGAGCCCAGTAAAGTCCATCATAAAGAGGTGTTTGGCACTACTAGGACCCTCCAAACTGGATGGAAGAGTGTAATGGAAGGATTTTTCTAAAGAGAGGGGGGGATCAAGAGAGCAGATGGGCGTTGGTCGCTCAGCGCAAAACCCAGCTGCATTACTAATGTTTTGGGAGAAACAGCCGGGAATGTTCTAAAGATACAGCCATGGCTATGTAAGGAGTTGTTTTTCACTTCGAGAAGCTTTTTTCACATGTAAGCATATTACTGTGTCTTCTGGTATCAAGCACTAGTCTCAAGGCCGAGTAGAAGAAAAACATAGCGCCGTGTCCCGTGGAAGGAGGGGGTGTGAGAAACTGATCACTTCTGCATACACTGCTTCCACGTAGGCCGCTTTTGGGCAAAGACACCTAATTAGTATATAAGGGAAGGTTCTGCCCTCAGTTTCTTTGGATGCTCAACCGTGGGGAAAGGCGCAACCGCCCGGTATCTGATAAAAGGCACACGGGGTTGATCCTCTGACGAGACTGACATGCGGGCTCCCTCAGTCTACTGGTCTAGGATGATGGCTCTGGGTCTTTTGATGTATGCTACTGTATGTATGTATGTTATTGTAAGTATAAGTTTGTCTCTTTAAGCATATATATTTATTTCTATAACCCATTCATATGTATTTATATGTTATAATTGAATAAGTAAATTTTATTTAAGTAACGGACCTCTTCTCTCTGATTCTTTGCCTACTTATGTTCTAATCCCTTGAACCATTTTCCCAAATCAAAACAAAGAGCAAGGAGGAAACTGGTAGGAGAGGCTACCAAGAGGCCAATGGCCACTTTGAAGGAGTTGCAGGATTTTGTGGCAAAGAGTGGTCATTGTGTGCATGTGACAATGGTGGCTCACACTTCTCATGAAAGGCCACATTAAGGCTCGTTTGAGCTTTCCCAGAATGCACCTTGAAGATTCTGATGACAAGTGGAAAAAAAAAAAAAGGTCTTCTGGTCAGAGGAGACCAAAATCAAACTCTTTGGCCTCAACACCAAACGGTCCACCAATGCAGCTCACCATCCACAACACATCATACCGACAGTAAAGCATGGAGGGTGCAGCATCCTGTCGTGGGAAGCCTGGGGCTTTCGTTAGGGTAGAAGGGAAAATGGATGGGGCAAAATCCTGTCAAATTCTTGAGGAAAACCTGCTACCCTATGTCAAAAAGTTGAAGATGGGCAGAATGTTCACCTTTCAACACAGCAACGACCCGCAGCACACAGCAAAATGGACCACACAGTCAATAAAGGACAAAAAAGTGAATGTCTTGGTGTGGCCAGTCAGAGCCCAGACCTAAATCACAGTGAAAATCTGTGGAAAGATCTGAAGATAGCAGACCACCAACACTCACCGTCCAATGTGACCAAACTTGAACAGTTAAACTGTAAAGAACAGTTGGGGGTAAATATTGAGTGGGCTCAATCTAGGTGTGCAAAGCTGATAGAGAAGAATCTCAACAGACTCGAGGCTATCATTAAAGCAAATGGGGGGTCAACAAAATGACATTGGGGGGAGGCTGATCCTTTATTTATCTCAGTAGGTCTTGTTTTTGATTTATCATTTGTGTGAACTGTAGCTGTGATATCGTTCACTTGGATGTTATCGGAGGCATTGAATAAGTAAAGCGGGGAAGAAATTATTTTTGTGTGTGTTTTCATTTAAGCAAAAAAAAAAAAACAGGTAATATTTCAAAGCGGTGATTCTTCTCTATACCCACTGTAAGTGAGAAATAACATATTGACTTGGTTTAAAAGTATGAAGAGTATTGTTGGGACCATTTTTCCACCAATTTTAAATCGAGTTGACGTCACTGCCTTTTGAATTACTATTGGCAAGTTATAGTTGTTGCATTGTCTGTCACATGTACAGCGCGGAGTGACATCCTTACTCGCGTGTCCAAATAAAGTGCAACATGTTGCAAGTTTCCGGCTGCACAATAAACAAGACTGTATTAAAAAGGACCTCATAATCGGATTAATCTTTCTGCACTGGTAACCTGGAACAATCTTCAAGATAACTTTATTGCTCATCTGTTTCACATTAATTGGACAATTTACATTTTGTACTTAAAATCACTTACCTTTAGGCTGTAATTGTTTTTGCTGATATAATACTTTAATGTCCTTTATTTACTTTACCATTATGGTTATATTTGTTACTCACTTTTGTATTAATAATGGGACGCAATGAAAACGAGGATTTGCCTCAATGCATGTCGAGTTTTAAACAAACATTTCAAATGACATCTATTTCGCTACGGCGTTCATTCAAAAACGTATAAATCGCAGGTACCTGCAAGTGTAGAGTATACAGTAATTTAACGACCGAGTGATTAACGGCATGTAGTATCTAGTTAAAATGGGGGCCGATGCCGGGCACTGAATCTTAAACAGTGATTTACAGTCCTTGAACTTAACTGCTAGACTACACTGCCCCCGAATGTAAAAAACAAGCCTCACATTTCCATTCCCAGGCTGGATGAGCTTTATGAACCTAAACGAGTCCCTTCATTTGCCAATAAGCGCACTATGGAAACAAAAAGAAAACAAGGCAACGGCACTTTAGATTTCTCCTGATGTTTTTCTTCCTTTCTTTACGTAATGCACGTGCCTTCATTCACTTTAAATACATAAAGAAATAAAGGAAAAAGTTAAATTAGCCATCAAAAAAAAAAAAACATTATTTACTTTCCCTCTCATTTTTGTACAAAGCATTATAGATAACAAAAAGTAAGTAAGTAAGCAAGCAAGCCTTCCTCATTGGGTATGTTTGTGCGTGCGTTTGTCGTTTTATGAAAGATAAAAATGACAACGAAATATATGCATGAATGTGTTCCCAAATAAACTGTACTTACTATATTTAAATGGCATTTTGTAACGGCTGCGCTTTTACGCCATAAAAAAAAGTAAACGAATTTTTCTTACCAGGTTCATCAACTAACTGACTGGCTTTGTTCCGGCAACACGCTGACGCACGTGGTCGCAGCCAGTGACTGCGCAAATGACGTATCTCCCACAAGGCACCGCGCACAGGCCAATGGGTTGCTGGGAATTGATGTTTCTAGCAGACTGAACGAAAATGCATCGCTGGTTAGAAGAGCAACGGGGAAAGTCATAATTAACAATGCCGGTTCGATTAAGGTAATACAAAACACATCATCGTTAGAAGACTATTGGTTTGGCTTTTACTTCTCAAAGCTTGGCAGGGCAGAAGCCGAAATAGCGTCGGCCCATTGTCGCAGCTAGTAATACGCATGCGCTTGGCGTCTCCAGTTATTAACTGGTACTCAACCTGCGTCTTTTACATGAACGGCTCCTCGATATGGTACGCACTGATAATAACAAACTTGGCAGAATCCCGGAGAAGTGCACAAAGAACGACGTTCGATACCTCAACATATTGTAACGAGCTGGGGATGCAATCTTTACGATATTACACAATACACTATTAAAGGGTTGGAGAATGATTGACTATTAATAATAATCGCGTAACTTTTTTTTTTTTTTGGGTTTATTTTAAACTCACTGGAAACAGATTACAACAGATTTCATCAGACTTATTTGAAAACCACGTGTAAAATGAACATGAAAGATATCTGGCATTTTTCCTTTGTTATTGAAGTGGTTACACAATTAGAAAATGACTTAAGTGAACTAATAAAATATCCCACTTTGTTGAACTTCTCCCGGGAAAGTAAAAGAAAATGTTTTAGGAAGTTTACTCAACTTGCAAAAATAATAATTAAAATGAAATCAAAAAATATTTGCACTATGATCCCTTGGATAAAATACATTAAAGTAATGAAAGAAGAAGACTGTCATCAATCAAGAAGTCTTCTCATTCAATGTAACCTCGTTCTTAGTGAGCACAGTTAATACCAAAATCAAGTAAACAACAGTGAAAATCTTTAGTCAAAATATTGACAGTGCATTTAAAAAATCTTCACACCCCTTCACTATTTTCACATTTTGCTCCATTGCAGTCTTGTGCAAAAAATATTTAAACTCATTTTCTACCATATAAAGCAAAATTCAATAACCCCAGAATGACAGGAGTTTAGAAGAATTTTAAAAAATTATTAAAACTAAACAAGTGAAATTTGCCATTGACACAAGTAATTAGAGTCTTAGCTATGACACTTGACGTTTGTCTCAGGTGCATCCCAACCTATAGATCGTCCTCGAGATGTTTAGAGTCCCCCTCTGGTCGGTTCAATTGACTGGACTGATTAGGAAAGGCGCACAGCCCTCCATCGAAGTTCCGCCAGTGGAGCATAAACCAAGCCGTGAGGACGATGAACTTGCCTGCAGAACACATGTGTCAGTGCTCATCTGCGGAAGGCTAAAAGGTTGAAGGTTTCCAAAAGCACAGCGACCTCCATAATCATGAAGTTTGGAACAACCATGCAGGACTCTTCCTAGATCTGACCACCTGCAACTAAGCAATTGTGGAAGAAGGACCTTAGTAAGACATGGTGACCCAAAAACCCAACAGTCACTCCGGCTAAGCTCCAGAGAACCTGTGTAGAGATGGGAGAACATCGCAGGACGGAGCTCTGATCTTGTGACTTTGGCAAACAAAGTAATCCCTAAGCCTACATCGGCTATTTATTTATTGCGCTTTTCGTTTTAATCCCGCGCCATAGTCCGATTGTTTGGATTTTCTGTTGCTTGGAATAGACGAGGATGGCCGTAACATTTACCTGTTGGACTTGTCATTCCTCACTGGGCAGCTCCTCTTTTGTCTGCATCTTTTCGCGTTAAAACCGATTAAGCCAATGTTTGTGTTGCAATTACTTAGTACTTTTCTTTAATTTTTCACTTAAACTGGCACTTAAGTCTTCACTCTGCCTCAAGAATTATTTAAATTATAAAGAGGAATGGGAAATGACGGCAAAGGTGGTAGGGAATGAGAACGGCGCCCGTACGCATGCGCTGAACGTGCCGAAAGTTGATTCTACAATTAATTATCCATCCATGCATCATCCAACCCGCTATATCCTAACTACAGGGTCACGGGCGTCCGCTTCAGCCAATCCCAGCCAACACAGGAAAAAAAACCCGGACAGGCTGCCAGCCCACCACAGCGCACACACACTAGGGAAATTTTAGAATCGCCAATGCACCTAACATGCATGTCTTTGGACTGTGGGAGGAAACCCGAAAGAAACCCACGCAGACACGGGGAGAATATGCAGCGAACCCGGGTCTCCTAACTGCGAGGCAGCAGTGCTACCAACTGCGCCACCGTGACGCCCTGATTCTACAATAAAATAAAAAAATAAAAAGAGGAATAACTTTGGAGGTCAATCATCACCCCGAAAGCGGATAGCAGACGTCATGTTATATATGTGTACTAAATTTCAGGTCGAACGGTTTGCGAGCTACAGGTGATTTAAAATCCTGGACAGACAAACGGACTGGCACGGTAGCGTATTATATAAGAAGATGTATACAGAACGTGTTGTTGACTTTCATCTCGCAACCCACAAATAACAGATGCTTGTATCAAATGACATGCAAAAACGCTAACTGTAGCTTATTTGTAAAAACTTTCTGTTGTGTTAGGTTTTGTCCTTTTTATTTATTTGTTTGTTCCTGCTTTCTTTTTTTTTTTACTTTGTGTTTTTTTTTCTAGTTTGACTATGAATGCCATTGGTTGTATAAGTTCGATTTATGTAATTTTCTTGTCAAAATAAATTTTTAATCAACAGGTAGCTTTCAATAAAGCTGTGGATAAAATGTTTGGTAGCGCTTATCAAATCGGTGCATTAGTAGTACCTTTCACATCGATCTATAAGTCATATCCAGGGCAGGACCGCAGGGAAGCTGGAGCCAAACCAGGCAGAGGCTGGCGAACCCCACGCGGCGCCGGTTAAGTCAAACGCTGTTACCGGTATGTGTGGACTGTATAGACTTGCGCGCGAATTTAATAAAACTAATGTTAACATACACCGGACTTTCTCATTACAGTATTCAGCAATTTTTTTTGCAAACTAACACGCGGACTTTATAAAAATGTAATTGGAGAATATAACGTGACAAATCCGCTGGAACAGGACACGTGGAACCTCAAAAGCGGGGCCTCGGCCGGTTACCCCACTTGTCACCCCCAAATGCCGCTCTTGAATCCAGGAATAATCTAGCGCAAGTCAAGAATAATCGCTGTAGGCAAGACGCCAGTCCATCAGCAGGATGAGGTTCAGTGTAGCATTTTGGAAGCGGAGAGCGCGTGTCAGCACCACCGAGTGTGGATACTGGCTTCCCGCCCAGGGTGGAAGACGCACTTAAGGTAAAACCGTCCGCTACTCAAAAGTGAAAATGTGGGAATGTAAAAGGTGACCACCTTGAGCTCTTCGCTGCCATGCAGGAAGCCAAACTAGCGGCTCTTAACTTTGGTGCATTTCTCAGTGGAAGCTATGGAAAAACAGACTCGAAAAAGAGAGAGATGGCAGTTTAGACATTCCAGAGCTGCACAACACATGTCTGACCTTTACATGGCTGTATGTGTTAATAATGGTAATACCCAAAACAAAATAATAATTTGAAAAAAATTACCCATGGATATTTTACATCATATGACTTCCCGAGCAGATACATATTTGGGTTATCTCACTTTTTGCAAGCAGATAACGAATCGTTTAAAACACCTGCGTGTAGAGGCAACTGTTTTATCACGAGACTCATTTATTCTTTTACTGGATCTCCAAAAAACTTTCATCTTCAGAGAAGGAATGCGTTTCAAATTACCAATGAGAAGGCGGAAAACATCGAGCTCGAGTAACTTCAAAGATAATAAAAAAAAAATACAGGAGAGGAGGTGTCCTAAAAAAACGCAGCAATGCCTTAGGATGATCCAAGTGATAAATCACGAAAACTGGACGCAACTGCTACTAAGCAAGCTTTATTACTATACTGTAGTGCCTTCCATAAGCTGTATAACTAATATTTCAAACCGAATAAATATATACAGTATACCTGTATATATATATATATATATATATATATATATATATATATATATATATATATATATATATATATATATATATATATATACGAAACGTCCTATTTTTAGAACAAGCACCTAAAAATTCTAGTACTGTATATGTATTTCATAAATATCTATCTTTTATTATACTGCCTTCCACATGCATCTATCTATTATAAAGTGCATTTTAACGCTTTTTAACGTGGACCGGGATCGTGTTAACAGAATATCGTTTTCCACCATGATCTTCCTAATAAGACCAATATTATCTCATTAAATTTACAAAGTAAAGTGAATATTTTCGTTGTTTTTCTGTTTCTTGCTGAATAAAAAGTGGTTTGTTTCCCAGTTAGCACCCCAAGCATTCTTTTGTCCAATACAAGCATCATTTCACTCCACTATCTATTTTATAGTGCTTTTCACATCTATCTATCTATCTATCTATCTATCTATCTATCTATCTATCTATCTATCTATCTATCTATCTACGTATTATATAGTGCCTTTCGCATCTTATATAGTGCATTTCATATTATCTATCTATTCATCTATCTATCTATCATCTATCTATCTATCTATCTATCTATCTATCTATCTATCTATCTATCTATCTATTATATAGTGCCTTTTATAGCAATCTGTCTCTCTATAATGCTAAATTAACGAAAACCCCATTAACTTTTGGACAGTTGGAGCTGAATCCAGTTTATGCAGGCTCAAAAAAAAAAAGAAAACCTAAATAAAAAGACTCTATGACCAACACCCTCCGAACCCCACCTTATTAATCCCCACACCTTACACCCACCACCCCCTCATTTCCTATAAATTGCCTTTCATCCCTGTATGTCTAATCATTTTTATTGTGATGATGACACCTGATAGGTGGTTAAAAACTTATTTGAAGATATGTGACTCATTTTCTCCTTTTGTAGCTTTCTAGCCACAGTACATCAACCTGTCTATCTAATATACAGTATTGATTTTAATGCAAATAATTAACCAAGATAGACTAAAAAAAAACACAGAGCAAAATAATAGGTCGAAATAAAACGAAACTACGATGTTTCGATTTTTGCAGATGTTTGAGCGGTGTTGTTTTCCATTTACTTTTAAGTATTTTTTTTTTCTCACTCCGGTTTGCGTCATATGTCCCGAACTCCTCAACGCACCGCTTTGTGTCTGTTTCGTGCATAAAGCGCCACCTATTTGCCAATGGTAGTTATAGCGCACTGAATTTCCCGTGGGCTGCGAGGACAGGGTCTGTCTGTTACGGCCACACGACATCCTGCCGCGAAATCTGAAAAAGGGGCTAACGACGTGGGCGCAGAGGATGACGCTCAAATTTTGTTCAATATTAAGACAGCGTTAAAGATCCGTTAATGCTGCATCTTCAACTGCGTTTCACACACGCTTCCCAGAACTGACAATAATATACAGTATATCATCTTCTCCTTCTTTCGGCTGCTCCCGTTAGGGTTGCCACAGCGGATCACCTTCTTCCTTATTCTTTCTGTCCTCTGCATCTTGTTCTGTCACCACCATCACCTGCATGTCCTCTCTCACCACATCCATAAACCTTCTCTTAGGCCTTCCTCTTCTCCTCTTCCCTGTCAGCTCTATCCCTTTCATCCTTCTCCCAGTATACCCATCATCTCTCCTCTGCACATGTCCAAATCAACACGATCTCACCTCTCTGACTTTGTCTCCACTTGAGCTGACCCTCTAATGTCCTCATTTCTAATCCTGTCCATCCTCGTCACACTCAATGCAAATTTTAACATCATTAACTCTGCCACCTCCAGCTCTGTCTCCTGTGCCACCGTCTCCAGCCCATATAACACAGCTGGTCTCACTACCGTCCTGTAGACCTTCCCTTTCACTCTTGCTGATACCCGTCTGTCACAAGTCACTCCTGACACTCTTCTCCACCCACTCCACCCTGCCTGCACTCTCTTCTTCACTTCTTTTCCACAATCCCCATTACTCTGTACTGTTGATCCCAAGTATTTAAACTCATCCACCTTCACCAACTCTACTCCCTCATCCTCACCATTCCACTGACCTCCCTCTCATTCACACACATGTATTCTGTCTTGGTGGTCCTACTGACCTTCATTCCTTTCCTCTCATATCTCCACCTCTCCAGGTTCTCCTCAACCTGCTCCCTACTCTCACTACAGATCACAATGTCATCAGCAGACATCACAGTCCACGGGGACTCCTGTCTAATCTCGTCTGTCAGTCTGTCCATCACCATTGCCAATAAGAAAGGACTCAGAGCCGATCCCTGATGTAATCCCACCTCCGTCACTCCTACCGCAGACCTCACCACGGTCACACTTCCCTCGTAAATATCCTGTACATCTCTTATGTACTTCTCTGCCGACTTCCTCATACAATACCACAGCTCTTCCCAGTCACCCTGTCATTTGCTTTCTTCAGGTCCACAAAGACGCAATGCAACTCCTTCTGGCCTTCTCTAAACTTCTCCATCAACATCTTCAGAGCAAACATCACATCTGTAGTTCTCTTTCTTGGCATGAAACCATCCTGCTGCTCACTAATCATCACCTCACTTCTTAACTGAGTTTCCACTACTCTTTCCATAACTTCATGCTGTGGCTCATTAATTTTATCCCCCTGTAGTTACTGCAGTCCTGCACATCCCTCTTATTCTTAAATATCAGCACCAGTACACTTCTTCTCCACTCCTCATTATCCTCTCACTTTCCAAGATTCTATTACACAATCTGGTTAAAAACTCCACTGCCATCTCTCCTAAACACCTCCATGATTCCACAAGTATGTCATCTGGACCAACGGCCTTTCCATTCTTCATCCTCTTCATCACTGTCCTCTCTTCCTCTTTGCTAATCCGTTGCACTTTCTGATTCACTATCTCCACATCATCCAACCTCTTCTCTCTCCCGTTCTCCTCATTCATCAGCCTCTCAAAGTTCTCTTTCCATCTGCTCAACACACTTTCCTCGCTTGTTTCCATCTTTATCCTTTATCACCCTAACCTGCTGCTCATCTTTCCCAGCTCAGCCCCTCTCTGTAGCCCACCGGTCCTTTTCTCCCTCCTTGTTGTCCAACCTCTCATACAACTCATCATACGCCTTTTCTTTAGCCTTCGCCACCTCCCTCTTCACCTTGCGCCTTATCTCCTTGTGCTCTTGACTACTTTCTGCATCTCTCTGACTATCCCATTTCTTTGCCATCCTCTTCCTCTGTATACTCTCCTGTATTTCCTCATTCCACCACCAGGTTTCCTTTTCCTCCTTCTTCTTTCCAGATGTCACCCTTCTTGCTGTCACCCTTACTACTTCTGCTGTAGTCACCCAGCTGTCTTCACTGCCACCCAGTGCCAGTCTCACCTTCTCCCTAAACTCAACCTCGCAGTCTTCCTTTTTCAACTTCCACCATTTGATCCTTGGCTCTGTCCTCACTAACCTCCTCTTCTTGATCTCCAATGTCATCCTACTGACCACCATCCTGTGCTGATTAACTACACTTTCCCCTGCCACCACTTTGCAGTCTTCAATCTCCTTCAGATTGACTCTTCTGCAAAGGATGTAATCTCCCTGTGTGCATCTTCAACACTGTTGTACATCACCCTGTGTTCCTCTCTTTTCTTAAAATACGTATTCACCACAGCCATATCCATCCTTTTGGCAAAATCCACTATCCTCTGACCTTCTTCATTCCTCTCCTTGACACCATACCTACCCATCACCTCCTCGTCTCCACTGTTCCCTTCACCAACACGCCCATTGAAATCCGCTCCAATCACCACTCTCTGTTCATCACTTCATCCAACTCACTCCAGAAATCTTCTTTCTCACTCATTGCACACCCAACTTGCGGTTTTGGTGCATTGGTGATTCTAAATTGTCTCTAGTGTGTGCTTAGTGTGTGTGCCCTGCCCGGGGTTTGTTTCCTGCCTTGTGCCCTGTGTTGGCTGGGACTGGCTCCAGCAGACCCCCGTGACCCTCCAGTTAGGATATAGCGGGTTGGATAATGGATGGATGGATTTATTACTACAAATGATTGTGATGCACCATGTGTTGGAATGAGAAATCCAATACATTTTATTACTACAAATGTTTGTGATGTGCCATCTGTTGGAATGACAAAGACATAGCAACTGGACAGACACACAGACACCAGTTGTGGTATTAAGGTGGACTCTGCCTTTAAAAATTCAAGTAACAAAAAAGGGAAAAAATTCTGAAAATCAATTCAAACTGAAAAGTAATTTGTCTCCTGATGTAATTACTTCATAGAGTCACCTTTTTTGTCAATGGCGTCTTTGCCCACTTAGACTGGGGGTATTCGCCCCTTCCTTCTTGCAGAATTGTTTGACTTCAGTCAGATTTCCTGGTGAGCAGTGGTTGGCTGCCCTCTTCAAGGCTCTGATTTGACCATTCAGGGACATTCGCCTTCCTACCCATAAGCCACTGCAATGTTTTTTTTTTTTTAGCGTGTCTAGAGCTGCTGCTTGCAGTGCTGGAAAATCAACTACCTGCCCACCTTCAGCTGTCTAACAGAAAGGCTGCAAATTTTCAGGTGTGACTGGCAGCCTCCATTTTCCCATGACACCCCCATGCTTCCCATTAGGTACTGGTGTGTTTTTTTTGGGTGGTGGTCTGATGTATTTGGTTTTCACCAAGCATCAGAATTTATGACCCCTTTATCCAAACTGACTTAGAATATTTGTGGTACTCCTGGTGACATTTCTTTTTGTTTTTCCCGTTGGAGTACAGGCTGGTGACGTGACTTGCTCAGGGTCAGATGGTGTCAGAAGTGGGATTTCAAACCCACAGCCTCTGAATTTAAAGTCCATGGACCTAAGCCTTCACCACTACACCACGCTGCCTGTGTTTGTTTTGCTCTTAGACCGATAGGCAAAAATGGCACATTTTTCCATTAAATCGAATATACTAAAGTGTAAAGTGCCACTCACACGTGCATGTAAGGCAGTCGAAGGACTTAACTGAGGGTAAGACATGGAGTAAGGGGCTGATGAAGCGCATTAATGCCTTCCCTCCCTCTTCCAGAGACCTTCAGAAAGGAAAACCAACTAGAGCTCCTCCCACTTCCACTGACAGACCACACCCTCCTCCTGACCTCACTTCCTGCAAGGACCCACCACCTCACCTTCCCTTTCCGTCACATCCTAACTCCGTCTTTTATGGCTACTATTGACCTCCGTTGCTTGTTATAATATACGGGGTGGTTCCCCAAATCTTTCTGCTGTTTTGTTTCCCTGTTTACAACAGAAAGTGAAAAGATCTGAATGTGCATTGAATCCCCCGTATACATCAAAGAGTTCTTTAGTCTGAAGCTCCGAGTCTGTTAGACAGCAGCATCTTCTAGCTGGACGTCGATGGACTCTGATCTTCTGAAGATTTATTGGGAGAAGGTTTCACCTCTTTGAAGTTTCAGTCTGCCGTTTCTCATGCCCGGGTAGTTTTACTTCTGGTTCTTCTTATCTATTCAGCTATCTAGACCCTGGGTGACTGATCCTGACCAGGTACTCACGCCTCACGGCTTTGCCTCTCTGCACTCTGATCCTGTCAGATGCCACTCATATCAGATATCAGGGTCGTGCCGCTCCTCCCCTCAGATAGCCAATGGCGTTTCTGGCATAAAAATTGGGGTGGGGCCATCCCAGAGTTTTCATACCTGCGTGCAGACATCTGCCTGTCACATAAACATGACCTGACCTCACGAGTCACGTCTGTCCTTCTATCTGCAAAAGACATGCAAGACATTGCGGTTTACATTGATTCACGGAGCAGATGCCTTCATCCAACGCAAGCTGTAAAGGAGAGCAACGTAATCAAGAAAACATCAAGTGACAATGGAGGACAGCGGCTATCACAAGTGACACTGGCTCTAAACAAGGGGTTCTCAAAGTGTGGTCCCCAAGTGCGAGTCACGTGGTCCGCAAGCTCACCGTCATCAAGGATGAGTGACTTTTAAATCGATCTGATATGTTAGTTTATCATGTACCTGATCAAGAGTTTATTTGGAATAAGGAAGGTCACAAGCCGAAACCAGTACCACTAAATCAGAAGAGGCTAATGCCTTATTTAAGAAGACTACTGCTACTTGATTTAACTGGCTGTACTTTCATCATCTTACACTCGAAATTCTTTTATTATCAAGTAGATAGCAAATGCAAGTTAAAATAATTCAAATATAACTACGAATACATAAATACAAAATAAAACATCCAACCCACGGTACCCACTTCGGAAAGCGAATCACGGAGGAGAAAAGACACAGCTGCAGAGGGCAAACGCTGAGTGGGCACCAAGTAAAGCGCCGGCCCAGGTGACTACAAACAAGTTTTAAATATGATTACCACTTAGAAATATCTGAAGCAGCAGCGCCAGAAATTCTCGAAGCTCATAGATAGATAAACAGATGTGAATGGCACTATATGATAGATAGATAGATAGATAGATAGATAGATAGATAGATAGATAGATAGATAGATAGATAGATAGATAGATAGATAGATAGATAGATAGATCTGAAAGGCACTATATAATAAATAGATAGATAGATAAATGTGAGAGGCACTAATAGATAGATTGATAGATAGAATGAAGGGCACTATATTATAGATAGATAGATAGATAGATAGATAGATAGATAGATAGATAGATAGATAGATCTGAAAGGCACTATATAATAGATAGGTAGATAGATCTGAAAGGCACTATACTGTATAATAGATAGATAGATAGATATGAAAGGCATTATATGATAGATAGATAGATAGATAGATAGATAGATAGATAGATAGATAGATAGATAGATAGATAGATAGATAGATAGATAGATAGATAGATGCGTTGCCTGTTCTTTTTTAGTTCCTCTGGGTTTCTAGACCATTCCAACCTGTCATTGATGTGGACCCCCAAGTACTTGTAGGAGCGGACCACCCCTACACCCACTCCCTGTATAGTGACTTGACGTGAAGGCTCTTTGGTGTGGTGAAAGTCAATAAGCAGTTCCTTGGTGTTGCTGATGTTAAGTTGCAGACAGTTCTCAAAGTTCCCCCCCTGACTCCCCCTTATCAGTACCCCCCATAAGTGCAGAATCATCTGAGGACCTTTGCAGGTGATCTGACCTGCTGTTATATTTCTAGTCCGAGGCCCATTTCTTGTGGTGTTCCTCACACAGTCCTTGAGTCTCCCAGACGGTGGTCTACCTGACTGATAGTCCATCATCTCGGACACCAGAGGCTCACCCACCTGCATATCTCTAAGTTGACCCCTTAACAGGGATGGCTGGCTGGATGGTATGGAAGGCCCTGGAGAAGTCGTACATCAGAATCATCAAAGTGTGCTCAGCTTTCTCCAGGTGAGACTACGCCTTGTGGAGCAGAGGGATGTTTGCAGACTGCGGTGGGTCCAGGTGGTCTACCACAAGACGACTTGTGCAGCATAAGGCTGCAGAAAGGCGAATTCCAGAAGTCACAAAGTCAGAGCATTTCCTATTTAAAGTGAAGGTAAACCTTGCGGTGTTTTCGTCCAAAACAGAACGCCTCTCTGCTGTGAAGAGGAAGAAGCAGATCAGGATGATCCAAGCGGAGTGAAGTAGGAGAAGACAGGAGACACAAACGGTGCCACAGAACGGCAAAAGGCCGTCACTTTACCACAAAGTTTATCCAGCTGTGTCAGAAGAGCAGAGCCTGCAGGTCTCCATCGCGGCCATTTTATTAATTACTAATGAACTACTGCGGCTATTGAAAGGTCCTTCATTTCCCTTAATTTAGTTAATTTACCTTTTAAGATTCTGAATTTTTAATTAGTTTATCTTTTTCTTTAATCAGCAGTCAGACAATAATGAGATGAAATTAAAATGAAAGCCAAAGTGTTCCATTGTAACAGTAATTGGTTATTAGTTAAGAAAGAAGGCAGGAAAGAAGAATTAAAGCCCCCCCAGGATCTGAGACAGATGTCCCTTCTGTATAGGGGTAATCACTAAGGGGGGGATCCTGTCGACTGTCCAAATTCTTCTAGTTGCGCGTATTCAGTTCAGCAGCCTCAGCTTTTAAGAGGTCCGAGCTTGGCAGCTCCACCCCTGTGGAGTCTCGTCCCGTCAGAATCCTTCATTCTGTCACCATTCGTCCCAACTGTCACACCCTCGGTCTTGTATCTTTACCTCCATGCTGCTTGATTTTCTGTCGGATATCGGGATGTTGGGTCTGATCTTGTCAGCTATCAGGATCATTTCATTTTCTTTCAGGGCACTTCTCATCCCGGCAGACGTCGGTATCTTGTGGTTTTTAATCTGCCGACTGTGATCTTGTCAGACATTTTTATCTTGGGGCCCTTGGCAGTTTTGATGCGATGTTGGCAGTTGTCGATTTCTCCTCCTGTCCTATTTTCCCTTTTTCTAAGGGGTTCTGCACAATGCATCCAGCGGATTCAGAAATTATTCAGGCCCTTTCACTTTCTTCACACTTTATTGTTATAAGAAAAAATGGGAGAATGAATGGTGGGGGGGTCGGGAGCCGGGTGGGGTGGTGGGGGATTCGGGAAGTCTTTCCAGACACAAGTCTAAATGTCGACTGCCCAAGATGGCAGAGCTTCTGTCTTTAAGCATTTCCAGCAGGAAGAGGCGGGTCCAGCTGGACAGACACAGGAAGTGATGTCATTGGAGTTAAAGCTGTCAATCTTCCGGTCTTTAGTGGGACGTGTAGAGCAGCAACCTGTGGAGAAGCAGGAGAATTACCACCCCCAGAGCTCTTAAGCTGTCCCCTATGTTAACATCCGTGATTTCATTTCAAATGAATAAACTGAACATTTTTCTCCATCAGTCTACACTCAATAATGACAAAGTGAAGATATGTTTTCAGAAATGTTTATGCATTTAGTTGAAAACCAAAAGCTAAAATCTCTCATTCCGAGAAGTATTTAGAACCTTACTTTATAGAAGCCCACTTGGTAGCAATGCCAGCTTTGAGTCTTCTTGGTGAATCTCTATGAGCTTTGCCACCCGGAATTGGGTGGTTGATTCCATTCTTATTGGGAAATTCTCTCAGGATCCATTAGATTGGATGGGAAGCGTCTGTGAAGTGCCATCTGCAGGTCTCTGGGCTATGATATTCATAGACGTGTCTCAAAGGCACACCAGCGTTGTCCTGACTATGCTTTGGGTCATTGTCATGATGAAAGATGAACTGTCACCCCAGGCATAGGTGGCCTGCACTTTTTCTTCCTTTGTGCTTGGCTGCATTCAGCCTTCCATCAATTCTGACCGGCCCACCTGTCCCATAGTGTGATGCTGCACCCACCAAACCCCACCATAGGACTGGCATTAGGCAGGTGATTAGTAGTGCCAGGTCTTCAGCAGACGTTGTGCTTGAAGTTCTGCCCAAACAGTTTAATATTTCTATCAGACCAGACAACCTTTTCTAATTCTTGGGCGCTCAGAGTCCCTTAAATGTCTTTTCCTTCAAAAGTGGCTTTCATCCTGCCACTCTACCATAAGCCCCCGATTGACGGAGTGCGGCTGAGAGGGTCGTCCTTCTAACAGTTTCTCATATCTCAGCAGAGGACTTCTGACGCTCTGCTAGAAGCTCCCTTAAAACCTGGTTACAAAGCATGGCAAGATGGCCAACTCCACGAAGAGATCCGATGGTTCCACACGTCTTCCATTTCACGATTCTTAAGGGTACTGTGCCCCCTGGCGATGCTCAAAGCTTTCAAAATGGTTGGGTGCCCCTGCCCTGATTGATGCCCACCACAGTTTGATCGTGAGGGTCTACTTTGGAATTCATGGCTTGGTTTTTTGGTCCTGACATTGCAATGTGAATTGAGGGCCTGGGCTGGAAACAAACTGTTGTACACAGACTAAACGTCAGGGGGCCAACCGGGTCACAGCTTCATAGCAGCAAAATAAAACAAGAATTTGGCTCTGGTTGGCATTGTTTCTTCTTTGATCTGAGAGCTCAGATCTCCTCTTACGCCCGACAAGGTCTAACACCCGGGTCCCTGCTGGCCTGGTTTTTATAGCATCAATGCCAGAGGGGTCTGGAGAATTCCTGGAAACATGGGGCAGAGTTTTATGTCTTTTTTTTTTTTGGAGACCCCTACAGGGGAAATAGATGATACGGTTAGAGTCGGCGCCCCCTCTAGTCCTCTGATGGAACTGCTTACCTCACCAGAGCCGGGAAGGTGGGGTTCCCAGATGCACATGCATGACAACAGGTACACGTGGGCCTTTCCAAATGATGTTCAATCAACTCAGTGTGCCACAAGTGGACTCCAGGCAAGTTCTAGAAAGATCTCAAGGAGAAGCAAAGCAAAGCGGAGGCACCAGAGCACAATTTAGAGTGTCACAGTAAAGGGGCCGAATACTCCGAGGAAGGAGAGATTTCAGTTTCTGATTTGGATTAAATTATCACATCCTTCTAAAAGCACGCTATCACGTTTGTCATTACGGGTTATTGAGTGTAGACTGATGACCAAAAATGGCCAGTTTATCTATTTCAAAAGAAATCTACAACACAATAAAGAGCAGAAAGTGAAGGAGCCTGAATACTTGCTGAATCCACTGTACACATCTGTGGCCTCTAATCTCGTCAGTCACTTCTACATTTCTCTGGAGGAAGTTAAAATGATCTGCTTTGTTGTGCAAGACTCAAACTAGACAGAATGGGTGAGGCCTGCTCCAGGGACTATAAAGGCAGGGGTACAATCCCACCAGCCAGCCCAGGGAGGCTCAACACACATTCAGCTTGACCCACATGGCTAGCTGCAGGCTTCATCCCTAGCAAAAGGGCAAGAAACGTCACAAAATACAGAAAAAGGTCCACAAGGAGAAAGATGACCATAAACCCCTGGCTTGTATACAGAAGGACACTGTGACAGATAGAGGGAGCTGTCGTACTCTTGAACCCTCAGACTATATGCCAGACATCAGGTAAAAGTCCAATAAGTTGACTTTTTATTAATTTTCAGTGCACAAAGCACCCTCCTCTCCACAATACTCATACAAATAATCAATTATCACAATAATACAATCCTCCACTACACCCAGACGCGTTGCCACCCTTCCACCCAGCTCAGCTCAAGGCTCTGGTGTTTTTCCCAGTCTTTTATAGTCCCTGACCAGGAAATGTTTCCCATCCTTCAGTCGATGTGACTCCTTATCACTTCTGGGTCAGATAAAAAGTCCTCTACTTCATCCCGGAAGTACCTAACTTCCGCTGTCGCTTTGCCTATGACGTACTTCCGGGTTAGAGGGCACATGTGACTCTCTGGGCCTCCCTGCAGCGTCCTCTGTTGGCCCCTGTGGTATCCAGCAGGGCTGTAGAGGAAAACACCATTGTCCATGATTCCCTGCTGGTATCCGGGGCACCTCCATGCTGCAGGGAGAGCTCCATCTGGCGGCCTGGGGGTATTGGCCAGGATGACAAGCCAGCCATAGACCACAACACACATAGAATTTGCTAGGTATTATATTTAGATTGATTTGTTTTATTGTTGTTTATGTTATTATTTTTCATATTTTATGTCATTTCCATCAATTTTGTTTATTATTGTTGCATTGTGCATTGTCTCTATAAGTTTGCGTGTGGTAGGTGCAGCAACGTGCTATCAGTGCACACTCCCAACCTCCAACCCTCTCTCTATAAGTTTACTTATGTTACTTGTTCTTTATGGGTGGAGCTCTGGGAGGCGGGGTCACCCTGACATCAGAACCCTTAAGCCCTCCCTCTGGCTATTTCAGTTGGATATGAAGGAATGGTCTAGAAACCCAGAGGAACTAAAAAAAGAACAGTTAACGCATCTATCTATCTATCTATCTATCTATCTATCTATCTATCTATCTATCTATCTATCTATCTATCTATCTATCTATCTATTATGGTGCCTTCAGATCTATCTATCTATCTATCTATCTATCTATCTATCTATCTATCTATCTATCTATCTATCTATCTATTATGGTGCCTTCAGATCTATCTATCTATCTATCTATCTATCTATCTATCTATCTATCTATCTATTATGGTGCCTTCATATCTATCTATCTATCTATCTATCTATCTATCTATCTATCTATCTATCTATCTATCTATCTATCTATCTATTATGGTGCCTTCAGATCTATCTATCTATCTATCTATCTATCTATCTATCTATCTATCTATCTATTATGGTGCCTTCATATCTATCTATCTATCTATCTATCTATCTATCTATCTATCTATCTATCTATCTATCTATCTATTATGGTGACTACAGATCTATCTATCTATCTATCTATCTATCTATCTATCTATCTATCTATCTATCTATTATGGTGCCTTCATATCTATCTATCTATCTATCTATCTATCTATCTATCTATCTATCTATCTATCTATCTATCTATTATGGTGCCTTCATATCTATCTATCTATCTATCTATTATGGTGCCTTCATATCTATCTATCTATCTATCTATCTATCTATCTATCTATCTATCTATCTATCTATTATGGTGCCTTCATATCTATCTATCTATCTATCTATCTATCTATCTATCTATCTATCTATCTATCTATCTATTATGGTGCCTTCAGATCTATCTATCTATCTATCTATCTATCTATCTATCTATCTATCTATCTATCTATTATGGTGCCTTCAGATCTATCTATCTATCTATCTATCTATCTATCTATCTATCTATCTATCTATCTATCTATCTATTATTATGGTGCCTTCAGATCTATCTATCTATCTATCTATCTATCTATCTATCTATCTATCTATCTATCTATCTATCTATCTATTATGGTGACTACAGATCTATCTATCTATCTATCTATCTATCTATCTATCTATCTATCTATCTATCTATTATGGTGCCTTCAGATCTATCTATCTATCTATCTATCTATCTATCTATCTATCTATCTATCTATCTATCTATCTATCTATTATGGTGCCTTCATATCTATCTATCTATCTATCTATCTATCTATCTATCTATCTATCTATCTATCTATCTATCTATCTATCTATTATATAGTGCCTTTCATATCTATCTATCTATCTATCTATCTATCTATCTATCTATTATGGTGCCTTCAGATCTATCTATCTATCTATCTATCTATCTATCTATCTATCTATCTATCTATCTATCTATCTATTATGGTGCCTTCAGATCTATCTATCTATCTATCTATCTATCTATCTATCTATTATGGTGCCTTCAGATCTATCTATCTATCTATCTATCTATCTATCTATCTATCTATCTATCTATCTATTATGGTGCCTTCAGATCTATCTATCTATCTATCTATCTGTTTGGCGGTAGGCAATGTGATCGGTTGCGAGAACATTAAGTCCGCCTCGCGAATGAACGGCGCAATCGTATTATTTTTGAGTTCTGTCGATCTGGTGCAGACAATTGTAGAAAAGGGTGTAGTGATCGATGGCTCGTTCGTGCAGGTGTCTCCGTTGGCGGCGCCAGCACGTAAAGTAACGTTATCGAATGTCCCCATTTTTGAGGAATGAGACTATAGAAAAGAATTAGTACGTCACGGTCGTTTAGTTTCAAAAATCCGCTATATTCCTTTGGGGTGCAAGTCGCGGAGTTAAAACATGTAATGTCTTTTAGGAGACAAGTTTACATGGTGCTCAACAAAATGGATGAAAGTTTAAATGTTGCTATGAGGTTTAAGATTGATGGTTTCGATTATGTGATTTTTCTGAGTTCGGATGAAATGAAATGTTTTGGGTGTGGAAGTGAGGGGCATTTAGTTAAAATTGTCCAGTGAAAGTGAACAGAGAAGTTGTTCGTGATAACCTGCATGTCACTAATGACGATTTACAAGATCGGCCTTTACAGCTTAATGGTAATGAAAACACAAAGACACCAGAGGAAGCGCGGCCCGAGGAGAGTGTAAATGTTTCTGAACCTTTAAATAAGGGAGATGAGTTGCTTGATGGGGAAATGCACAGACCAGCATCGATGGGGGACATCGGGAATGAAAATGCAGCAGAAGATTCTGCTACAGCACAGGGAAGTGTGTGGGGAGAGATTGAAATGGAGGAAGGCGACGATAACGCACCTGAGCCATACGATGGGTTTAAACGGCCTGCTAAAAAAAGACAAGCTGGGGAGGAGGAAGGAACCGCGCGAAAACGCAGTAATGTTACGGCTTGTGCTGCTGAGGAAGGCGAGGGTCCCGCTGCAGCCCCACCGGTTACGCAGGGCAGGTACGCGGCCCTAGCTGAGGCAGACAGTGAAAACGCGGCTGGGCTGAGTGAGGGAGACGAGAGGCGGAGGGGAAATGTCGGATAGTTCAACTGTGTCTGACCTACAAGAATGTAAAGGTAGAGGGGGTTACAGTGCTCAAAGTATCAGAACATTTGTGACGGAAACTGAGGGCAGAAGGGGTGTAGATGTGACCGATTACTTTCCTGATGTGCAACTTTTTATCTCTTCAATACAAAGCCTAAGAAAAGAAAAGTCCTCTTCTGTCTTGTTCACTGATAAAGAGCTTCTCAGATTAAAGAATCTGTCAAGCAGACTGAAGAAACAGTTCAAACTAAATAAGCAGTAATGGAGAGGGCAACTGCACCATTTCCAAGATCCTGTATATTCTGGGATCTGTGGTTTATTTTGACTATTTTTATATTTTCATTTAACATGGCTTGCTTTAATGTAGGAAGCTTAAATATTAATGGTGGAAGAAATAATAATAAGAGGCTAGCTTTGTTTGAATTCATAAAGCAAAAAGACTTAAAAGTTACCTTTGTACAGGAAACCCATATAGACCACGCAAATCAATGGGAGTGGAGTAGGGATTGGAAAGGGGACATTTATTACAGTAACGGTACAAATATTAGTGCTGGAGTAGCCATTCTGTTTTCTAAGAATGTTCACGTAGTTCTTTGTGATGTTGAAGAAATAGTGAAGGGGAGGCTGCTCAAAGTGCGTCAAACTTCAAGGCAGTTCTTTTACTTTTATTAATGTATACGCCCCGAATGATGGGAATGAGAAAATCGCTTTTTTTAAGAAGTTGGAGGGTGTGCTGACACAATGTTGCACAAATGAAGTCCTCGTTCTAGGTGGGGATTTTAATTGCACCCTTGATACACAAAAAGATAGAAATAACGGGCTGGAGCCGCACACACGCTCAGCCCAGGAATTAGAGAGAGTTGTGAGCGAGATGGGACTGGAAGATGTGTGGCGAAATAAAAATGGGGGCACCAGACAATATACATGGGGGAGGATGAATGGGGGATTATTTCAATGGCAAGGCTTGATCGTCTTTATTGTTTCAAGCACCATATTGGTTTATTTAAAAACGGTCACATTACCCCTGCAGGGTTCTCAGATCACAGTTTGGTGTCTTGTTCTGTGATCCTAACTGATTATAAGCCCCGTAGTGCCTACTGGCATTTTAATACGCTCCTCCTTCAAGACCAAAGTTTTAAAGACTTATTTAAATTTTTTTGGGCAAGTTGGAGACTCATGAAGAAGGAGTTCACCAGTTTACAACAGTGGTGGGAGGTTGGGAAGACCCACATTCGTTTATTATGTCAGGAGTACACCAGAAATGTCACTAAGTCACTACAGTCTGACATGGCAATGTTAGAAACTGAAATCATTCAGATTCAGCAGCTTCTACAGCAGGGTCCAGATGTCAAATTGTTGGAAACTCTTGGGGTTAAAAAGAAGGGCCTTGCCCATTTATTGGAAACAAGGGCTCGGGGGGCTCTAGTGAGGCGCGATTCCAACAGATAACTGACATGGATGCACCAACCCAGTATTTTTTTGGACTTGAGAAAAAGAACTCTCAACATAAGGTCTTACATTGCATAAGACAGGATAACGGTGAGGAGACTCAGGACCCGGGTGAGATAAGGCGGGCGGTCCGGAGGTTTTATGAGACTCTTTTTGCAACAGAGGAAGGTGAGGCTGAGGAACAGCAGACCTTCTTGAAGGATTTACCTCACCTTCATGATGCAGACTCCGAAGAGCTGGAGAAGGAGTTGTGCTTAGGAGAGCTCACTGATGCACTGAATGAATTGAATAATGGAAAAGTCCCAGGCATTGATGGCATTCCAGTGGAATTTTATAAAGACTTCTGGGATATTATTGGTCCTGATGTATTGGAGGTATTCCTCTACAGTATTAAAATGGGTGTGTTACCTCAGAGTTGCCGCAGGGCGTAATAACACTACTGCCAAAAAGGTGACCTACAAAATCTCAAAACTGGCGGCCTGTGTCCCTCCTTTGTGCTGATTACAAAATCCTGTCAAAGGCTAGCTAACAGATTGCGAACTGTTTTAGCTCAGGTGGTGCATCCTGATCAGAGCTATTGTGTCCCTCATAGAATGATTTTTAATAATATTTTCTTAATTCGAGATATTTTTGCAGTATCCAAACTCTTTAACTTTCCAATTGGTCTTATTTCTTTAGATCAAGAGAAGGCCTTTGACAGGGTCAGACATTCATTTTATGGGAGTCATGCAGGCTTTTGGGTTTGGGGACCGTTTTGTTAAATATATTCAGCTATTGTATAGTGACATTTCTGGTGTAGTTAAGGTCAATGGTGGTTTGTGCGAACCTTTTGATGTCAGAAGAGGAGTCAGGCAGGGGTGCCCTTTGTCTGGAATGCTCTACGTGTTGGCCTTGGAACCTTTTCTGGTTAAACTGAGAGGAGTGTTGACTGGTCTATCAATTCCATGTTGCACTCGGAGCCTGTTAAGGTTTCAGCATACGCTGATGACATCATCATCGTCATTAAAAATCAGGAGGACGTTGACATTTTGCTTCAATGCCAGAGATCTTTTGAAATTGTTTCATCAGCTAAAATAAACTGGGGAAAGAGCAGTGCTATCTTACTGGGCAACTGGACTGGTTTAAAACCACCACAACTGGTTGGTGACCTGCAGTGGTCCTCTGAAGGATTGTTATATTTAGGAGTGTTTCTTGGGGATGAACACTTCATACGAAAGAACTGGGATGGAGTACTGCAGAAGGTGAAGGATCGGCTTGCTCGGTGGAGTGGATTCTACCTCAGTTATCCTACAGAGGCCGGATGCTCATCATTAACAACCTCATAGCCTCAGGACTGTGGCATAAATGCATTTGTTTAGAGCCTCCTGCACAGCTGCTTCAAAATATTCAGGAAGTTTTAATCAACTTTTTTGGGATGGCCTGCATTGGCTTAGGAGAAGTGTCCTGTTTCAGCCACTGGATGAAGGTGGGCAAGGCATTATAGATGTGTTCGGGAGAGTTGCTGCATTTCGGCTACAGACTTTACAAAAATTGTTGTATCCTTCTGAGCACCAGCCGTGGATGGATTTGGCACAACGTTTCTTTGACCACATTGAAAACCTGAAATTTGGAAAAACTCTGCTGCTGTGCCAGGTGAATAAATTTGATATGTCGGACATACCGGACTTTTATAAGAGTCTTTTAGAGCCTGGCAGATGGTGACAATTAAAGGGGATGAGGACAGCCTGTCATTGTTCTGGGTTTTGGAAGAGCCCATTGTTAATAATGTGAAGTACAGTAGTTCAGTGGACTGTCTCAAACTTTCATTAATCATCTTAAACATGGAGTGTGCACAAAACTAAAACATGTTATTGACTGTGAAAAGTTTTGTTGGAAGAACGCAAATGAAATTGCACACCAAATTGGAGTGCGGTCAGTGAGAGTGGTGCAGACCTTTTTAACACAAGTGAAGGCTTCACTGTCAGCTGAGAGATCGGCACTCCTGAGAACATGTTCAATGAACGGACTCATCCACCTGAGGATCCTGATTTTCCTACACTTTTGGTATCTCCGGGGTGACTGGACAACGCGGAGCAGAGCAAATTTCTTTCGTGGAGAGGCTGATGGACCTGCCTTTGCCAACAGCTACAGGGAAACAATTGTACTGGCTGTGTGTAAAAGTGAGACATCGAGACTCCCTGAGGACGATAACAGACACTCCATGGAGGAGAAAGATGGACTGCACAGAATTCTCAGAGCCAGCCTGGAGGTCGCTATACAAGCCACCATTGACCAGTAGGGTGGGTGATTTACAATGGAGGGTCTTACATGGGATCTTAGCTGTGAACTCCTTCTTGTCAATTATTATACCTGGGGTGTCTGACAGTTGTTGTTTCTGTGGGGAAAGAGAGACCGTGTTTCACTGTTTTATGTTTTGTCCAAGGCTTGAGCCTTTGTTTAATTTAATAGAGAGGCTTGTTGGGGATTGGAAATGGTGTACACTAGGGTGGGCTTTCTGTTTGGTTTTAAAAAAACTAAAAGAAACACAGATAATGTGAATTTGGCAAACTTTATTATGGGGCAAAGTAAATTAGCTATTTGGAAAACGAGAAAGCACAAAATTGAAGGGAATGGTTTACAAGATCCGATTGTGTTTTTTAAAATACTGTGCATTAGTCGCATTTTGATTGATTTTAATTTTACAAATCCACAAAGAATATGGACAAGTTTAAAACAATATGGTGTGTGAATAGTGTACTGTGTGACTGTGATAATGAGGAACTGCGGTTTGTTTTTTAGGGGGTTTGTTTTGGTTCAATTGTGTTTTTTCAAAAAAAAAAAAATGAACATGTAAATATATTTATAATAATGTGTAAGTTGTATATTTGATGTTTTTGTCAATAAAGTTTGTTTTTAAAAATAAAAAAATTATCTATCTATCTATCTATCTATCTATCTATCTATCTATCTATCTATCTATCTATCTATTATGGTGCCTTCAGATCTATCTATCTATCTATCTATCTGTCTATCTATCTATCTATCTATCTATCTATTATGTGCCTTCATCTATCTATCTATCTATCTATCTATCTATCTATCTATCTATCTATCTATCTATCTATCTATCTATCTATCTATCTATCTCTCTCAGGTGGTCACAGTTGATTAGCATATGCAGCTATGTATTTCCCTGGACTCTGTACACATCACAATGATGTCTCTGTACTCCTATAACGTGCAGGTTTACTCAGTTTGATTTCAGTCTTGTTGAATGCCTGTAGCTTGAAAATCAATTTCTGGAGACTCTGATCCTGTAAGACCTTCAGGTTTTGTAACTTTGTCGTCCAGAAGCCTGACCCTGTGAGACGTCACTAATCACTTTACTTCTGTGCACTCTGATCATTCCATGTAACCGTGTCATTTCGTTCTGACCTGGTCCCGTATCCATGTCTTGTACAGTAGCTTGACTCCTTCTGGGTTATTTCCTTGCACACCGTGAGTGACTGATCCTGTTAGATCTCCCTGCTCCATGTGTGTGCATTTTATCAGATTTTAAACCCAGTTCATCTGTTCTCCATAAATGATGTAATTCTTTATGCCTCTGGCTGTAATTTGCCTTTTCACCTTAACCAGAAAGTGGACTCACCAAACAGTAACTCCTCAGAGGAGCAAACTAAGGTAAAGAAGGTTGTAGAGGCCGAGGGGATGTCAAACTAATTTGTGTGACTTGCCTCAAGAACCACAAAGAGACGCGATGTACAGTAAAGAGCCTCTTTGCATTCCTTGAAAGTGGGTGCAGGTGTCATGACAAGTACTGAACACCACCTCAAGCCTCAAACATGAGCAGCCCTGACAGGCGTAAGGCAGAGCGGCGGCACCACGATACAGAACAAAGAGAAGTGGCCGGCGTGATGCATTATCTGCCCTCTTCACCTTTCTCATTTCTTTTTCTGTCTGCCCTCGCTCTGATCCCAGCCGCCTTCATCCTGCAGGCTTCACTATAAATGGCACGTGCTTATCTTATCTGTGTGTGTGCCTCGCCAGTGCATCTGTTAAAATGAATAGAGGGATGAAGGGAACTATACACTGTTGACAGTCTGACAGCCTTCAAATCTTCTAAATAGATAGATAGATAGATAGATAGATAGATAGATAGATAGATAGATAGATAGATAGATAGATAGATAGATAGTAAGGCACTATATAATAGATAGATAGATAGATAGATAGATGAAAGGCACTATATAATAGATAGATAGATAGATAGATATTTTATTAATCCCTATATATATATATATATATATATATAATCACATACTGTATATGTATGGAGGGCGGCACGGTGGCGCAGTGGTAGCGCTGCTGCCTCGCAGTTAGGAGACCCGGGTTCGCTTCCCGGGTCCTCCCTGCGTGGAGTTTGCATGTTCTCCCCGTGTCTGCGTGGGTTTCCTCCCGCAGTTCAAAGACATGCAGGTTAGGTGGATTGGCGATTCTAAATTGGCCCTAGTGTGTGCTTGGTGTGTGGGTGTGTTTGTGTGTGTCCTGCGGTGGGTTGGCACCCTGCCCAGGATTGGTTCCTGTGTTGGCTGGGATTGGCTCCAGCAGATCCCCGTGACCCTGTATTCGGATTCAGCGGGTTAGAAAATGGATGGATGGATGTATATGTATGTGTGTGTGTATATATATATACAGTATACATTCATATATATAGCATACATTTTATAGTATACTTACATACCTATATGTCTTGTCATATAAAAGTCTTGTCGCTTCTCTATTTTGTAGAAACTCCTGCTATTAACCTGACTTTTAATTAATCAACTGGTGTTAGAAATGGCTCATATGAAAAGCTAAAGCCCTCCCAAATGATGTTTAATGCACTGAAATAAATTAGTTTCACTGAAAAAAGATTTATCATTTAATCAAGACAGAAAGGTCAAATTTGGGCAAGACTAAAGTTTTGTCGCCTATACAGAACATGAACAACTTTACTGCAAATCCAAAAATATGTCAGCAAATTAAGTAGTGGTGCTGTGAGATCCAAATGTAATATCTTGTATGACTTCCATGAGCTTGAAGGAGAGCATCCATGCGGTTTGGCAAGGATTCATACAATTTATTGATGAAGTCATCAGGAATAGCAAAGAAAAGTCTTGCATGCCTCCCAGAGTTCATCAATATTCTTTGGCTTCCTCTTTCATCCTACCCCACATATGCTCAATGATGTTCATGTCTGGTGACTGGGCTGGCCAATCCTGGAGCATCTTGATCTTCTTTAAGGAACTTTGATGTGGAGATGGAAGTGTGCGATGGAACACCATCCTGCTGCAGAATTTGCCCTTTTTTATGGTTGGGAATATAAGAGGCAGGTAAGATTTCTTGGTATTTTAGACTATTGAGGTTGCCTTCCACCCTGCAGATCCCTCGCATTCCCCCATACTGGATGTAACCCCAGACCATGATTTTGCCTCCACCAAACTTCACTGTTTTCCGGGTAAATCTCGGCTCCATGCGGGTTCCAGTAGGTCTCCTGCAATATTTGTGGTGACTGTGGTGTAATTCAACAGAAGATTCATCTGAAAAATCCACCTTCTGCCACTTTTCCAGCGTCCATCCTTTTAGCAGGCTGTGGGCCTTGGCAAATGCCACACGGTTTTTCAATTGTCTTTTGTTTAGTGCTGGCTTATGGGCACTGATTCGACCATGGAGGCCATTTCGTGACAGAATCCGACAAACTGTTCTGGTTGACACAGGGACTTCAGGTGACCAGGTCTCGTGGAGCTCTGCTGCAGTGGAAAACGGGCTGGCCTTGGATTTTCGAGCCGCCAAACGGTCCTCTCGAGCAGTTGTCTTGCAGGGTCTTCCTGACCTGGGCTTGTCCAAAACGTCTCCAGTCTCTTCAAATCTTTTTTTTATCCTCTGAACTTGACGCTGAGACACATTGAAGGTGTTTGCCACATCAGCAGTGGATTTGGTCTTCAGCCTCTTGATAATCAACACTTTAGTCTCAGGGTGAATCTTAGGCCTGTTTGCAGAGGTCTCGTTGCAGTTGATGTGAAGGTCTAGTGTACTGGGGTTCTTGTTATACACACCTGAGACCTAACTGATCCATTATTAGTCACACGTGAAGCTCATAGGAGAAGGCGACAACACTTCTGTCTTGCCAAAAACTGACTCAATGGGCTTTACCAAGCGGTGAATATTAGAATACTTTTTGTCAGTTTCGTTTTTCACTGAAACATTATTACAAAAACTGATGGGATTAAAATGACCATTTCTTGTAACAAAATCTGGATTAGTAATATATTTTAGCAGCACTTCAGGTCAATTTGTACACAAGCGACAAGACTTTTGTCAGGAACTGTATATATATATATATATAGAATCAATAACCACACACACATATATATGTATGTACAGTATGTATATACATTAATACACACAGTATACAAACATACGTACATATATATACTATACATTACATAGTATACTTACATACGTGTGTATACATACATTGTGACAGGTGGCTATGGCCGGGCGAGAGGGGGTCTCTAGGGCCTCTTGTTCTTTTGGGTTTCCATCACACCTGCGACTACTTGCAGTTTACCCTGATGAGCCATCTGGAGGACTCCCAGGTGTAATAAAAAAGGAGCCACCTCACTCCATTTGGGGCACCAGAGTCAGGAGGAAGATGGACAAAGTTTGCCTGTGGAGGAGTGGAGGCAGAAAGGAGAAGAAAGAAGGAACTGTGTTCTTGCTGTGTGCCTGGTGCTTTGCTCTGTGCTGCTGTGGGAAACACGCTTCCTGATTTGTAAATAAGACGTGTGCTGTGCTGGAACTCGTGTCACTGCCCATCTGTATCAGGTAGGGGTGGCTGGAGCTCCCGTTGTGGTTCACAATATATATTCATGTATACAATGCACAAATAAAACAAGGGAACACTTAATCACCACAGTCTAACACCAAGACAATGAAGCTTCAGGGATATCAATGTGTCCAGTTAAGAAGCAGAAGTGTCTGTGAATCAACGTCATCTGCTTTGATGCAAATGCAAGTGACAACAAGTGACCTGGAGAGGCAACAGCAAGACAGCCCATCAAAAAGGGAATGGTGGCCACAGAAAGTCCCTCTCTCCTTATCCATCCTGACTGATCCTTCTCTAGTCTGGTGTTTTGCTGGTGTCCTTCTCACTACTGGTAGCATGAGTGCCCAATTCAGGTTGCACAGGTAGTTCAGCTCCTCCAGGATGGAACATCCATCTGTATCGTCACAAGAAGGTTTGCCGTGTCTCCCAGCACAGTCTTAAGAGCACAGAGGAGATACCAGGAGATGGACCATCACACAAGAAGAGCAGGACAGGACAGTAGGAGGGCATCAGGAAACAAGCAGGACAGGAGGAGGAACAAGAGGAGTACTGGTAGAGCTCTATAACTATGACTTCCAGCTGGCTACTAGTGTCTACAGGTATATATATATTCTATCCATCCATTATCGAACCCGCTATATCCTAACTACAGGGACACAGGGGTCTGCTGGAGCCAATCCCAGCCAACACAGAGCTCAAGGCAGGAAACAAACCCCGGGCAGGGCGCCAGCCCACCGCAGGGCACACACAAACACACACTAGGGACAGTTTAGGATCACCAGTCCACCTAACCTGCATGTCTTTGGACTGTGGGAGGAAACCCACGCAGACACGGGGAGGACATGCAGACTCCACTCAGGGAGGACCCGGGAAACGAACCCAAGTCTCCTAACTGCAGCAGCGCTACCCACTGCGCCACCATGCCGCCCATATTTATACATATATATATATATATATATTTATATACAGCATGCATGCATATATATTTATACATTTATATATACATATATATACAGCATACATATACATATATATATTTATACATACATATATATATTACATATTTATACAGTGTATATATAAAATCACTCATATTAGACACCATAGAAGTAATCATTTTTTGGACCTTGTAGATTAACATATCCCAATGTCTCCCTCTTTCTTCACACTTACACACACACACACACATACACGTATGTATATATGCATTATATAATTATATATTGAATGTTTCTGCTTATTTATAGTTATATATATATATATATATATATATATATATATATATATATATATATATATATGTTTCTATTGTACAGTTGGGCTAATTAATTAAATTACCTGCAAGAGCAAAAGAGAGAGAGAAAGAGAGAGAGAGAAGGAGGAAGAAGCGATCTCATTGGCTGAGCCACACTCGCTCTGCTGTTGCCATGGAAACGGCTGCAGCTGTAACCCAGGAAGGAAACAGAAGCAGCCCCCCCTCTCCATCCACACACACACACACAACTCACACCCCACATGCCCCCCCAAGAGCTCCCTGACCTGGCGCTGAACCCAGGCAGGGGTCGGAGGTCGATGGCTGGAAGCGCAGCGCTGACATTGAGGGATGAAGAAGCGGGATGTGAAGAAGATGCAGCAAACCAGATGGGATTAGAGAACAAACAGGATTGGATTTGGAAAAAGAAATGTGAACGCGCGGGTGGGGGCGGCAGTGGTAGTAGTGGGGGTTCATTTAATTATTAATGAGAAAATATTAGGGAGCTGTCGATGACGCTGTCCCAGCTGGCTCCATGGAGCCGCGCTTTTCTGTTCATAATTGGGTAGAAATGGGTGTGTTGGCAACAGCTGCAGAAGGGCCAGATGCTCGAGAGGGAGAGAAATTGCCCAAATTATTGTGACTTGTTAGACCATTAACTGCCAGCTCCCCGCCTCCCAACCTCCACATGCACTGTAAGATGGGGACGGAGTCTCCAGCAGACAACCGACACACAATCGCCTCCTTTGAAAATGAACGTCAGACCCCACACTTCGCTAATGAGCAATGAAAAGCCACAGGCTGACCATGTCAGTGTCATAAATGCCACTTGGGGACGGTTACAACACCAAGATGTCATGGAGATGTCATGGAGCTGTTGCGGCAAAAGGTCAGGTGAGAGCCAGCTGCACATCCCAGAGTTCCTCAGGAGCAACTCAATAGACGCACTTACTGGCCTGGCGCCTTCATCCAAAGTGACTTATGACATTTGAGATACAATTGGTTATGTCTGGCTTTGTTTTTATCTTTCAGCTGGAGTGTGGGCAGGTGAAGCGACTCACTCAGCTCAGGGTCACACAGAGTCGGGGTTTGAACTTCAAAGTCGTAACCAGCCTGCCTATGGTGGTTTGCTCTCAACTTCAGGATTCTTCAACATGCTCAGATGTTTCCTTGGACATGAAGCGTGCGGGAATTGCCAGGGTGGCATATGCCAACTCACACCCTGCCCATTTCAGAATAGAATATGAACATGGCACACAGAGGAAATCTGACCGTTCACTCCATCAGGCCTGTTTGTTCAGCTAATAGCTAAGCTGTCCCAACATCTCCTCCATAAAGGTTGTCCATGTTAATACTTCAACTCCACGTCTCGGTTGTTTGTTCCCAACTGTTTGCATTAGAAAGCACTTCTTCGTCCCCTCAACTTCCACTGGCGATCTTAAGTACGTGAATCATCGTTACGTGTTTCAAGTGCAGGCCGTGGCATTCAGCCTTCCTCATAGACGTTTGTAATTTGAACTGTTGTTCTGCATGTTCGTACACTCTTCTGCCAACACAACCTCATATGGTTCAAGTGTAGGCTCTTGCTTGCCGGCACAGTTAATAGCTCAGCTGTCCAAATGTCTCCTCCAGATCCTTCCTAAAGGTGGTCAAGGTTTCCACTTCAACGTCATGTCTCGGTAGTTTGTTCCAAAGTCCCCCAAATTTTTGTGCAACAAAGTGCTTTCTAGGCTTTACTCCAAAATGCACTTCTCCTTAATGCCTACGGGTGCCCTCAAGTAGGTGATTCACCATTAAAAGTGTTTCAAGTGCAGGCCGTCGCATTCTGACAGGATCAGCCCACCTCACAGACATTTGAAAGTTGTATTGTTGTTCTGCACGTATTTACGCTCTTTTGCCAACATCCATCCATCCATCCATTATCCAACTCGCTTTATCCTAGCTACAGGGTCACGGGGGTCTGCCAACACAGGGCGCAAAGCAGGAAACAAACCAGCCCACCGCAGAGCGTGCACACACACACACACACACACACCAGGGACAATTTAGGACCGCCAATGATCCTAACCTGCATGTCTTTGGACTGTGGAAGGAAATCCACGCAGACACGGGGAGAACATGCAAACTCCACGCAGGGTGGACCGGGGAAGTGAACCCGGGTCTCCTAACTGCAAGGCTACCCACTGCACCACCGTGTCACCCAACAAAAGACTTTTGGGCCAAAAGCAACCAACATGTGTTCTCTGAGCTGGTCGGCGTGAGTCGGAGCTCCACCTAGTGGTGCACTCAGTCCACAAGCAGGCACCACCTGCATAACCGTCGGACCAGGAAAGGGAGATGACCCACTTAGTGACGTCCCGGGGGCTGGTGATCCTGTGACAATGCACTTCCCTATAATCTCCACCAGGTGTCCTCGAATAGCGGAGGGCAATTTGTTCTCGTTGAATAAAAATCGATTCACAATCACAAGGGTATCGCTGCATCAGAGCTCAGCTGGGCCATCAGCCTCATTCGTTCAGCTCTTTAAAGTGCATGTGGACGGATCGGCTGCACCTTCCCCGTTTCCCACAAGTAAAACACACGGTCCCAAGCACAAGCAGAAACATAATTCTTTTCTTCTTCTTCTTTCTCTCTTTCTCCTCCACTCCTCCCGGCAAGCTTCGTCTTCCTCCCCCCGACTCTGGCTCCCCGAGTAGTGTCTGCTGGTCCTGCCCTGGTCTGCCAGGTGTCTGATGACCTTCTTCCGGGGGTCTGGCGGAAGAACTGCCCGTGAGGGCTCAGCAGCTCCTGCTGCAGTACCCCCTGGCAGCGCCAATTGGATCCAAACAGGGCTGCACCAAACTCCAATTCCCATGGACCCCTGCTGGGAGTCCAAGTCACCGCTGCATGGAGGCATCCCAGCCGGGCAAGGGCCTCAGCCATCCACCACAACATTTATGTCCCTTTGTACAGTTAACCAATGAGTCACATTAAAGTGAACCTTAAGAAAATTAAGTTAATCTGAATCTTAACAATTAATCCGCTTTACTTTAGAGTGCACTTTTTACAGCGCATTGACTCTCCGGGCATTCACACCATGCGATGTTTAAAGCCCAATTAATGCTGAGCAATGGGGTGCTGGAGCCACCCCAGCTGGCACGGAGCACAAGGCAGGAACAATCACTGGACAGGGCGTAAGTCCATCACAGGGGTACATAAATGCCACACACACATTAGGGCCAATGTAGCATCACCCATCCACCTAACCTACATGTCTCTGGACTGAGATGGGGAAAAAATGCAAAGTCCATGCAGCGAGGACTCAAGACATGAACCCTGGTCTCCTTAGTCCAAGGAGGTATTACTGCTGCACCACCATACCATGCATATATATCAGTCACTAATTCTTTTCAGTTCAAACAGAATCATTACCCGAGAACAGCTCACACAATTCTTGCTTGTTTGTTTCGTGAACGAGTAACATGATTCTGGATTTGTGGACTGAATTATTACCCGAGAACGAGTCACACATTTCTTGCTCATTTGATTCACATGTGTGTCACAGGATTCCTGTTAATTTCATATGCAAACCAAAACATTCCCCGAGAACGAGTCACATAAAGACTTGTTTGTTTGATGCATAATTAAATCACAGGATTCTCGTTCATCTGTTCTGTGAACAGAATTATTACCTGAGAATGAGTCCCACAAGTCTTGCTCATTTGATTCATAAATGAAATCACAGGGTCCTTGTTCATTTGATTTGCAAACTGAATCACTACCTGAGAACGACTCATACAATTCTTATCCGTTTGATTCATGAGTGAGTCACATGATTCTGAATTTGTGAAGTGAATCATTACCCAAGAACGAGTCACACAAGTCTTGCTCATTTGATTCATAAATGAAGTCACAGGGTCCTTGTTCATTTGATTTGCAAACTGAATCATTACCCGAGAACGACTCATACAATTCTTATCCGTTTGATTCATGAGTGAGTCACATGATTCTCATTCATTTCTTTTGTGAACTAAATCATTACCTGAGAACAAGTCACACAATTCTTGTTTGTTTGTTTTGTGAACGTATCACATGATTCTGGATTTGTGAAGTGAATCATTACCCGAGAATGATTCACACAATTCTTGTTCATTTGATTCATAAATGAGCCACAGGGTTCTTGTTCAGTTGATTTGTGAACTGAAGCATTACCTGAGAATGAGTCACACAATTCTTGTTCATTTGATTCACGAGTGTGTCAAACAATTCCTGTTCATTTCATTTGAGAACCGAATCATTACCCAAGAATGAGTCACACAAAGTCTTGTTTGTTTGATGCATAATTGAGTCACAGTATTCTCGTTCAGTTGATTTATGAACTGAATCATTTCCTGAGAACAAATCATATGATACTTGTCCATTTGATTCATCAATGAGTCACATGAATCTCATTAGTCTGTTTCGTAAACTGAATCATTATCCGAGAACAAGTTACACATTTCTTGCTTATTTGATTCATAAATGAGTCACAGGGTTCTCGTTCAGTTGATTTGTGAATTGAATCATTACCTGAGAATGAGATACACAATTCTTGTTCATTTCATTCACAAACCGAATCATTACCCGAGAATGAGTCGCACAAGTCTTGTTTGTTTGATGCATAATTGAGTCAAATGAATCTCGTTCAGTTGATTTGTGAACTGAATCATTACCTGAGAATGAGTCACAGATTTCTTGCTTCATGTGTGTGTCACAAGATTCTCGTTCATTTGATTTGCGAACTGAATCATTACCCGAGAATGAGTCACACAATTCTTGTTCATTTGCTTCACGAGTGTGTCAAGCAATTCCTGCACATTTCATTTTCGAACCAAATCATTACCCAAGAACAAGTCACACAAAGTCTTGTTTGTTTGACGCATATTTGAGTCACAGGATTCTCATTCAGTTGATTTGTGAACTGAATCATTACCCGAGAACAAGTCACATGATTCTTATCCATTTGATTCATGAGTGAGTCACATGAATCTCATTCATCTGTTTTGTGATCTGAATTACTACCCGAGAACAAATTACACATTTCTTGCTCATTTGATTCATGAGTGTGTCTTTTGCGAATTGAATCATTACCCAAAAATGAGTCACACAGTTTTATTTACAAGTCAGTCATATGAATCTCATTTATTTGATTCATGAGTGAGTCACTGGATTCTCGTTCATTTGGTCTATGAACTAAATCATTACCCGAGAACGAGTCACACAATTCTTGTTCATTTAAGATTATCAAGCTTAGTGTCTTATTTTAATTATCCGTGCTTATAATTTACATATGGTATATACATATCTGCAGTGGTAGCGCTGCTGCCTCGCAGTTAGGAGACCCAGGTTCGCTTCCGGGTCCTCCCTGCGTGGAGTTTGCGTGTTCTTCCTGTGTCTGCGTGGGTTTCCTCTGGGCGCTCCGGTTTCCTCCCACAATCCAAAGACATGCAGGTTAGGTGGATTGGTGATTCTAAATTGGCCCTAGTGTGTGCTTGGTGTGTGGGTGTGTTTGTGTGTGTCCTGCGGTGGGTTGGCACCCTGCCCAGGATTGGTTCCTGCCTTGTGCCCTGTGTTGGCTGGGATTGGCTCCAGCAGACCCCCGTGACCCTGTGTTCGGATTCAGCGGGTTAGAAAATGGATGGAAGGATATATATATCTCAAGCAGATCAAAGGAATCAATTAATAGGGAAGAAAGTCGAAATTCTCATCACCATCGAGAACTGGATTCACTATATGGTTGGAACATCTGACCTGAAGTTGTAAGCTTGTTTCTGGTAAACGGGACTGGTCTCCAAGACCCTGAAGTCTAGTAATGCATTCAGCTCCAGGCTGCAGAAAAATAATAATAAAAAAGAGCTCATGTAAAAAGCAATCCAAGGCAAAGAACTCCCAAATTTAAATCCAGAAAATAATACAAGAAACGGCAGCGAGAAGTCGAGAACTTGTGCAAAAACACAAAAAAAAGAAGACCACAATACTCACAAGTACCACCAAACTGCACTGCTGAGCATTTAAGTGAACCACACCGGACTTCAATTCCCAGCATGCTTTAATAAGGCTAAGGGGTGGTGACTTGACTGTGATGGACAGGTGGCCCCATCTCTTGTGGATCCACCCACAAAACAGAAGACCACACATAGATACCATATAAAAATTAAATAAAATAAAATGATGAGCTGACGCATAAAATAGATAATAAAAAATAAATTATCAGTGACGGTGGAGATATATGAACAGTAATAAAAAATGAACCAAGAAATTCACATATAAGCAAGTGGAGGAACCCTGGTTTTACCCTGATAGAAATATTAATAAGCAAGTTGTGGTGATTGGTTTCTTTCTTTAATTTTTGTTCAGCTCTGTTCTGTCTATTTTGGGAATTAAAGACCGCAGAGATCCAACTCCGGAATTTAGTTTTCATTTCCAAACGTCCCCAAAGAGTTGACCATTTCTTCCCTTATGCCGAGGTGCCAATTTTGTCACCCTCGTGAGTGCCACCATTTTCAGTCTTTTGTTGTGGCAATTTGTTGCTATGGGTGATGCATAGAGGTCAAAGTGTATTAAAGGTCAGCGCCATGCACTTCCTGGTGTCTGTGATTGATGTGACAGATAGGGGGCGCCACTGAGCTCCAAACCCTGAAAATGACTGACACACAGACAGTCACGGGTTCAGAATTGAGGTTTTTATTATAAAATACCTCACAGGAGGTTTATCACACCTGGCTGCGGCAGATAGAGAGTCACTTACGGAGGGTGGAACTGGAATGCGTGTCTGCCTATGAGGTTGCCAGCTGGGATCCCGAGTTGTTTCGTCGTATAGTGGGTGCGGCAACACTCTGTACCAGTGCATGCTCCCCAACTTGACTTCAGTTGACACCAGCACAAGCTTTCTTTCCTCCATCCATCTTCCCTCTCCATCCTTCCCACCGATTCTGACTTACTAGAGAAGGCTGGATGGCTTCCTTTAATGTTAGACCCGGGTGTTGTTCTAGTGCCAGGGCCATAGCCCTATGGGCGCACTTGTGGGTCAGGTGTGAGTCCTGAAAAGGAGGGATCATGAATCCCTACAGCATCCCCTGGTGGCTTCCATGGGGTATTCTCAGGACTACAACTCCCATCATGCCCCGCAGGTTCAACACATGGTTACCACAGTGCTAGGGTTGTTGCCATCTAGCAGATGGGGGATAAAAAATATACAAAATACGGAGCGTTCCCCCAGTGCTCCCTTATCTTGTCCTCCCATACTTATCCTGGCTGGGATGCCACATAATCCTGCTTGGCACTTACAATGCATATTTATTTCTGGTTCATGCCTTTCATGTCCATCCTTTATGGTTCACCCTAAAGAGAGAGTCTCGACTCTCGGTTTACGGTCTTGGCATGGCTTATGTGATGCCATCCCTCCCAGTCTTGCCCTTAAAAATTCTTACTTTCTCTTTGGGGACAAAGCAGAAGTGACCAGCAAAGTGGTACTGACAAGTGCGCATAAAGATGAATTCTACAAACCTTGTTGAACAACTCATCGGTCGCCCGTTGTTTTATATTCACTCGAATAACAAACACGTCACTTACTAACATCAGTCATAAAGCTGTAAGCCTTGGAGCTCACACTCGGGTCTGTCTGCCAAGCTGCTGGCGGCTCAGCTCGGACGTCGTCAATCAGGCCGACAGTTACGCTGCGGGACGCTGGGGCTCCTGACAGCCAGACAGTTAAACTGCAATGTGATCGGTTCTAATTGGCACTTAAACGGCTGACCTTTACATTTCGACATTGCCAACTCTCCAGACAGGTAAGCAAGTAGGCAATTAACACGGCAGCCTGACCAGCCATTTCATTTCCAGGCCCGTGTACCCGGTAATAACCAGTTCACTAGATGGTCCAGACGGCAGCCTTTATAGTCTGATGTTGGCAGCCATGCACACTTGGCCTGTAGGACACCTTATTGGATTCAGTGGACTGGAAATCGAAATGGGAGGTCTTTGGATTCTGACATGGCTGGCATTGCACCCAGCTAATGGAAGGCACTAATGTGGGCTAATAGTTCAAGTTTAAGCTTGTGTGCAGAGTACAAAGAAACTCCTAGTCACAGTTGGCAATGGCATAATACCAACCATGACATGTAAAAATTACTGGGCACGCCATCAAATATTGGTGGTGGACGAACCGGCTTCCCAGCGGGTATGGATCCCACTCCCTCTCCTGGCCAGGAAGCCTTGACAACGGAAGGCCAGGGAGGGAGAGATATCTCCTTTCCATGCCATGGTGCTGAGGTGGAAGGATGTTACAGCAGCTCCATCGGGTAGCGCCATCCTTAAGAGCAGTGAGCAGCATCTGGGATGGGCTCAGGAATCTGGAAGGTCCACACAGTGCTCAACTGCCTGCTATGGTCAGAGCGTCCCCCCATCTTGATCTTGAAGTTACTTCAGCGTTGTCTTGGTTGTATGCTTTGGGTCATCGTGGTGCTGAAAGGTCACCCCTCTCTGAGTTGGTGTGCAGGTTATCTTCAAGGACCTCTCTGTATTTGGGTGCCATCGCCAGGCTCGGTGTGTCACTGATGCCACGACAGACATGCTGCACCTCAAGGACGGTATGGACCACAGCACCACACATCTACTAGGAGTACCTAATGTCAGCTTACTGGCCTCGATATAGGGTGTTGTTAAGGAGGAAGGCAGTATGGCATGGCGGTTAAGGCTTTGGACCGCAAACCCTGAGGCTGTGCGTTCAAGTTCTGCTAATGGCACTTTGTGACCTCACTAAGTCACCTGACCTGCCTGTGCTCCAATTGGAAAAGCAGAAAAAAATGTTACCAATTGTATCATAAAAGTTGCCTTGGATCAAGGTGTCAGTCAAAAATGTTACTTAATGTCGTTCTCTTTATAAGGGAAGGCTCATTAGTGTTTACTTGACTGCTTACTTACAGCAAGTCCTTGCAGAAGAAAATGGCCTATTTAAACAGAAAATACCTCCATATCCACCTAAAGAGAAGGACAAGTGCATCTGTGTGGCCGTCCGGCTGTTATGTCTCTGTCATTCCAACAGATGGCATGTGACAAACATTTGTCATACTGAAGTGCATTGCATTTGTCATTCTAACAGATGGTGCATCTCAAACATTAGCATTGCCTTTATGAATCTCAAAGCAAATGCCATATAACATTTTACATTTGCATTACAAGCATTTGTAGTAAAGAATTTGTATTATGTTTGTGATGTGCCTTCTGTTAAAATGACAAATACAAAGCATTTTATAATTGTTATATGTATTACAATATACACTCCATAGATGGTGTACTGAAAATGTTAACACTGAGGTCTACCTTGATAATTAGATCTTAACCCGTCTCAGACGGGTAGCATGACCAGTCCACCTTAATAAAAGGACAAGTGTCTGTGTATCTGTGTGTCCCGTCTGGTTGCTATGTCTCTGCCATTCCAACAGATGGCGCAAAAGAAACACTGGCTATAATAAAATGCATTGCATTTGTCATTCTAACAGATGAGGCATCACAAACATTTGTCATAATAAAGTGCATTGTGTTTTTCATTCTAACAGATGGTGCATCACAAACATTAGCACTGCTTTTACGAATCCCAAACCAAACGGCATGTAACAGAGACATATGCATTGCATTTATTTTCCAACAGATGGTGCATCACAAAAAGTTTTTAGTAAAGAATTTTTATTGCTCCAAATGTTTGTGATCTGCCATCTATTAAGATGACAAATACAAAGCATTGTATTATTATGTGTATTACAATATACACTCCATTGATGGTGCACTGCAAATATTAACAATGACATCTCCTTTGATTACTTAGATTTTTAATTCCTTTACACAACTTGGAAAATTCCACTTGTGTACCTGTCCCCAAGGATGCTCCACAACACTACAACTCCCAGCATGCACTGTGGTTGTTCACTTGTGTACCTGTCCCCAGGGATGTTGCCACCTAGCAGTTCTAGAGGAGAACATATAATAATCGCGCTCCCCCTGTCCTTCCTTAAAGCTGGCCTCCCGGCTGGGTAATGTTCCACCAGTGGATCCTATCTTTGTGTAGGCACGGGACCCCCTGCTGCTTTTCAAGTCTGGTTTTTTTTTTTTGTTTTCCTGTCCCTCCCAACCTGGCATGAGAAGTGAGTCCCACCCAGTGGGGGGCACACCTGTCCCTGCCTGCTGCACATGACAATGTCTGAATGAGGCTCCTAATGATTCTCTCAATGCATTTCGTCACCCAAGAAGTCAACGCAGCGGGCTGGCAGTCGGCTTATCCCTCTTTTTTGTGACAGTAGGAATAACGGTGGGTGCTTTGTAGCAGGTGGGGATTGTGTCTTGTATAAGAAAGAGGTTGAATATGTCAGGCAGAACATCAGCCAGGGTTAAAGCCCAAGCTTTGAGTGCACATCTGGTGATGTTATCTGGGCCGGCTGCCTTCCAGAGGTGAGAGGGGGGTTATCAGGACCACCGTCTCCGGCTCAGCCTGGGAAGGATGGACCTGCTTGTTATCCCAGCACCTCATCTCTGTGGAGCTCATTATCAGTAACATCTGCCGAATCTGCACAGTTGTGGCCAAAAGCTCTGAGAATGACACAAATATTACATTTTCACAAAGTTTGCTGCCTCAGTTGTAATGATGGCGATTTGCATCGACTCTTGAATGTTCTGACGAGCGAGCAGATAAATTACAATGAATTACAAAGTCCATCTTTGCCATGAAAATGAACTTCATCCCCAAACACCACTGCATGTCAGCCCTGCCACCAAAGGACCTGCTGATGTCACCTCAGTGATCCTCTCATTCACACTGGTGACAATGACGAGGACAAGGCTGGAGGTCTTATATATTATATTTATATATTATATATTATATATATAATTATTATTATTATATATTAGATATTATATTTATATATTCTTATATCAGAATACTGATTGAGTTACAATAGAGAGGCGAAGAAGGCTTCATGGCGCCCAAGAAAGTCCAGCAAGCGCCAGGAGCGTCTCCTAAAGTGAATTCAGCTGCGGGCACTGCCAGGGCAGAGCTGGCTCAGGAATGGCAGCAGGCAGGTGGGAGTGAGGCGAAGACTTGTGTAGGATGGCCTGGTGGGTGTCAAGAAGGGCAGCAAAGAAGCCATCAGGGACAGACTGATATTCTGGGATTGGACTGCTGGGGTCAAGTCATTGTCTCTGATGAATCCCCTTTCTGATTGTTTAAAAAGGTGAGTGGCGCTACTATCAGTCCTGTGTCGCTGTGCCAACAGTAAAGCTTCATGAGACCATTCATGTCAGCCAAGGCAGTGCAGGGCTCAGAACACAGCCAGGAATAAAGAATTGGAGCAAAACATCTTCTGAGAGCAACTTCTGCCAACCATCTAAGAACAGTTTGGTGACCAACAATGAACAATCCAGCATGACGGAGCACCGAGACAGAAGGCACAAGTGACAACTAAGTGGCTCGGGGAACAAAACATCGACATTTGGGGTTCATGGCCATGAAACTCCCCATTGAGAACTTGTGGTCAAGTGGCGGGTGGACAAATAAAAACCCACCTATTCTGATGATGCAAGAATAGGCGGCCATCAGTCAGGATTGGGCCCAGAAGTTGATTGCCAGCCTGCCAGGTTGAATCACAGAGGTCTTGAAAAAGAATGAAGGACCAGCACTGCCAATATGGACTCTGTGCATAAACTTCATGTCGTTGTCAATAAAAGCCTCTGAAATTCTGAACTGCTTGTAATTCTACTTCTGACACACGAGATCTAAAAACACTGAAGCAGCAAACTTTGTGAAAACCAACTCTTGGGTCATTCTCAACACTTTTGGCCACAGCTTATACCCAACCTTGGGGTGACGATCGGTGCCCGGCTGTCCTTCACTCACCATGTCGCTATGGCCTTGTAGATCTGACACTCCTGCTCCTGGTGGTGGTGGTCTTGTCACGTCTGGCCTACCGCTACTGCCCACTGCCAGGAGCACCCGCATGTACCACCAAGCCACTGCTGACTGGTTGAAATTGTGGTGGCAGGTCTGCGGTGGGCACGTGTCTCTCCTCTCTTCAGATCGCTACATTGGTTCTCTGTGGCAGCACCTAAGAAGTTCAGATCCGTGTTGCTTGCCCGCACCTGGAGACCTGTCTGGGGTCCTCTGCTCCTTTTTGATCACTCAGGCCTGCGGTGATACCATCTCTGCGTGCTATCAGATCTCAGTCCTGACTGTTTTCATATGCCAAACTCTGACTCCTTCAATGTGTTCACGAAGACCCCTCGGGTTTTGGTGACATTCTACCCCACTGATATCAGCTGTGTTGGGTTGGCATTTTGCTGTGAACTCTTCACTTGTGGTGGTCACTTTTGTCTCCTGTCACGCTTGTCCCCAAACAGTCTCCACTGACTGACGTCAACTCGGGTATGTTGACATTCTTTGTAAGTCACTTTGGATTAAAAGCGTCTGCTGCCTCGCAAACCTAACATGTCTTCAAATCCCTTATCCATGAGGAGTCTGCATGTTCTCCCCATGTTGTCCGCTCTGTTCTTCCTCCTCCCTACTTGTCCAGATGAGCTTCAGGGGCTGATTGCCATTTCAGGGCTCCACGTCTGTTGCACGGGTCCTCTGATGGACTGGCATGGCTCCTGCCTCGTGCCCAACATTACCAGCCTGGGCTCAGGGCTCCGGGCTCCAATGAGTCAGCATTGGATTAAGCGGATCTGCAGATGGCCGTCGCGTAGCCTTACGTTACACCTCACAGTGAACAGCCTGCCGCAAAGGACTTTACAGAGCAATTTGTCTTTGTTTTATACGCCATTACAAAATGCTTGAAAAATCAATCCGACAGAAACGGCACCAATCACAGATAAATCACACCGTCGGCCTCGCGCGCGTAACGGTAGCCGTGGACAGCGGCGTTAGGAGTCCAGCGTGGCAGATTTATTTCTAAAAGCAGTCAGACTTCATTTTGTGCAGCTCATTGTCACAAAGCTCCCTGCGAAATCTGACAATCCGGCGGCTTCCGTGTTGAGCCGTCATCACACGGAAACTTCACGGGGCTTTGGGGCTCTTTGTTTTAAATCATGGCTTCTGCAGGCAGGCTCATCATATAAGGATTTGAGGAGAAATTATGGAGATCACAGGGGAAGATCGTGACGCGCCCAGGAGGACAGCAGACACTCTACGTATTGCTTTCATTTTCAGAGTGGGCTTTATGGCATATAGCGCCTTTCACAGACGCCTGCCCCAAGTAGCTGGTCTGTGGTGCTTTTAAGCGCATTTGCATGTTTCGTCACTCATTGACGTCATCGGTGACCGCATCGCGATTGCAAGCTTTTTTTAAATTTTCTTCAGTTTATTTCTGTTTGGCGTCTTTTACTTATAGGAGAGAAAGACCGGGGTTCGGTAAAATGACATTTATGAATGATTTAACGTGACCACGCATAGAGATCCTTTAAGACACAGTAAAGCAAAGCACTGACTGACAAGAATTCTGTCCCTTCATATTATAATTGAGAGCATCAGTGCCACAATGTCACTTGGACTTCTATACAGTGACGGAGCTTCTTAGCATGTTGTGACGGTACGCCGGCAGGATGGAAGGACCAGGGTGCAGAGTATCTCCGAGGCACTACCTCCCCTGGGACACTAGAGGGCAGCTTTCCTGGGCCGCTGTGACACCACGGATTCCCCCAGGGCATGCTGTGACTTGGAGTTTGGTACAGCCCTGTTGGGTTCCGTGGGTGCCGCCAGTGGGGAGCTACAGAGCCCTACCAGTGGACTTCCACCACACCTGGGAGTGATTCCGGGTAATGAGGCACCTGGACCACTCCCTGGAACTGAATAAAAGGAGTCGCCTCACTCCGTTCGGGGAGCCAGAGTTGGGAGGAGGTGGACGAAGCTTGCTAGAAGAGAAGAGAAGAGAAGAGGAAGAAGAAAGGAAGGATGGATGGACGGACAGACAGGCGGACTGACTGACTGCGCTGTGCTTTGTTGTTCTGTGCTGTGCGATCAAAGAAAAAGTGCTCCACCACTGAAATAAAGTGCATTGTGTGCTGGAACTCGTGTCTCTGCCTGTCTGTGTCAGATTAGGGTGGCTGTACGCGCCCCAGTTGTCCACAATGTACATGCATACATACATACAGACATGCATAGGTGTGCTTAATCCAGTTCAGGATCTCGAGGGCGAAAGCCAGTGGCACAGAAGGGGTGTCAGACTTGACGACTGCAGTTGCTGATCTCATCACTTGAGGATGCCAGCTTACAAAAAAACAGCACAGCATGCCACATTACGTGACTTTTAGTTTTAGGTAATGTCAGACTTGATGATCAGCATTGCTGATCTCATCATCTAAGGATGTCACATTACATGAGTAAAAGCCACAGGCCATGTCACATTACACAACTTCTATGTCACCTGACACAATGATGTCATTTTACATTACAAGAAACTGCAGGGCGTGCCACATTAGATGACTTTAAGTCAGAAGAGATGACAAGCTTGTGGACTATGGTTGGTGATCTCATCGCTTGAGGATGTCAGATTACAAGACTAAAAATTGCCAGGCATGTCAAACTACAAGACTTCTAGTTGGAGGGGATGTCAGATCAGATGACTGCAGTGGCTGATCTCGTCACTAGAGGATATCGTGTAACTTGAATAAGAAATGCAGGGCACGTCACGTTGTACGACTTCTCAGACTTGATGGCTGCAGTTGCTGAGGATGTTTGGGGTACACAAATAGAAATTGCAGGGCCTGTCACATTACATGACATTTAGTTAGCGGGGACGTGAGGCTTAATGACTGTCATTGCCGATCTTGTCATCTGAGATTTTCAAATAACACAATTAAATATTGTAGGGACTGTCACATTACACAACTTCCAGTCAGAAGGGACATCAGGCTTAATGACTGCGGTCTGAGAAGGTCACACTTCACAACTAGAAATCACAGGGCAAACCTCATTATATGACTTTGAGTCACACTTGATGGCTGCGGTGGTTGATCTTGTCACCTGAGGATGTCATGAGAGATGAATAAGAAATGCAGGGCATGTCACATTACATGACTTCTCATCAGGGTGATGCCAGACTTGATGGCTGCACGTAGTAATCGTATACATCTGAGGATGTCACTTTACGTGACTAGAAATGGCAGGGCCTGTCACATTACATGACATTTAGTTAGTGGGGATGTCAGGCTTCATGACTGCATTGCTGCTCTTGTTGTCTGAGGTTGTCAGATCACACAATTAAATATTGCAGGGCCTGTCACATTACACAACTTCCAGTTAGAAGGGATGTCAGGCTGGATGACTGCAGTTGCTAATGTCATCATCTGAGGAAATCACAATTCACAACTAGAAATCGCAGGGCATGTCTTATTATTCAGCTTTTAGTCACATTTGATGGCTGCAGTGGCTGATCTTGTCACCTGAGGATGTCAGATCACACAATGAAATTTTGTAGGACATGTCACATTACACGACTTCCAGTCAGAAGGGATGTAGCACTGGTTGACTGCAGCTGCTGATCTCATCGCTTGAGGATGTTGGATTACACGACTAAAAATTGCAGGGCATGTCACACTACAAGACTTCTACTCGGAGGGGATGTCACACTTGATGGCTGTAGGTGCTGATCTTGTCACCCGAGGATGTCAGATTCCGTGACTAAAAATCACAGGGCATGTCACGTTACACTGTTTCCAGTCGGTGGGGATGTCAGACTTGACTACTGCATTTGATGATCGCGTCACTTGAGGATGTCACATTACACAATGAGGATGACTGTGCTGCCAGTCTCATCGCTTCAAGATGTCAGATTACACGACATGAAAATCGCAGGGCATGTCACATTACATGACTTCTAGTTGGAGGAGATGTCACACTTGATAACTGGTCTGCCAGATTACAAGATTCATGATCACAGGGTATGACAGAGCGTTAGACTCCGTGACAATTCTTCAGCACAGTTTGACATTTCTAAAATGTTACTTGTACCTCCGGCCTTGTGTTCCCTGCCGTTGGCTTAAGCTGAGGTCACCTTAGAAGGCTTATAGTTAGAGGGGACGACTGATCTCGTGGCCCGAGGATTTCAGATGACACAACTAGACACCTCTGGGGATGTGAAATCATGTTACTGTGTGAGGACTTCCAAGCCCAATTTTTTACAGCATTACAAACTGGAAGCATTCTGATTTATCGCGTGAAGCCTGCAAACAGATGACAAATCAAAACGTGCGCGTGATCAGAGAATAAAACTTATTCACACCTACGGAGGAAGGTCCGTTCAATAGGCCCGGCGGTACTCCGCAAGTCAGTAGGTGACAATGTCACATACTTAACAGTGACACAGAAGAGAAAGTCAGGTTCTGCTGACTTAAGAAGTGTTGCTCCTGTTGTTACTAACTGTAAAAGGACAAAAAGGAGAAGGCGGAGTGTCTGAAAGCGCTGAAGGAAGGGCGATTATAATATTCTCACGTGCAGGGACCGAAATGAACACATGCACTTGATATATGCGCGTTAATGACCTGTTGCGTCATAATTGTCCCTTCAGTCACGATTCCGGCTCTCACGTAAAGAAATTCACTACTTTAGATATACAGCGCCGTGTCCGCATCTTTGTGTAGGTGCTGTGAGTGGCGAAAAACAGCGCGAGGGGGCGTGTCTCCGTCTCTGACGTTCTTTACACGCCTCTCGTGCCCTACGCGAACGCGTCATCGGCCATAGAATGCCCGTCGTCAGATGGCATGTCAATCATCAAAGAGCACGCTGAACTCTAACCAGTTATACTCGAGTTTCGACAAAAGTGGGTGGGGCAGAAACAGCGTGTGGTATGTCAGCTGTTGCTGGTTGAGACTTTCATCATGCACGTGGGATGGAGAAGATAAGCAGCGTATGGAAGGTGATTCGTATGGAGAAAACAAAATCCCTCTCATTTTTAAGAACCCCTCCACGTTATATTTTCTGATGCGTTCTCTTAGTTTATTTATAGGATGATGTGCATTTGCATCACAAATAATGTTATTTGTTCAGGGATTTCTTGGTCCTGTTTCCTACTTTGAAGCTTCTTACTCGAATTCAGAACTTTGGGATTCATGTTATTTATTTTTAATGTTTGTACGTTACCCCGATATTAATTCGTATTATTATTATTATTTTGTAAAATTTTGAATAATGCACACTTGATCCTTTTTCCTGTGCTGTTATTCCCCAGTAGTCCATGTTGAATTTTTGTAAAGTGCGTTCAACATGGAAAAGGTGATATATAAATAAAATGTATTCATATTTATTGATTTGATTTAAAGATCCTGCCAAGGTTCAGCTCAAAACTTTGGGAAAAGTGATACAGATGTCTATGACCCCAAATGAAATCTGAGGTGGAGCTGGAGGTATGAATGTGTGGCCAGAAAAGAATAAAAATGAATAAGAGTGAAATGGAGTGACGTGGAAGGAGCTGTGGAATATCAGCATGGGGGGTAGCAGGGATGGAGGAAAACCCCCACCTCCACAAAACGTGTCGAGATTAGATAGACAGAGAGTGAAAGGCGCTATATAATAGATAGATATGCAAGGCACTATAGATCAATCTATAGCACCTTACATATCATCTATCTATTATATAGCGCCTTACATATCTATCTATCTATCTATCTATCTATCTAGCTATCTATTATATAGCGCCTTACATATCATCTATCTATCTATCTATTATATAGCACCTTACATATCTATCTATCTATTATATAGTGCCTTACATATATATCTATCTATCTATCTATTATATAGCACCTTGCATATCTATCTATCTATCTATCTATCTATCTATCTATCTATCTATGCAACAAACAACTCACAAAAAAGAATGTTTTGAGCAACAAACAACTCACAAAAAAGAATGTTTTGATAGATAGATAGATAGATAGATAGATAGATAGATAGATAGATAGATAGATAGATAGATAGATAGATAGATAGATAGATAGATAGTTTCTGATTGGCTATTTATCTCTCACCTCTTCACCACCTAATAGCTCTGGTGAAAAAATGGCTGCCCCGCATCATCCAGGTGGGTACAACACATTGGTGGTGGCTGACGTGGTTCCCCACTCACTATGTGAAGCACTTTGAGTAGTGAGAAAGGCACTATATAAATGTAAATAATAATAATAATTATGATTATTATTATTAACCCTAAACCTAGACAGCGCGGAGAGAGGACGCTTATTAGGCTCTTCGGTAACAATAGATTAAGAGGCATCAGCAATTCAGAGAAAGAGATAAAGAAAGGAAAGGAAACAAAGGAATAGGGAATAAAGTGGGAGAAAAATAAATAAAGACAGGGAAATTAAAAGAGGTTTAGAAGAAGGTGAAAAATAGAAAATACTTTACCCTAACCCTAAAACTCATGTAAAGAATTATTATTATTATTATTATTATTATTATTATTATTATTATTATTATTATTATTATTATTATTATTCATTAAATCAGACTTATCAGACTTTTTCAATGCATTCAAAGCCAAGAGTTGCAGGTTTGCTGCCACACTGGTCACTTTGTGTTAACTTTCTGCCCCTGTGTCACATATCCCATGCCAGTCTAAGGATTATTATTAGTAGTAGTATTATTGTTATTTCTTTTTTTGGATTATTATCTATGATCTTTGTCCCTCCAAACCATGTGTATGATGAGTCGGTGCTCATGGGTGCAGATTTGCTTCACTAATATGGCACCCACTATGAAGGGTCACCTTCTCCAGTAAAGCCTGGCAAACACGGACTGTCTTGTTATCCCAACATGTCCCCCTACTCAGCACCCCATCTCTGTTCAGCTCGTCTCAGCGTCCCTAACACCCGCCAAGCTGGTGCCCGACTGTGAGGTGCTGATCGATGACCAGCTGTCCTTCAGGGACCGTGTCGCAGTCGTCTCTCGGGTGTTCACTCACTCTGTGTAAGGTCAGAGCTTATCTCATGGAGTATGCAGCACACCTCCTGGTGCAGGCCTTTAGTCTCCTCACGTCTGGATTACTGCAATTCACTGCTAGTGGGAGAACCCGTACGTGCCATCAAGTCACTGCAGATGGTTCAAAATGCAGCGTCTGGTCTTGTAAGATGGGTGCCTGTCATTCCTCTAATTTGGGTCACGACATGGACTCCCTGTGGCAGCACAGCTTAACTTCAAATCCTTGATGTTTGCCTACAGAGTAGTCAACAGGTGAGCACCTGTGAATGTGGAGACACCCGTGAGGTCTCTTCATTTTTAGCCCACCCATCTCTGCTAATAAATTAATTTCTGGTGATGCCCATCCCCGTGTGGCACCAAACCTCACTCAAGACTGCTTTCACGTGTAGCCCCTGACTGGTAGAATGACAACCGTGACGTCTTCTGCTCCTTCTCGCCCACTCAGGTCTGCTGATGAATGGCTGCCTGGTGATGCCCATCCCTGCGTGGCACCAAACCTCAGTCCAGACTGTTTTCATGTGTTGCCCCTACCTGGTGGAATGACACTCATGACGTCCTCTGCTTCTTCTCGCCCACACACACCTGTCTGATGACGTCACCGCTGCGTGATATCAAATCTCAATGCAGACTCTTCTCTCATGAAGCTCCTAGTTGGTGGAAAGAGCTGCCCACCTCCAACTCTCTGCTGGCAGGGGTACCAGCAGGCATCAGCATGCCGCTGCAGATGATTGCAACCCTGCCGAGGTGGGCACATGTCACTCCTGTCTTCAGATCACTACATTGGGGTCCCTCCAGCCTTGACACTTGTCTACAGAGCTGTCAGTAGGTCAGCAACTGCGGAGACATGTTGGGGGTCTTCTGCTCCTTCTTGCCCACTCAGCTCAGCTGATAGATGACTTTCTGGTGATGCCCATCCCTGCGTGGCACCAAACCTCAGTCCAGACGTCTTTCATGTGTACCCTTTACCTGGTGGAATGACACTCATGATGTCCCCCGATCCTTCTTGCCCACTCAGATCTGCTGATGAATGGCTGCCTGGTGATGCCCATATCTATGGGGTGCCAAGTCTCAGTCCAGACTGTTTTCACGTGTTGCCCCTACCTGGTAGAATCACACTCATGATGTCTTCTCCTCCTTCTTGCCCACTCGGCTCAGCTGATGAATGACTTTCTGGTGATGCCCATCCCTGTGTGGCACCACACCTCAGCCCAGACCATTGTCACATGAAGCCCCTACCTGGCCCACCTCCATTCCTAAGTGTTTGAGAAGTGTGTCGAAGGCTCCCATGTTGGATGAGATTTTGTTCTTGTATTTTGTCTGTGGTCCCTTTGTCCTGTCACACTTGTTTCCCAAACAGCCAACAAGACTGACGTTTTCTCGATTAGGTTGACCTTTTGTGTAAGTCGCTTTGGATGAAAGTGCCCAATAAGCAAATAAATGAAAATGTATTTTTGTTTAATTACTTTTCTTTCCTCTTAGCAAGTATTGTTCTTTATATGCAGTATATTTCCTTATGATTTGCATAATTCTCAGAACCCCTCTTACCATATTAAAGGTTAAAATTTGCAACAACCCATTTACAAAACGCTGCATGATGCCATAGCAAGGGTCACACAATTGGCAACCATTTGCAAGCTTCGCCTCCACTGGCACCTCTGTAACCGGCGCTGGCACAAATCTCACTGAGCAAAGGTGACATTGTGTCCCTGCACACCGCTGACGGCAAGGCATGGCATTCACCGCCACGTCACAGAGACACACCTGGCACGGAAACGGAAGGCCTTTCGAGCTGAGACCCCGCCGGCACGCGCAGGTGCCCTCTCATCTGTCACGGCCGCCCGGTCATTCCCAGCACGCTCTTGCACGCACACCTGCGGACACGCCCCCCAAAAACAGCTGTTCGCCGAGCCCTGCGGCGCTCAACTCAAGGCTTCCCGTCCGCGCCTCTCAGCTCCGCTCCGCGGCCCGAGGCCACCCTGTTGAAAAGACGCTCAGCTCCGGGCTGTCCGGCGGGTGGGTGGAGGGGTGGGCGAGGCACATTCCAGTTGTGCACCTTTTGGCCCGCGACCTCTCGCTTCATGGCCGATCCTCCCTCACTCACCTGAGCCTCTGAACCAGACACAGCGACGCCGTTCAACCCCGGGTCCCCCCTACTATAAGGAAAGTGGCCTGCTGTTGTTCGCAGATGTTAGGGTCTCACACTGTCCGCAGTTTGTATAAGAGGTGGTGCTGGTGACAACATTGGCTCTTTTGTGAATTACATAGAGATATATACATATATTTGTCACGTGTATACACTCACACACACTGACGCATTCTTCAAAGAGCTGCATATTGAAACAGTGTCGTCTACTAAGTTGCGTAAGTCAAAAAAAAAAAAAAAACTAAAAACAAAAACAAAAACGTGTTTAACCGGCCCGCTGATTTTTACTGCGTGTGCATTTTGCGCCTCCGTGTGGTGAAATTGCGTTACTGCCTTTAAACACTTCCCTGCATCTCGCGTAATTTGGATGCGTTTCTTCGCGCCCACCATCAAGATGCTAGGAGGCCAAGAGAAGAACAGAACAAATGGCTCGGGTGTCGGTTTACCTTCTCCTAAGACCACCTTTTGGGACTTGAAAAGAGTGGCAGAGGCATGTGAACAAATGAGCCGCACTTGTAATTAAAGGAAAAAGGAGCGCACACACTTAAAAACACAGGGGCAGCAGAGCGATGCCATAAGAGGGGAGTTTTATTGTTAAGTAAAAGAGCAATCCACAGGAAGGTCCCAAGAGACCACCTTTTATTTAACGCCCATGAAGAAAAAATGATAACTGATTTTTGAAAACTCGATGACTTCAGAATTTTAAAAATGACTCCTGGAGTATCCAAGAGTGTGGCAGCGGTCAAGACTTTGGACTTCACACCCTGCTGCTGTGGGTTCAAACTGCGCTATCTATCTATCTATCTATCTATCTATCTAGTGCCTTTCATTTCTTTCTATTTCTCTATCTATTATATAGTGCCTTTCATTTCTTTCTATCTATCTATCTATCTATCTATCTATCTATCTATCTATCTATCTATCTATCTGTTACATTATGCCTTTCCTATCTATCTATCTATCTATCTATCATATAGTGCCTTTCACATCGATAGATAGATAGAAATGATAGATAGATAGAAAGAAATGAAAGGCACTATATAATAGATAGATAGATAGATAGATAGATAGATAGATAGAAAGGCACTATATCACAGATAGATAGATAGATAGATAGATAGATAGATAGATAGATAGATAGATAGATAGATAGATAGATAGATGTGAAAGGCACTATATGATAGATAGATAGATAGATAGATAGATAGATAGATAGATAGATAGATAGATAGATAGCCACACACCAGAATGACACTTCTTCCTTGGCAGTGCCAGTCCCCATGAGGTGCTCCATTGCTGTTGGTGTAAAGGAGACCCCCCAGTCACTTTCCCCTGAATGATTCATTGCCTGTCAGGCCTCAGTGTTGGTGTCACAGAGATGGTGTGCCGCGTGGTTCATAACGGCACTTAGTTTTGTCTTCATCCCCCCACCCTCACCTCCATCGGGTCCAGAAGGTGTCTCTTATCTCTAAGGTTGCCCCTTTAATGAGCCTGTCAGTTCGGTGGTCTTCTCTTTTTGTGATGTTACCCGTTGTAGGAGATGTGAAGGGGGTCTCCCCCCTCCAGGCTGCCAATCTTTTGGATGATATCCTTGATATAAGAATGAGCTGACATGGCCAAACTACAACACTAAGAAGCCATAAAATGAAATGAGATCTGTTATTGGCGAGGATTGGTTTCTAATTAGGCGAGTGGATTGGAACAGAAATCTGCAGCCACTGCGGCCCTCCAGCTTTGACTTTTCAGACCCCTTTATTCAGATTGTTACTTTCTGTAGTAAGCACATTCCATATGCTGTTTAGATTGACCTATGGAGAGGTTTCTGGCTTTTGTGACCTGCACTTGATGTTAAGTGTAAACCTCGTCCTCTCACTCATCCCTTTGTTCATTTGTTAATTATTTCATTATTCTTGGCTCAAACTCCTGGGCTATAAATCAGAGAGCTGTTGGGTAAATCGAGCCGGGGGCTCACTCTGTGACGCTGACTGAGTCACATAGCAGGCTTGTCTTCCAAAAAATATGCACCTAAGCAGACATTTCACTGCTCTTTACTTGTCAAGGGTCTTGGGGGTCCATGCGTTCTCCAATGCCACCTATCCTGTGCAGGGTTGTGGGGAAGCTGGAGCCCATCTCAGTATCTTTCGTGCATGAGGCAGGAACAATCCCTGGACTGGGTGCCCACCCACCACAGGGTAAACACACACACACACCCAAATGCAGCATTGCCAATTCACTTAATGTATGTGTCTTTGGACTGTGGAAGGAAACCCACACAGGGACACGGGGAGAACATGCAAACCCCCAAACCAGTACTACTGTAAAGTGCCACCTAAAAGCATAAGTGCACTGTCATAATCCAGAAAAATCCAACATTCAGAAGCAGGAAGCAAAGCCCAAAGCCTCAACGTTGGCAGAAATGCCTCCAATAAAGCCCTGGTTGGTATGGGTGGCAGTCCGATAACTTCTATATCAGGAGGCCCCACCCCCTTAGGCTCAGCATAGAGTTAGCAAGGAACATCCATCCATCCATCCATCTTTCAAATTTGTTTATCCAGAGCAGTGTCACAGGGAATTCGGAGCCCATCTCAGCACACATTCAGCATAAGACAAGAGCAATCCCTGGTTAGGGTGCCAGTCCATTGCAGGGTGAACACACACACACATATCAGGGGGGCCAGCACTACCACTGGGCCACCCAAAACCAAAATCCATTGTCAGAACCCCCAAAAATCCAAGGACTGCTGGACAAACACAAAGCAAAACCCAATGCCTCATCACTGGCACCAGTGTTTACTTATGAAGGCAAGAGGGCATTTGTATAATTACTACATTATGAGGACCCAGCCCCTTTGGCTCAGCTTAGACAGAACAAGGAACATCCATCCATCCATCCATCCATCTGTCCATCCGTCTTCTAACTGGAGCTGGAGCCTATACCAGGAACAATCGGGCACAAGGCAAGAACAACCCCTGGAGTGGGTGCCAGCTCACAGTGGGGTGAACACACACACACACATCAGGTGTCAATTTAGCATTCTCTGTCCACCTAACCTGCATGTCTTTGGACTGTGTGTGGAAACCCACACGGACATGGGAAGAACATGACAATTTCACATAGGATGCACCAGCAGCACTACCACTGTGCCATCCAAAAGCAAAATCCTCTGTCGAAATCCAAAGAAAATCCAACAATACAAAGGACAGCTGAACAAACACAAAGTGCCTCAGCGCTGGCACAATTGATGGCTTCTAAAGGTCTGGACCTACAATTGCCACTTTAGGAGGCCCCGCCCCTTAAGCTCAGCATAGAGAGAACAAGTAACATCCAACCATCCATCCATCCGTCCATCTGAAATCCAAACCCAGTTTACCCTGAGCAGGGTCATAGGGGAAATGGAGCCCACACTGGCAGCCATTGGGCACAAGGCAAGAACAAACCCTGGGCACAAATGCCGGCTTATAAAGGCCAGGGGCATTCCTACATTTGCTACATTAGGAGGCCCCATCCCCTTAGGCTCAGCATAGAGAGAACAAGGAACATCCAAGCATCAGTCCATCCAGTTTACTAACCCACTTTACCCAGAGAATGGACATAGGGAACACGGAGCTTACACCAGGAACCATCAGGCACAAGGCAAGAATAATCCCTGGACAGAGCACCAGGCCACTGTGGGTGAACACACACACACACACACACACACACACACACCAAGAACCAATTGTATTGTCAGTCGTACTAACCTGCATGTATTTGTACTATGGGTGGAAAACCACACGGTCACGGGAGAACATGACATTTTCACATAGGATGTACTGTTAAAATTCAAAACAAATCCAACAGTCCAAAGGAGAGCTGAACAAACACAAAGTTAAGCCCAATGCCTCATCACTGGCACCGATGTTTGCTTATGAAGGCAAGAGGGCATTTGTACAATTACTGCATTATGAGGCCCCGGTCCCTCAGGCTCAACATAGAGAGAACAAGAAAAATCCATCCATCTGTCCTTCCATCTTCCAACTGGAGCTGGAGCCTATACCAGGAATGACTGGGCAAGAACAACCCCTGGAGTGGGTGCCAGCTCACAGTGGGGTGAACACACACACACACATCAGGTGTCAATTTAGCATTCTCTGTCCACCTAACCTGCATGTCTTTGGACTGTGCATGGAAACCCATACAGACATGGGGAGAACATAACAATTTCACATAGGATGCACCTGCAGCACTACCACGGTGCCATCCAAAAGCAAAATCCACTGACGATATCAATAAGAAAATCCAACAATCCACAGGAGAGCTGAACAAACACAAAGCAAAGCCCAATGCCTCAGCGCTGGCACAAGGGCTGGCTTATAAAGGCCTGGGGGCGGCCCTACAATTGCTACCTCAGTAGGCCCCGCCCCTTAGGCTCGGCATAGAGTTAACAACAAACATCCATCCATCCATCTTTCTAACTTGTTTATCCAGAGCAATGTCACAGGGTAGCTGGAGCCCATCTCAGCACACATTGGGCATAAGAAAAGAGCAATCCCTGTACAGGGCGCCAGTCCATCGCAGGGTGAACACACACACACACACACACCGCCACATCAGGGGGCCAATTTAGCACCACCAATCCACCTAACTTGCATTTCCTTGGAACTGTGGAAGCAAAGCCATGCAGACACGAGGAGAACATGCAGATTCCACGCTGGCAGAACCCAGGACAAGAACCCCAGATACCTTGTTGCATGGCAGCAGCCTGTGCCGCCATGCCACTAAGGCAAAGAACATAACGTTAAAAAATAAATGAATACATAATTAACAAGTGTGAGCCCCAGGGGTCGCTGTCTCCCCGTTAAACCCAACAGACAGATATGCAGGCACAGGACAAACACATGAAGAAGTTCTTTTAATTCTTTTTTCTTCTTCACAGTGCCTTTCAAGCACCACAGCCAACATAAATACAATAAATGATCAATAAATCAATGCAATACTCTCCTCAACCTCCCAGCAAGCTCTGTCACACTCCCTCCCAACTCCGGCTCACTTGCTGGGTCTCCAACAGTCCTTTATATAGTGCCCGACCTGGAAGTGCTTCTGTTCTTCCTTCCACGTGACTTGCCAGCAGCACTTCCGGGTCAGATGGAGAATCCCAATTCTTTAATCAGCCCGGAAGTACTTTGGGGCTTCCGTCCTCATGACTTCCTGTAAGGGAAACATGACTCCCAAGGTCCTTTTACAGCTTCCCCTGGCAGCACCCACGGTACCCAACAGGGCTGAGAAATTAGACTCCAAGTCCCAGGATGCCCTGCGGGAATCTGGGGCACCGCTACACTCTAGGGGAGCTGCCATCTAGCATTTTGGGGAGGCAGTGTCCTGTAAAAGCTGCCATCCCCCATCCTTCCATCTCAGGGGCGTCACAGCCGGGATGAGCTGCCGGCCATCCGCCACACATGAAAGAACCAAACAGTATTTATTGAATGATAACAAAGCTGAAACAAAAATCATATTCTATGAGATTAAGTAAAAAACAAAATACATGAAAAATGATCACATTAAAGAGACGTAGAAATGCCAATTCACCTGACCTGCATGAGTTTGTGCTGTGGGAGAAAATCCATGTGGACACAGGGAGAACATGCAAAGGCCACACAGCGAGCAACCGGGACAGCAGGACCCTCTCTAGCCTGCCTTACCTGGGGATGCAGTCAATAATATCAAAGAGTTCGGGGTGGGCTTAATACCCACTCAGAGTTTGGAGTGTGCTAATATGTGTGGGAATGGGGATGGGCGGGTATTTAAGGGTCCTTCTTGAGGGTTTTGAAGCATCCTGATATTCCTATTAGGAATTATGAAGTGGGGATGCCTGTGAGACCCTTGGGGTTTTGAGTGTGCTGATATACAGTCATATGAAAAAGTTTGGGAACCCCTCTCAGCCTGCATTATAATTTACTGTACTTTCAACATAAAAGATAACAGTGGTATGTCTTTCATTTCCTAGGAACATCGGAGCACTGGGTTGTTTTCCGAAGAAAGATTTTTAGCGAAGCAGTATTTAGTTGTATGAAATGAAATCAAATGTGAAAAACAGGCTGTGCACAAATTTGGGTCCCCTTGTCATTGTGCTGATTTGAATGCCTGTCACTGCTCAATGCTGATTAACATTAGAACATTTGTATATCTATTTATATATATCTATATATCTATTCCCATCTTCACTGTGCTCTTAACTGTACATATCGTATTTAACTGTACATAATATGCACATATATTTATTGTACTTCTGCTCTTTGCACTTCTGATTAGATGCTAAACTGAATCTCGTTGCCCTGTATTTATACATGTGTAATGACAATAAAGTGAATCTATCTATCTATCTATCTATCTATCTATTACTTGGTTGGATGAGCTCGTGAAGCCTTGAACTTCATAGACCGGTGTGTCCAATCACGAGTGGTAAAAGGTATTTAAGTTGGTCAATCGCAAGTTGTGCTTCCCTTTGACTCTCCTCTGAAGAGTGACAGACAGCATGGGATCCTCAAAGCAACTCTCCAAAGATCTGAAAACAAAGATTGTTGAGTCTCCTGGTTTAGGGAAAGACTACAAAAAGCCATCTCAGAGGTTTAAACTGTCAGCTTCAACTGTAAGGAATGGAATCAGGAAATGGAGGGCCACAGGCACAGTTGCTGTTAAACCCAGCAGGTCTGGCAGGCCAAGACAAATACAGGAGCAGCATATGAACAGGATTGTGAGAATGGTGACAGACAACCACAGATCACCTCCAAAGACCTGCAAGAACATCTCGCTGCAGATGGTGTATCTGTACATCGCTCTACAATTCAGCACATCTGTATGGCAGGGTGATGAGAGAGAAGCCCTTTCTGCACTCACGCCACCAACAGAGTCACTTGTTGTATGCCAATGCTCATTTAGAAAAGCCAGATTCATTTTGGACCAAAGTGCTTTGGGATGATGAGACAAAAATGGAGTTATTTGGTCAGAACAAAAAGCTCTTTGCATGGCGGAAGAAGAACACCGCAGTCCAAGACAAACACCTGCTACCTACTGTCACATTTGGTGGAGGTTCCATCATGCTGTGGGGCTGTGTGGCTAGTTCAGGGACTGGGGCCCTTGTTAAAGTCGAGGGTCAGATGAATTCAACCCAATATCAACAAATTCCTCAGGATAATGTTCAAGTGTCAGTCACAAAGTTGAAGTTACGCAGGGGTTGGATATTCCAACAAGACAAGGACCCAAAACACAGTTCAAAATCTACAAAGACATTCATGCAGAGGGAGAAGTACAATGTTCTGGAATGGCCTGACTTGAAGATCATCGAACATCTATGGGATGATTTGAAGCAGGCTGTCCATCAAATTGAACTGAACTGGAGAGATTTAGTAATGAAGAATGGTCAGAAATACCTCCATCCAGAGTCCAGACACTCATCACAGGCTATAGGAGGACAGCATCTGGAGGCTCAAAGGTTCAAAAGGAGGCTCAACTAAGTATTGATGTCATATCTCTGTTGTGGTGCCCACATTTATGCACGTGTCTAATTTTGTTATGATGCATATTAAATATTTTCTGTTAATCCAATAAATTTAATGTCACTGCTGAAATACTACTGTATCCGTAAGGCATGTCAGATATTAAAAGGAAGTTCAGCCAAAGATGAACAAAAATACAAAGAATTAAGAGGGGTTCCCAAACTTTTTCATATGACTGTAGATAAATATCAGGAATCAATGAGCTGTGGGGGACCTCCTTAGAGTTTTTGAGGGCACTAATATGAAGAACCATTGGGGATATTTAAGGGTCACGCTTGGGGTTTCAAGCATGCTAATGTTCATATCAAGAATTGATTTAGCAGGTGGGTGGGGACACTCCTTGGAGTTTCAAGACTGCTAATATGTGGGGGAATAGGGATTAGGGGTATTTAAAGGTTCCCCCTGAGGTTTCAAGCATGCTGATATTTGTATTAGAAATTGTTTAACTGGGAGAAGGGGTCGTGAAACCGCTGGGGTTTTGAATGTGATGATATACAAATCAGGAATCAATCAGCTTGGGGGATCCAATTTGGAGTTTCAAGAGTGCAGATGAGGCAAGGGTCTCCCCTTGAAATTTCAAGAGTGCTGGTATTCATATCGGAACTCAATTCACAAAGGGGTGGGGAAACCCCTTGATGGGTCCACCTTGGAGTTTTGAGAGTGCTGATTTGTGCAGATTGGGCAAGGACAGTGACAGACCTACATTTTTTGGGGGCCCTAAAGCTTGAACTGTTATGGGGGCCTCCTTCACCACCAACAGTCACATCTGGGTAACCACTTTTATCTTCTTCAATGGGGCTGTTCAACAACAGATCATCATAAAGTTTTTAAAATTCACAATGATGTTTAAGCAATGTGGACTAAAATCACTCCATGGGGCCCTTCTGGGATTAGGGGCCCTTAAGCTTAAACTTCATTAATTTCATAGTAGATCTGTCCATGGCTCCCCCTTGGAGTTTCAAGAGTGCTGATGAACAAATCAGGGATTGATGAGCTAGGAACGGGGAGACTCCATCTTAGAGCACAAATACATACAGGGCCATAGGGGTTGTGGCATATTAAGGGCCCCCCTTGGAGTTCGGAGCATGCTGATAATCAAATCAGGACTTAAATCAGCATAGGAGATGTGAGGGAACCCCTTGGGGTTTCTAATGCTCTGATATACAAATTTTGTAGGAAACTGGGCAATCGAATGTCCAGGCATGCTGTCTGAAGTGCAGGTGTGCTTTTGCAGGGGTATGTATGTAGCCTGGGTGTGAGGGGTGTGGAGCCACATTACGTTTCTGCAGCACCCCTCTAGATAATGATCTCCCAAATGTGCAGTTTGTATCTGTCTACATTTACCGGATTTGATATGCTGTATTGTTTGCCTTATAACCCCTTAGATTAAAGACTTACACGAGCATTATCTCGATGTCCGATTTTTATTGGGTTTTTAGGGCCATTCATTATCACAACTGCGAAGACTACCACAAACCTGAGAAGTGATGGAATGTCTTTGATGAGTTATATCAAAAACTGTAAGAGTATCGGATTTCCTGTTGGAGGTCTCGAATGGATCTGACGGCCCTCTTGATCGCCACCTCACCGCTCAGATCTTGCCTGCGGTGGCGCCCAGCGTCGTGACGTCACTGCCGCTCGGTGTGTTAAGTTACGCGCGCTCGTCTCTCACGGAATCTTCCAGCTGTCGATGATCGAGGATGCTTAAACACACACACACAAAGACACACAGAATGGTCGGGTATGCTGAGAGGATGACGCACTGGACGTCAAGGCAGATCGAGGGGCTGGGGTTTTACAGGAAAATAAAAATTCAAATCTCAGAATCTGACAAACTCCAGACGATTCAGTTTATGCCTTGCACTTCGAAGGAGATATTAGATTACAGCTAACGTAACTGACAATGAGGTCATGATGCTTATATTGTTATCCATTCATCTTTGCACTCTTCCTTTTTTAAAGCAAAGCAGACTAAGAAGTGTCAAAGCTTATTATGGCAGCATTTTTACTTACATATTTCGATAAAGGAATTACGAATCCTGGCTTTATTATTAGGCTGACTCCTTGATCCCATTTGAGACACAATTGGTTACATTTCGTTGGTTTTTCCAATTGGAGCACAGGCAGGTGAAGTGACTCGCTCATGGTCACACAGTGTGAGTTGAAGGACTGGAACCCTCAACCTCAGGGTTTAAAGTCCAAAGCCCATCACTGCTATCTGGGACTGTCTGCGAGTTTATGAACTGAACACGTCGGGCCACTTTCAGAGTGATATCTGTGCTTCTGTGGACACGAAAAGTGACAACGAAACAGTCGCTCCGAATCAAACTACCCGCGCTGGGAAACACCATACAAGCCTTTGATTTTGTGCAAACTCGCAATCGTGGATTTTGCCGGATCAGACATAATGGTGTTGTGGGTTTTGTACAAACTTGTGCCTCCTGCGCTGGTACAACTGGAGAAGGGAAATGCAATTTTTTTCCCCTTCCATTTTATTCCTGGTAATAAAATAATGGCTTGCACTGTTGCTAAATCATGGGTTTAAGTAGAAACACTCATGTATTGGATTTTCTTTTTTAAAATTAACTGTTAATGACCAGTACTCGGGATTAGATTAAATATAGACTGAAAATGAATAAATAATAACGGAGAGCACATAGTAGAAAAGAAAGTCATTTGGGCTGAAGCTGTGGACAGCCGTGCGCTCGGGACTTTAATAACCTAAGAAATTTAAATTCACCGTAAACATCCCGCTAATTGATGACATTGAAGAATTGGAAATCTAATAATAATATGATTACAACAAATTCAAACGATAAAAAAATCGATTTGGGAACACGACCATACATCTACAGAAATATTAACCTGCTCAATTAGAAAGTGAGGAATAATGTTTATAGATTTGTGTCTTTTTATTTATTCGCCTCTGTTTGATCCTATTAGGACATAGATACATAAAAGGCGCTATAGATAGATAGATAGATAGATAGATAGATAGATAGATAGATAGATAGATAGATAGATAGATAGATAGATAGATAGATAGATAGGAAAGGCACTATATAATAGATAGAGGTGAAAGGCACTATTTGACATATACTCATTTTATTTATATAGTGCCTTTCTCAAATCACACGTTTGACAGTTCCTGAATTATTTATATACCAACTTAAACTGTTTCCTCGAAGACTCTGCGCCAAAATTGTTTAATTATTATTTAGCAAGGTTTTGTAAAATGTTTAAATAGCTCTTACAAAAATATGAGTAACTGATTTAATCGGATTATTATTATTATTATTATTATTATTATTATTATTAATCATCGTCGTAATATTTGATTCCTGCCTTACTCCCAGTGTTGCCCAAGTTGCCTCCATCCTATCAGTTCTTACTTGATTTAATTGATTTTAAGGCTCAGTTATTAGAAGTCGCAATTTCGCCTTAAACAGTCCAGTAGTGCCGGCTGTAGCCTCTGATTGTGTTTTGAAGAAGACGAAGAAGAAGAAATGGATTGTCGACTTTAAGCAATTCTTGAATTCACGTTTCTTTAGCAGCTATTAAACTTCAAAGACTGAAAGAATTAAATACCGAATAACGCAAATTATTTTGACTCAATATTTAAAAAACACGAGAGTTTAATGAAATGAGTATTAAGAAGATGCATTTTGTGTCGTGTGTTTTAATGTAAACACAAATTGTGTGGCCAAACCCCTTCATGTACGTCGGCTCGTGTCGTGTGGTGTTCACACATGTGCCCGTATGTCTATTTCCGATATTCGCCTGCACTGTATTCCGTTTTCTGACGGTAATAAGGATGTTTTTTTTTTTTTTCCTTTTACGAGGCCGCGCTATTAAATTCTTAAGTGTCGGCGGCGCGTCTGCTCCTGTGCCCCCTCGAGTGCCTGCGCCGCGTGTGTGTCGATGGGGGGCTGATTGCGCGCCGGTTGTCTGTGAATTTTCGTGCGGTTTTGCAGCTCTCCGAGGTCCCCAAATAATGCACATTACTGCAAAATAATAATATCGTGGTTAGGATAAACAGCAGCAGGCCATAGTAGAAAATCAATTCTACAATCTAAGAGTGAATGATTTTTTAGGGGTTGATGGCCGACTATTTTAAAGCTCGATTTTATGATCGCCCCACGTCGAGCGCAATATGAAATTGATTAGACAATATTCATGTGAGTCTTCCCGGGTCAAGCTAAACAAGCCAGCGCGGTGCGGAGATGAGCGTCTATGGGGCTCATTCTGATGGTTGTAATAATACCGTAAAAAAAATCCACCCCGCTAAACGCTAAAAAATGTATATGTATACGTGCATTGTCGGTGGCGTAAAATGTAATGTGTCGGCAGTAAAAAGAAATACGGCCGCTGAAAGAGGCTTACGTGTTATTATTAGGAGGCGGCCATGCGACTCGTGGCAGACGACACCGCGGGATCGAAGCGCAATTACTACAGCGACGCGCGGCCCGTTGCGAGTCAGCCAATGAATACACAAATATCTATAATTATTTTTTATAGCTCCTTACCACGAAGATGTATATAGCTGAGGGAGAATGCATCATGGTATTATTGTTGTATATCAAATAGAAATAAATATTTATAACTTCGGTATTGGGACAACGTGCAAATTGCGGAAGAACGAGAAACGTGGAAGTGAATAAGCAAACGGCTCGTGCATTCATAACAATGTGCTCGGCTGTGTTCACCTACGTAATAAAACGTTTTGAGTACACATATTTGCACAATATTTGTGAAAGGCGCTATAATCGATTATGATATATATAAGAAGTCTCTTATTCCGTTACAAATAATAATACTTAATCAACAACAGAAATTTTATTATTATTATTATTATTATTATTATTATTATTATTATTATTATTATTATTACTGTTGTTGGTGGTGGTGTTGGTGGTATTGCTCTTGTTTTGTATTATTAATAACAATATCAGCAACAACAACTATCATTATCACAACTGATGGTGGTGGCTGTTGCTGGTGGTGGTATTTTTGTTGCTGAAGTTGTTATTAATAGTAATAATAATAATCTGCGGTGGGCGGTGGGCGGTGAGCGGTGGGCTGGCGCCCTGCCCGGGGTTTGTTTCCTGCCTTTTTTGGCTGGGATTGGCTCCAGCAGACCCCCGTGACCCTGTAGTTAGGATATAGCGGGTTGAATAATGGATGGATGGGTGGATAATAATAATAATAAGTTGCTGTTGTAAATGCCAAGGCCTTTGCAACCCTGAAATGGATAATAATAATAATAATAAATAATAATAATAATAATAATAATAGTTGTTGTTGTTGTAAATGCCACGTCCTTTGCGACCATGATTATTATTATCATTAGTATTCGTTTAAGTAGTAGCTATATGATTCATTATTATTTCAATTCGTTTATTTTCACTAATTTCAGAAAATTCAATCTCGTTAACATTATTTAATATCACGACGCATTTTTACAGTATATCTGCATTTTTCTTTTCCCGTCCCATACGAATCGACACTTCATGTTGCTCTGAGTTTTGAATTAAGAAAAGGGTCGAGTCCCTTCGGATACATTTGTAAGTCTGGTATGTGGACAGAGACGGAGCTCCAGAAAATCCGTGTTATTCCAGCAAATCAGATACCACGGAATGCTAACGAGAGACCTGCAAGTTTAAACGCCTTGACGGAAGTTGCTGGCCGCAGGGTCACCGACAACAGACAGGCGCAGCCTTGGAGCTCCACAAAGCCACGTTCTAATCGCGATCTGAAGCTGATATGTTGTTCTTCGGCATCTTTGAACAATTTGTTTGGGACTGCAATAACATTTGTGAACAATAAAGTCGAGGGAAAAAAAATGTACCGTTTATAGAGTGTGCGCAGTGCAGCCCACGTTACATGTACACGTTTAACGCAGTCGATGTGATTTAAGATGTGCGCGTATTGATACAATAATTTAAATACAATACTCTTGAATTTTATTATGTTATCTCTTTGCTTTGTTAGTGTAATGGGTGTTCGCATTGTCTAGTCTCTGCCCTCCGTTACAAATACAAGGCTGCTTACTCATACGAACAGAGTGACTTTATGTGGTCAGTTGGTTATTTATAACAACTGCATCTCAGATAATGAAAGTTATACTGGATAATGACGCCCGACAAATAATAATAACAATAACAACAACAACAATAACAATAATAACAAAAATAATAATAATATATCCTTCCATCATCCACCAATACGTTTTCCTAACCTGCTTGTCCAGGACAGAGTCGAAGAAGAACTAAACCCTAACTGAGCAAGCAAAGGGCGCAAGGCAGGAACAACACCTGGACAGGATGACATTTCATCGCAGAGTGCATACAACGAATGTAACTGTTATCTATCTATGCCATACGAGGAGAGTTTTACTGTTAAGTAAAAGAACCATCCATAGAAAGGTCCCCAGAAACCACATTTTAATTAACCCCCATGAAGAAAAAATGATAACTGATTTTTGAAAATGCAATGGCTTCAGGATTTTAAAAATGACTCCTGGACTATCCACAGGCAGGCAGTGTGTGGCACCGGTTAAGACTTTGGACTTCACACCCTGCTGTTGTGGGTTCAAACCGTGCTATCTATCTATCTATCTATCTATCTATCTATCTATTTATCTATCCATATAATAATTATATAGTGCCCTTCATTTCTATCTATCTATATATCTATCTATCTATCTATTATATTATATAGTGCCTTTCATTTCTATCTATCTATCTATCTATCTATCTAATAATTATATAGTGCCTTTCATTTCTATCTATCTATCTATCTATCTAGTGCTCTTCATTTCTATCTATCTATCTATCTATCTAATAATTATATAGTGCCCTTCATTTCTGTCTATCTATCTAATAATTATATAGTGCCCTTCATTTCTATCTATCTATCTATCTATCTATCTATCTATCTATCTATCTATCTATCCATCCTTCGCCTAATTGACCGATTGATTGATCCAGATGCCATAACACTCACGGCGACAGTGAATGGAATTGATCGATATAGAAAACTGTCGGATGGATAGCACAATTCATAAGTGCTGGCAGTTCCAAGCATTTAACTTACACACATAAATAAATCATTGTCTCACTTTGACTACTGTATTCTTTTTTAACTTTCACAAATTTATGTGTACTCTCATAAATAATGCTACCAAGGTATCAATTGGAAACAAAAATGTTCCTTCTGTGCGGTGTTTTGTTTCTTAAAAAAATCCTCATGAATGATCCGAACTTCTGTCTTTTTAGATCTGCAACTGATAGACAACCGTAAATAGTTCAAGAAATCCCAGTGTGTTCCTGGGACTCTCGCTGCCTGCAATAATTTTTTTTATCTTTTAGTGTCCTGCAATATTGAAGATTTCTGTTTTTGTCCACAAATTAGCAACCTTTACCTATAAGTCTAAATAACCAACTTGACATGCAAAGAGCCCTTCACAGAATGAAATAATTGTCCGCAATGAGCTACGAGGAACCACACAATCAGTTAAGTATCATTAGAACCTTTATTCGTAAATATTGGAGATCATCAATCTCAGAAGACTTTTTTTAATATACCTAGAGCCGCAGATTTCAGAATCGCGAAGCCCGATGTCGCACTAAAACAATGTCTAGTAGCTGTAGCTCACACCACTCGTGTCTCCTCCTCAACAGTGACCAGTGTCCAGTAAATACTGCAATTCATCTGGCTGATCCAAGCAAATACAAGTCCTGTTAGAAATATCTTAGCGGAGTCACTCTGTCTCAATCCCGATGGCATAACAGAGAAGAAATAGCAAGGAGGTTAATGTCCGGGTACGAAAACCAATAACTGCAAGGACTAAAGAGGCCGACCGGGGCAGAACAATACTGACTAGATCGTGTGAAAAGCGCTTCTCAAGTGATCGACACACGAAACTGCGGCTTGGCGCCTGCCATACTACTGTGTGGCCGCTAGGGGATCACGCGGTTCGTTTTTTGTACTGATTGATTCTCTGCTCCGCTTTCATCTCTTAGTCCAGAGGGAAGCAGGTTAGGTGGACTGGTGATGCTAAATTGGCCCCTGATTGGTGTGTGTGCGTGTGTAAGCTTGGGAGAGACAGAGAGAGAGTTTAGCCTGTGATGGATTGGTGTCCAGTCCAGAGATTGTTTCTGCCTTTCGCCTGATTACTGCTGGTGTAGGCTCAGAGCTGACCCACAGTCCTGCTCAGGAAGAGTTGGTACAGAAAATGGCTGACTGGGTGGAAGCTGCTGAATTTTGTACACAAGGCAGGCAGTGGGATGCCTTAGGACTTCAGACATTGTGGTTGTGGGTGTGTGTGTGTGTGTGTGTGTGTGCCCTGCGGTGGGCTGGCACCCTGCCCGGGGTTTGTTTCCTGCCTTGGGGGTCACATACTGTCAGTGGGATTTAAACCCACATTTCACTTCACCTGTCTGTGCTCCAACTGGGTGAAAGAAAGAAATGTAACTTGTTGTACCACAAATGCTCTACATTGCCTTGATTTTATTATTTGGTGTAATCTAAATAATAATAATAATAATAATAATAATAATAATAATAATAATAATAATAATAATTGAAGTTTGCATGTTCTCCTGGTGTCTGCGTGGGTTTCATCCGGGTGCTCCGGTTTCCTCCCACAGTCCAATGACATGCATGTTAGGTGCATTGGCGATTCTAAATTATCCCTAGTGTGTGCTTGGTGTGTGGGTCTGTGTGTGTGTGCCCTGCGGTGGGCTGGCACCCTGCCCGTGGTTTGTTTCCTGCCTTGCACCTTGTGTTGGCTGGGATTGGCTCCAGCAGACCCCCGTGACCCTGTAGTTAGGATATAAAGGGTTGGATAATGGATGGATGGATAATAAATGTAATAATAATAATAATAATAATAATAATAATAATAATAATAATATAGTGCCTTTCATATCTACAGTATCTATCTATACATCATATAGTGCCTTTCACATCTATCTATCTTCTCTCTATCTATCTATACATTTCACATCTATCTATCTATTATATAGTGCCTTTCACATCTATCTGTCTTTCATATTTATCTGTTTCATGCCATTCATACCTATCTATCTATATGGTGCTTTCACATCTCCTGCCTATCTTTCAATCTATCAACTACATTGTGCTTTTAATATCTCTCTCTATGGAGTGCCTTTCACAGCTGTATTCTATATAGCGCCTTTCATATCTACCCATCTACAGTATCTATCACTGGTGGTGTAGTGAGTAAGTGTTTCCACTTCAGTCTCTGAGGCTGTGGGTTTAAGTCCCTCTTCTGAGCAGGTCACTACACCTGCCTGTGCGCCAAATGGAAAAACTAAGGAACTGTAAGCAGCTGTATCTCAAATGATGCAAGCCTCCTGTATGAAGGTGTCATCCTAATAATAAAGTGCCTTTCATATCTATCTACTCTTTACGTATGGACTATTTAGTGATTTTCATATTTATATTGTCCCTTTCACATCTACCTACTGTAAAATGCCTTTCATGCTTACCTGTATATCTATATAGTGCATTTCACATCTATCGACTCTCTGGTGCTCTTCACAGCTATCTCCTACATAGCGCCTTTAATATATCTATATACAGAGTGCCTTTCAAATCTATCCATCTATAAACCACGGCAGGCAGTGCGGTGGTTGTGGGTTCAAATCGTGCTACAGAGAGTGAGACCCTCATCAGGTCACTACACATGCCTGTACACAAACTGGAAAAACGCTCCAAATCCGAATCGTGGGTTCAAGGCAGGCACCATTCCTGGACGGGACGCCATTCCTATTACATTTCACAATTCTGCTTCACACAGCTGTGCGCGGTTACCTTCTTCAAAGCTTCTCCGCTGAAAGATGCCAAGCGTTAATCCGGCCACAAGCGGCGCTCTAGTCCAACGAAGTCCCACACGATGCTCCGGTTGGCTTTTTTTTTTTCCTGGGCTTTTCAGACTGAAAGTATAAAAAAACAAAAATCTGATTTGAGGTTGTAGAGGGAGCAATATGGTCACCCTCGCCTAAGCTGACATTAAAAAAAGAGAAAAGCGGGCGAAGCGGCGTGTGAGCACTGAACGCCTTTGGCCGCTCGCCCCACACGCTCTTCACAGCCCGTTTGTTTGGTTCGGTGTGGTGTTTTCCCAAACCCCGATGAAAGTGGCTCCCTCTACTGGTCACTGGCCGCAACTCGGCGCGCCCCCAGCAAACAGAGGCGAAGCAATAAAACATTTTAATGAGCGAGCGAAGTTTCTTCGCCGAGCAGATCTTTCCGTGAATTTGTTTTCATTTCCTTGACCCTCTGATGACTGATGAAAAGCTTTTCGTCACGCAGGATGCTGTCGGGCTTCCTCTCTGCCGCTTGCCAGACACGAGGAGCGGCGTACATTTTCAACACACGAGCATCGCCAGTGACCGTGGGTGGGGTTTTGACTGAGGAGATGGGGTTGGTGGGTGGGTGCCCAGAGCTACCTCAATTACCAAATAACCAAGACCACCCACGATAGCAAATCGGGGGGCCGTTACGAGTGAGTTATGAGGTTCTCAGATTATATTTTATATAGCGACTTGAACACGGTGACGGCCATGTTTACTACCAAGCCCTGGAGTAAGCCGAAGGGGAGCGGATCGTGAGCTAAAGCCTCTCGTGAACTTTCATCAAGCCCACCAAAAACACGGGATGGGGCAAAAATCCAAATTCTGTAATCAGGGGTCGTGCTCCTGAAAGAAATGAGCATTAGAACGAATTCAGGAATAGACAAAAGCAGCAAGGAGGTCAAAAAACAGAATCCGTATTGAATTATAGCGCCTTTCATAAGAAAAATTGCTTTACAGAACGTATTGATTATACAGCCTTCATTATTATATTAAAATGCTACACGGGCAGCCCTACGTGAACGCGCGCTCGTCGGGGTTTTATGGAGCCCTATGGGTGGCGTCTTATAAAAGTGCTATATAAGAACGGCTGAACGGTCACAATCACATCTCAAAGTAGCACATCGAAAAGGGGGCATCTCACGTAGCCCCTTTCGTATAAGGAAAACTATAATCAGCAATTAGCGGATGGATCTGACAGTCCGTCGGTCTGTCACAGGTTAACATGACACGCAATGCAATTTATCCCAACGTGAACGTTTTATATAGCGCCTTTCAAAAGAAAAACCGTCAGCAATTTTCTTTAACCGCGGATTAATCTGTCAGCCTTTAATGGAGTGAAGTTCAGCACAGGTTGACGAGGCAATTCCTTAAAAATTGAATGTTTTATAGAGCGCCTTTGACCAGGGAAACCATCGACCATTCACATTACCATCTGATTAATCTGGCGGTTCGTCTTTAATATTGAAAGTTTTTCTTTGGCAGACACAGGGAACACGGCAACGGATCATTTTATATTGCGGCATTCGTAGCAGCGACGGATTTTATTATCCGACTACTCAGGCAACCGGCCTTGCTTTAATTTAACTCACTCCCTTATTCTGGCATAATATGCGGTGATCAAAAACTTGTATTTTACATCAGGAAAACCGTCAACGTGGACCTCTACACGCTAACTAATTTGTCATTTGTTTAACTTCTTTCTGACGTGGTGACGTATTCAAAGTGAATATTTTATATAGCGCCTTTCATGAGGGAAAAAACGTCAACAACACGGTTAATAAGATGATTCATCTGTCATTTTTTCATTTATTTCAGTTATTTTACAGGTGGACGTGGCCATTCATTTAAAATATATAGAGCCTTTCATATGGATAGCCATGAGCAATTCATATTGATATCTGATTAATCTGGCAGTTTATTTAAGATTTTTCATATCGGCAGATATAGCGAACTTGGTAATGCATTAAAATTTCGTAAAGAAAAATATCAGGTATTGATTTTCATATCCGATTAATCTGACAGTCGGCCTTTTATTTACATGCACAACATGTATTAATCAAAAAAGTATTTTCATATAGCGCCTTACATGAGGGGAACCCTGTCAACAATGACCTCTACACGCTGATTAATCTGTAGGTCATTTTATTACTTCGCTGCTCTTACAGGTTGCGTAAATAACTAAAAGTTGAATATTTCATATAGCGCCTTTCACAAGAGTAAGCATCAAGAAGCGATGTTATCATGTGACGGATCTGGCCGTCCTTCTTTGTTTTCGTTGAGGTCTTTCACAAGCTGACGTAACATGTATAACAATTCATGAAATGGCATTTTTATATAGCGTCTTGGTAGCTGCTGCCTCCCAGTAAGGAGACCTGTGGTTCACTTCCGGGTCCTCCCTGTGTGGAGTTTGCATGTTCTCTCCTTGTCTGCATGGGTTTCCCCACAGTCCAAAGACATGCAGGTTAGGTTCCTTGGCGATCCTAAATTGTCCCTAGTGTGTGTCTGTGTGCCCTGCGGTGGGTTGGCGCCCTGCCTGGGATTTGTTCCTGCCTTGCCCTGTGCTGACTGGGATTGGCTCCAGCAGACATCCGTGACTCTGTGTTAGGATATAGCGGGTTGGAAAATGACTGACTGACTGTCTATAGCGTCTTACATGAGGAATACCGTCAACCATAACCTTTACCCGCCGATTAATCCGCCAGTCTTTAATTTATTTAAATTCTTTCACAGTTTGATATGGCAGTTCACTAAAAGGTGATTTTTTATATAGCGCCTTTCATAACCTTACCATCAACAATTTATATTACTATCTGATTAATCTGGCAGTTCGTCTTTGTGTAAAGTCAGACTCGGCGATCTTGGCAATTAATTAAATTTACCTTTTATAGCGGCTTTCATGATTTTATTAACCGATTAATCAGGCAGTCAGTCTTTACTGTATTTAAGGTGTTTCACAGTTGGAGATGACATGTATTTCAATTAATTACCAAGCATTTTATATAGCGCCTTTCATACAGAAGACTACCTACAGATGTCAGTGAGTCTTTATGTTATTTCGGGGCTTTCACTGCTTGACATGGCACGTCTCTAAGTGACATTCTCGCTCACAAAACAACACAACAGGAGTTTTCAGACATTCAGCACAGGCTGTGCCAGTTGCAAGTGGCACAAAGTAAAAACCAGTCCTGGACGGGCCGCCTGTCGTCATTTCTTTCTTTGAACCAATCCGCACGCAGATGTTACCTGTGATTAGCTCATAATGCACACGCACGCGCACTAGGGGTCTTGCTGAGAAGAGACAACTCACCGAACACACGCGTCTTTGTCATAAACACAAAGCTGGCGAGAACATGCAAATACCACACAGAATATGAAAAAAAATTGACAAACGCGAGAAGACCATTCAGTCCATCAAGCGTGTCGGCTTTGCTAATAGCTAAGCGAACCCAACTGGAAAGTGTTGTGTAAACAACGTCATCTGCCACGCCAATGCGGGGTTCTCTGAGGGCAGGAAGCAGAGATAGCCTCAAAATCACGACTCTGGTGGGACTCGAACCCACAACCTTTGAATCACTTCTCCTGAGTGCTTATACTAGAAGTCCAATGCGCTATCCATTGCGCCACAGAGCCACACAATCCTTCGGGCGACAAACGATCTAAAAACAACATACTGGATTGGGACACCGCCGTGACACCTGTCAAAAACAGCTGCTAACAAACCAGTCAATTCAGAATCAATGTTTATTCTATATAGCACATTTCAGAACATAAGTAATGCCTTTATCCATCTTTTGTAGAAATGTAACATTCTGCAAATACTTTTGATTTTATATAGCGCCTTTCACATTAAATGCAGCAGCCAACAATTAGATTTGTGAAAATGCTGTCATATGCGCTCAACACTTGATTCTTATTCCATCCATTTTCTGAACACACTTATTCCAATGCAGCACTCAAACCGTAATGTATATAGCGCCTTTACGGGGGTTGAGTATTACATATTCTTTAAAAGCGCTTTATAACTTTAGTCAAGTCAGAGGTTTTTTTTTCTTTTGAATTTTCTTTCTGGTTATCATTCTGGTTTAAATGAGGTGTAAATGGGGTAATATGACTATCTGCCATAATATTAAAATATGTATTTATTTATTTTAAAAATGTAAAATTACCTAAGGACAAATATCTATCTATCTATCTATCTATCTATCGATCTATCTATCTATCTATCTAACTATCTATTATATAGTGCCTTTCATCTATCTATCATATAGCACCTTTCATTTATATTTATCTATTTATCTATTTTATAGTGCCTTTCATCTATCTATCTATCTATTATATAGTGCCTTTCATCTATCTATCTATCTATCTATCTATCTATCTATTATATAGTGCCTTTCATCTATCTATCTATCTATCTATCATACAGCGCCTTTCTTTTCTATCTATCTATCTATCTATCTATTATATAGTGCCTTTCATATCTATCTATCTATCTATCTATCTATTATATAGTGCCTTTCATATCTATCTATCTATCTATCTATTATATAGTGCCTTTCATCTATCTATCTATCTATCTATCTATCTATCTATCTATCTATCTATTATATAGTGCCTTTCATATCTATCTATCTATCTATCTATTATATAGTGCCTTTCATATCTATCTATCTATCTATCTATCTATCTATCTATTATATAGTGCCTTTCATATATATCTATCTAGTGCCTTTCATATCTATCTATCTATCTATCTATCTATCTATCTATCTATCTATCTATCTATCTATCTATTATATAGTGCCTTTCATATCTATCTATCTATCTATCTATCTATCTATCTATTATATAGTGCCTTTCATATCTATCTATCTATCTCTATCTATCTATCTATTATATAGTGCCTTTCATATCTATCTATCTATCTATCTATCTATCTATCTATCTATTATATAGTGCCTTTCATATATATCTATCTGTCTATCTATCTATCTATTATATAGTGCCTTTCATATCTATCTATCTATCTATCTATCTATTATATAGTGCCTTTCATATCTATCTATCTATCTATCTATCTATCTATCTATCTATCTATCTATCTATCTATCTATTATATAGTGCCTTTCCTATCTATCTATCTATCTATCTATTATATAGTGCCTTTCATATCTATCTATCTATCTATCTATCTATCTATTATATAGTGCCTTTCATATCTATCTATCTATCTATCTATTATATAGTGCCTTTCATATCTATCTATCTATCTATCTATCTAATATAGTGCCTTGTGTGTTTTCATTCCGGGTGACCAAATCGACGGCTCAGCTGTTTTCTTAACTGGATTAGATTTGGGCCTAAAATGGAAACTGGAAGACAGAAAGATGCAATCCCACCACTGCATCCCTAAGAGTTTTGCTTTCGCCACCCATTTTTGAAATATAATTGTAGGAGCCAAGTATTTTAGACAATATGACGATAATTCAAGGCACTATATGGAATTTCCTCCGCTTCTTTCATGACAGTGTAGAAGAATGAGGCCTCAAATAAAAAGAAAGTCCCACCTAACGACTCCCCATTTTAAACAAAGGGCCACCCCCCTAACCCAACTTTCCTTGGAGCTCTGAAGGTCAGTTTTCTCCATAGCCCCTGCCCAAAGCCCCCCAAGCCACAGACGCCTCAGAGCAAAAAAAAAAAAAAAGTCCAAATCACTGATTTATGACAGGAAATGGCACAGCAGCTTTGATCTTCGCAGAGGACGCAGCCCAGAATCAAGTGCAATAAACAAATAACCTTAAAGAGAAGATAAAAGCCGCCTGTGGACAGCCATAAACGCTCCACCCTCACCCAGGGGTCTGCTGCCCCTCCAGGACCCCCACCCCTCCTGCCAACGCTAGGCTCTCAGATTCTTTCTTTTCAGGCAAAAGGGATTTTTTTTCAGCTGCTTTTATCTGCCTGGACTCCTCTTGGCTTTAATGCCCCCTCCGGGGAAAGAGACGGAGTGATTAACACCTCGCCTTCTGAAGGTTTTATTGCCCCCCATCAAGGCAGAGCTGCACAGAGACGCAAAAATGCCAATAGTCTTATCTGGCTTTGCCCACAGTCCCTGCAGGCCTGGCAATAAAAAGGAGCCAGCAACTGTCAACCCCCAGCTCCCAACATACATTCCACATCTCCAAGGAACATGGGGGTCCTAACAGTCTAAGGAACCCAAATCTTCAACACCACTGCCCTGGCATTAGACAAGGCTGCCTGTCATTAAGGGTGCAGTTTAGTCTTAGGGGTCTTAAAGATGGTGGGAGGGGGTGGGGTTGACCTCTGAGTCAGACAACGGTCGAAGTGAGCAGTGTTTGGAATTGGGATCTGGGGGTCTTGTGGGGGCTAACAGTCAAATACATCCAGTGGGGGAGTTCAGAGAGCGCCCCCATGCGGCTGACGAAGCATTAAGCGCTTTGGTGGGCTCGGCGGGGGATGGGTAGGACAGAAAGAACAGAGCAAAGTCTTCGGTCTTATAGCCTTGCGAAGGTTGCCCTCTGCTGGAATATTCAGGCATGGCAACTTGCACAGGCAGGCAAGTCTGCCAGAGACCGTCGGGAAACCGAGCAGGAATTCTAATGAGGAATGAGCGAAAGAAACTGGGAATTTGAGACTTTTGTTTTAACAACGTCGGCCATAAAAAATGTGTTTGTGCTTTGTGAAGACAGGCTGAAGTGAAGGCAGACACAGTGAGAGGAGAACTTAAATGTTTGATATCATGGTATAAAGTGCCTTTCATATCCCAACATCTAGCTAGCTAATATATGGATAATAATAGATATTTTATATCTATCTGTTTATCAGTCTGTCTTTTATATGCTGTCTTTTATAACTATCTCTTTCTCAGTTATATAGTTCATTTCTATCTATCTATCTATCTATCTATCTATCATATAGTGCCTTTCACATCTATCTATCTATCTATCTATCTATCATATAATGCCTTTCACATTTATCTATCTATCTATCTATTATATAGTGCCTTTCACATCTATCTATCTATCTATCTATCTATCTATTATTTATCTATCTATCTACCTATTATAAACTGACCCAGAATTCTGTTTTTGCGACCGCAATATTCTAACCGCAGGGATGAGTAAAAGGAGCGCAGACTAACACGCAGTGCTAGGACCACTTCAATGTTTTGTTGTGGAGCTACAAGTCTAGTGTGGCGTTGACGTTAACAAGTGTCCTCACGCACCACGGACATTTTCACTCACGCAGCATGTGTGTAAACACACACACACACACACACGCACACACACACACACACACGCTCACACACACACACACACGCTCACACCCACACACACACTCTCGCGCGCACCCGTCACAGCAGGTCGCCTCCAGGCGGAGAGGAATGTCCGCCTGCACTCAAGAGTCCAGCTGCCTCCTCGTTTCCTTCCTGTTTGCTTAACGAGGTGTGAGGACGGCCATAAATCGTCCCTACGGGACAAAGACCCCCGAACTGCGAGCTGATTGTCTTGAGCCAACGGCCCGCGGAGCCCGACGGCTGGCATCTCGTTAAAGGAGCTGCTCATCGCGCATGCGTACGCTGCGAAACGGCAGACCTCCGAAATAGCGAGTAGCAGCCTTGAAATTCACGAAGGCGACCCAGTTAGGAGAAAACCAAATGCCCCTTTCGTTCACTGTCGCGTGTGTGTGTGCGCGCGCGTATGAAGCCCGAGATTTCAAACAGAAGTCTACAATTCTGACCCGCGTGAGCGCGTGCGTGACCTGATTGAAGACAAGCGCGCGCACGTTTATCAGACTGCATGTCAGAGTGTAGAGATACAGCAGTGTTTCGTGTATGTGTACTACATAATAATAATAATAATAATCATAATAATAGTAATAATAATAATGTGCTCTGCTTATTCTCAAAGCGCTACATACAGTATATATATATATATATATATATATATATATATATATATATATATATATATATATGTGTGTGTAAAAAATGGGAAATATGCCGTGTCCGTTCACATCCACGTTTTCTTCCAAGACTGGAGCTTTATAGGGTCACTATAGTCACGGGCAGGTGTGAATCTGTGGTGTATACCCTATGGGGTGCAAGTAGGGGTTGATCCAGATGATATGTTGCATGGGGGTCCATAGCAGTGGGGGTCCCTAAGGAGCCTTTCTTATTATACAGTGATCGCGGCTCTTCTCCAGTTGAGGCAGATTCAGATGAGGTTATTAATGTTCATGCTGTTTTTTTGTGTGTGTGCAGATCTGTTCTCTGAAGCTCTTTGTTTTTTGTGGGTGGTTCCCCCTAAGAGGCGTGGCCACCCTTACGGCTCATCGCTAAGCAATTACCCCATACCAATAAAAGCAGACTGGGAATTGCAGTCCCTTGCGGTTCATTCTGTTCTACCCTGGCAAAGGTGGTCTTTTCTTTCCAGTGACTGTTATGCTCTTTCAGTTCTCTGGATGTACTGATTCCACTAAATGTTTGCTTAGGTGTATTAGAATACATTTGAACTGAGTTGTTGTTACTTGTTCATCTTAGGGAAGCCTTTCAGTCAAATCTTTTTTGCTCTTTTGAGCTTTTTGTGGCATTTTTCCTTTTTTTATAAAGAAAGTCTGCCGTTATTCATTTTTTTCTGCCTCGCTTTTCACAAACCAGGGGTTGACGGTGATCCTCTGTCTTGTGGAGCAATTGGATGATTTGTTTTGGTCCAGTCCTAATTTTTTGCTGGACATTTTGATTAGTTTTTGGGCTAATCCTTATGTTTTTTGAACATTCTGAAACCATTTGACCAGGTGCCAGCCTTTCCCATGGGTCACTCAGCCTACTGGAAAGTGAACCTTTTCTGGGCAGACACTGCCCAGTTTTCCACCCTTGTTTGCTATTGTTGTGTTCTGGAAATCACATAATGTGGTTTGAAAGGTGCAAAAGGGAAAGATTTGGGTGCGACCCCCGACTTTCTTGCCCCTTCTGATCTCTAATCTCCCAGACTTGAAGAAGCCTGGAAGATGAACCGTAGCCCCGCCTCTGGTCACACCCCTTTTGTCTGTCTCCACCCAACATGAGCTCTTTGTCCTTTGCTGGACAAACATGGAGAAGGACACCCCAGTGATGACGTCTACTGCATCCAATGACATTCCCTTCTTCTTCTTTTAAACCAAATCCAGCGGCTATTAAGTTTGGTAACCCCCTGGTACCCCTAATGTGTTTTTTTTTAATGTCTGTTATCACATTATATGTGCGTGTGTGTGTGTCCGTCATTAATTTGTCATTTGTGAAGTTTGCATTGTGAACTCTGAGCCTGCGCTTGGTGAAGGGCGCTATATAAAAATAAGCTAGACTGAACTGAATTGAATCTGCTTGTGTGTTTGTGTGTGTTTGTGTGTGCATACATGTGCACTTATATCTTCTTACAAGAGTGTGTACATGTGTGTGTGTGTGTGCACCTATCCAGGGGGCCTACTGCTCTCTCCACTGCAATCAGAAAATGTCCACCCGTGTGCCGTATGTTGCATGTCACGTGTGTTGGTCCCCAGTTGCCCCAGTCAGGTGGTCCAGAGCAGGGCGCCATGTGACGTCTCCCACCAGCCATTGAGCTGCCATTCATCATCACGCGAGCAGCTCCGCCAGCAGTGACACGTCTCGCCGGGCGTCCATAAATAAGCCTTACGGCACCCAAAGCCATTTTTACTTTGTTCTCTCAAACAAAGCTCAGGCTCCCCTGCGCCCACACCACCATTGGTGCCCCCATCGCTGCACCCGTCACATCCATATCTCATATGCCGCCAATCTGAATTATGTGACACAGATCCCATTACGCCGGGGCCGTTGTTTGCCTTTTGAAAAATAACATTACACTTCTTCTCTCACCGGCCATAAAAGATCTGAAGCTCCCCGGCTTTGCTTGTGCCCACCCTCCTCGGTTCATCTGGGACGGGTGGGCCTCACTGTTTGTAAAAGGATACGCTTGGCTCTGCTGAATCCCAGCCTCCTGTTCTGCTGTAGCGCACTCAAGTCTTCAGGGAGCCAGCAGGTGCCACCCCAACAGGGCACCAACAGGCAAACACAACACACCTGGGTGTTAAGGGGCACGTGGCTATCCAGCAGGTGGCGCTGTGGAAAAACAACAGAGCTGCATTGATGTCCAGGATCTGCAGGACTGGGCCAAAGACTTGAGAACAGTTCACCAGACATTGCTAGATTGATGTTTGAAAGTCTCCGATATTAGCCAATAATCCCCAATAAAAACTTAAAGATGGATGTTCCAGCACACAGAAAATGAATACAGCAGCTAATAATGTGACAGCAGAGGAGGTGAGACTTGTGCTTGCTATTACCCAAAGAAATAAAAACTCCCAAAAAAGAAATCTCCATCATATTTTTCTGGTGTCTCGTAGACAATGATGAAATCAGAAAGAAATAAAATGGAGGCACTTCCATTTGTTTCATGCTTCTCAGATCCCACCGCTAACACCATCCTGGAAAAGATAGCCTGGGCAATAAAGAGCTCTGATTGTCATTTAACAGATCTCTGTGATGTAGGAGCAACACAGTGGTGGTGGACTCCATGCAGGGCCGGATTACCACGAAACTGGGCCTGATGCTGCAGCTCAAAAAAGGCCTATTTTTTCTCTGCATTGGCGCACGTGCATTCGACTCTCACCGTACACGTGCGCTCAGACCGACCGAGGAGCCTTTATTACTTGTGACGCAACCAGCCAGCCTTTATTGAACGTGAATAATAATAACGACGTAATATCGTAACAACTCGAGATTAACATCAAGCTACGTAACATCAACATTCAATAGTCTGAAAAGTGCACTTAATGCAGAAAAGGCTAAACCAGATCAACTTAACCTGGGCATACCGTGCATCCGGAAAGTATTCCCAGCGCATCACGTTTTCCACATTTTGTTATTTCACAGCCTTATTCCAAAATTGATTCAATTCATTTTTTTCCTCAGAATTCTACACACAACACCCCACAATGATAACGTGAAAAACGTTTACTTGAGGTTTTTCAAATTTATTAAAAATATAAAAATTGAGAAAGCACATGTACCTAAGTATTCACAGCCTTTGCCATGAAGCTCCAAATTGAGCTCTGGTGCATCCTGTTTCCCCTGATCATCCTTGAGATGTTTCTGCAGCTTCATTGGAGTCCACCTGTGGTAAATTCAGTTGATTGGACATGATTTGGAAAGGCACACACCTGTCTATAGAAGGTCCCACAGTTGACAGTTCATGTCAGAGCACAAACCAAGCATGAAGTCAAAGGAATTGTCTGTAGACCTCCGAGACAGGATTGTCTCGAGGCACAAATCTGGGGAAGATTACAGAAAAATGTCTGCTGCTTTGAAGGTCCCAAAGAGTACAGGGGCCTCCATCATCTGTAAGTGGAAGAAGTTCAAAACCACCAGGACTCTTCCTAGAGCTGGCCGGCCATCTAAACTGAGCGATCGGGGGAGAAGGGCCTTAGTCAGGGAGGTGACCAAGAACCTGATGGTCACTCTGTCAGAGCTCCAGAGGTCCTCTGTGGAGAGAGGAGAACCTTCCAGAAGGACAACCATCTCTGCAGCAATCCACCAATCAGGCCTGTATGGTAGAGTGGCCAGACGGAAGCCACTCCTTAGTAAAAGGCACATGGCAGCCCGCCTGGAGTTTGCCAAAAGGCACCTGAAGGACTCTCAGACCATGAGAAACAAAATTCTCTGGTCTGATGGGACAAAGATTGAACTCTTTGGTGTGAATGCCAGGCGTCACGTTTGGAGGAAACCAGGCACCGCTCATCACCAGGCCAATACCATCCCTACAGTGAAGCATGGTGGTGGCAGCATCATGCTGTGGGGGGCAGGAACTGGGAGACTAGTCAGGATAAAGGGAAAGATGACTGCAGCAATGTACAGAGACATCCTGGATGAAAACCTGCTCCAGAGCGCTCTTGACCTCAGACTGGGGTGACGGTTCATCTTTCAGCAGGACAACGACCCTAAGCACACAGCCAAGATATCAAAGGAGTGGCTTCAGGACAACTCTGTGAATGTCCTTGAGTGGCCCAGACTTGAATCCGATTGAACATCTCTGGAGAGATCTTAAAATGGCTGTGCACCGACGCTTCCCATCCAACCTGATGGAGCTTGAGAGGTGCTGCAAAGAGGAATGGGCGAAACTGGCCAAGGATAGGTGTGCCAAGCTTGTGGCATCACATTCTAAAAGACTTGAGGCTGGAATTGCTGCCAAAGGTGCATCGACAAAGTATTGAGCAAAGGCTGTGAATACTTATGTACATGTGATTTCTCAGTTTTTTATTTTTAATAAATTTGCAAAAACCTCAAGTAAATTTTTTCACGTTGTCATTATCGGGTGTTGTGTGTAGAATTCTGAGGAAAAAAATGAATTTAATCCATTTTGGAATAAGGCTGTAACTCAACAAAATGTGGAAAAAGTGATGCGCTGTGAATACTTTCCGGATGCTCTGTATTGTCACCCTAACTACTGCGCTGGTGCTGCTTACTTATATTGCTGTTTTTCGAGCCTTATGAAATATACAGTGGGTACGGAAAGTATTCAGACCCCCTTCGATTTTTCACTCTTTGTTATATTGCAGCCATTTGCTAAAATCATTTCAATTCATTTTTTTCCTCATTAATGTACACACGGCACCCCATATTGACTGACAAAAAAAAAGAATTTTTGAAATTGTAGCAGATTTATTAAAAAAGAAAAACTGAAATATCACCTGGTCCTAAGTATTCAGACCCTTTGCTCAGTTTTTAGTAGAAGCCCCCTTTTGAGCTCATACAGCCAGGAGTCTTCTTGGGAAAGATGCAACAAGTTTTTCACAACACCTGGATTTGGGGATCCTCTGCCATTCCTCCTTGCAGATCCTCTCCAGTTCTGTCAGGTTGGATGGTAAACGTTGGTGGACGGCCATTTTTAGGTCTCCCCAGAGATGCTCAATTGTGTTTAAGTCAGGGCTCTGGCTGGGCCATTCAAGAACAGTCACAGAGTTGTTGTGAAGCCACTGCTTCGTTATTTTAGCTGAGTGCTTAGGGTCATTGTCTTGTTGGAAGGTAAACCTTCGGCCCAGTCTGAGGTCCTTAGCACTCTGAAGAAGGACTTTCTTGGTGGGCATCTCACGTAGCCAGGGCCATCATAACAGCATCATAGGCCGCCTGGGCTGTGCTGTGCACTGGGACCCCTATACCTTCACAACCACTCAGCAAGTCACAACATACATAGATTAGCATAAGAAAGACAACAAAACTCCAAAACTCGGCCAAAGTCGTAGAGCTCCTCAGGCTTTTTCTGTGCTGAATGCTCCACTCTGGCACTTCTACTCCATGAGCTAATATGCCGGCTCCCCTTTGTTGGATCTACACGTAGGTCTCTCCCCAACCCTGCCGTCTTTGTTCAGGTCTGGGTGGCACACACACCCATCCCAATTTCAATTTCTTGTTTGCCAGGCGCTCAGTGACTCAAGAACGGTTCAACAGACTTTGGTGGATTGATTTTTTGAAGTCTCTGATTTTAGCCAATCATCGACAATAAAGACCTGAAGATGGATGTTCCAGCACACAGAAAATGAACAAATCAGGAATGAAAACTCCCAAAGGAGATCTCCATCATATCTTTTTGGTGTCTCCCAGACAACAACGAGATCAGAAAGAAATAAAATGGAGGCACTTCCTTTTGTTTCATGCTTCTTGGATCCCACTGCTGACACCATCCTGGAAAACATACCCTGGACAATAAAGAGCTTTGATTGTCATTTAACAGATCTCTGTGATGTAGGAGCAATGCGGTGGTGATGGACTTCATGTACTGCTTTAGACCAAGTGAAGAACATGACGGACCACCTATGGCCCACCGACTTATTACTATAAATTTCCGCATTACAAATACATTACAGTTACCACATTCATGTACTCATGTAAAGATCAGTGTTAGACCTACAATGCCATGAAGAAGAGCGGACACACAAACTCCATCCATCCATCTATCCATCCATTATCCAACCCACTATATCCGAACTACAGGGTCATGGGGTCTGCTGGAACCAATCCCAGCCAACACAGGATGTAAGGCAGGAAACAAACCCTGGGCAGGGCGCCAGCCCACCGCAGGGCACGCAAACACAAAAAGTGAATTAGTACTCTTGTTGGGAAACATTCTCCTCATTTAAATGCAGTGCTGTACTTGTGGAAGGTGACCTAAGAAAGACAACAAAGCCCCGAACTCGGCCAGACTCTTGGAGCTCCTCAGGCTTCTTCTGTGCTGAATGCTCCACTCTTGTACTCCTACTCCATGAGCTAATATGCCAGCTTCCCTTAGTGGAATCTACACATAAGAACTGCCATCTTCGTTCAAGTCTGGGTGGCACACACACCTGTCCCGATTTCAATTTCTTGTGTGCCAGGCACTCAATGACTCAAAAACAGTTCAACAGACTTCATATTTAATTCATGTTTAGTAGTCTCCGATTTTAGCCAATCATCGACAATAAAACCTGCAGATGGATGTTCCAGCACACAGAAAATGAGTACAAATCAGGAATGAAAACTCCCAAAGGAGATCTCCATCATATCTTTTTGGTGTCTCCCAGACAACAACGAGATCAGAAAGAAATAAAATGGAGGCACTTCCTTGTGTTTCATGCTTCTTAGATCCCACCGCTGACACCATTCTGGAAAACATAGCCTGGACAGTAAAGAGCTCTGATTGTCATTTAACAGATCTCTGTGATGTAGGAGCAATACGGTGGTGATGGACTCCATGTACTGCTTTAGACCAAGTGAAGAACATGACGGACCACCTATGGCCCATTGACATATTACTATAAATTTTTACATTACAGTTATCACATTCATGTACTCATGTGAAGATCAGTGTTAGGCCTACAATGCCATGAAGAAGAGCAGGTATGCAGACTCAAAAAGTGAGTTAGTACTCTTGTCGGAAAACATTCTCCTCATTTAAATGCAGTGGTGTACCTGTGGAAGGTGACCTAAGAAAGACAACAAAACCCCAGAACTTGGCCAGACAAATGGAGCTCCTCAGGCTTCTTCTCTGCTGAATGCTCCACTCTTGCTCTTCTATTCCATGAGCTAATATGCCGGCTCCCCTTTGTTGGATCTACACGTAGGAACTGCCATCTTCGTTCAAGTCTGGGTGGCACACACACCCGTCCCGATTTCAATCTCTTGCTTGCCAGGCACTCAGTGACTCAAAAACAATGTCACACACGTGCGACTAGGAAGACTTTGTATGGACCAAGCAAAGGTAATTCCACACCAGGCCAGGGGGTGGCGGGGTGCACTAAACCTTCTCCTGTTATCTCAACAGACCAGCAGCGGGAAATCCTGTCTGATTTAAAACAGATGACGTCACTTCCGATTCTGGCGCCTAGAAGATTATCACTTCCGGCACCTACTCTGACTAATGAAGAACATCACTTCCGGTTCCCTTACATCACTTCCTGTCCTATCCCTTAAAACCGTCATCTTGACAAACCATCCTCAGTTCTGTTTTGGACTCGGTATAGAGAACATCTCTGTATTCAGCAAGAATCTTTTGCAGCCAGGAAAAATATACGGGTGGCTGCCCCAAACCTTTTTAAGTGTGTCGAGTCTATTCCTTTTACAATGGACTTCATGTTTAATTCATGTTTAGTAGTCTCCGATTTTATTACCTGCAGATGGATGCTGCAGCCCACAGAAAATCAGTACATCAGGAATGAAAACTCCCAAAAGAGATCTCCGTCATATATTTTTGGTGTCTCCCAGACAACAACGAGATCAGAAAGAAATAAAATGGAGGCACTTCCTTGTGTTTCATGCTTCTCAGATCCCACTGCTGACACCATCCTGGAAAAGATAGCTCTGATAAATAATTGTCATTTAACAGATCTCTGTGATGTAGAAGCAACACGGTGGTGATGGACTCCATGTACTGCTTTAGACCAAGTGAGGAACATGACGGACCACCTATGGCCCACCGACTTATTACTATAAATTTCCACATTACAATACATTACAGTCATCACATTCTTTTTCTCTACAGTTATCGCATACTCATGTGAAGAACAGTGTTAGACCCACAATGCCAAGAAGAAGAGCTGGCACACAAACTCAAAAAGTGAATTAGCAGTCTTATTGGTAGCACTAGGGTGTTGTACCGTGTTAGCCATTATGGATGTTGTGAGAAGTTCAGCAAAATGACCCCTTTTATTGGCTAACCAGAAAGATCAGTAGTGGTACATTTCGGTCTCTTGTATGTCTATGTGATCCATCTTGCCTGAAGAAGGTGCCCGAGTTGCCTCGAAAGCTTGCATATTGTAATCTTTTTAGTTGACTGATTTAAGGTGCCATTTTGCTTGACTTCTCACTGCTCCTATTGGGAAACACGCTCCTCATTTTTATGCAGTGTTACGCCTTTGACAACTTCCCTAGGGGTCTTTAAGAGAAAGAATACGAGAAGGTGGAGTGTGCAAACGCGAGGAGGGAAGGGCGAGAAGATTAAAAAAAAAATAGTGGGGCACCATGGGGTGAGGAGTGAGGAGATCTGGCCAGCGTTACCACACCGCCACTGAGAACTCTTCAGCTTTGTACAACCAACCGGTTTGGGCCACCAAGGGAACTTTGCTAAGAGACCCCCTTGAAGTAGAAGCCGCCCCCCACATTAGACCAGTGAAGTGTTTAATTGGGCTTTCCCAAGCCCACACTGCCCATGGCGTGCTTTCAGTGGCCACTGTGTGCACATTTGCTGGGATTCCTGACTCATAGGGAGAAGAACTCCTTGTAATGGAATTTGACCTGTAATAATAATAATAATAATAATAATAATAATAATAATAATAATAATTCTTTGCATGTATATTGTGCTTTTTCTTGCCACTCAAAGTGCTTTACGTAGTCAGTGGGAAGCCACTTCAACCACCACTAATTTGTAGCGCTCATCTGGATGAAGAGATGGCAGCCATTTTTGTGCCAGAACACTCAGCACACATGAGCTATTAGGTGGTGAAGAGGTGAGAGATAGTTAGCCAATTAGAGACAGGCGATGAGTAGGGGGCCACAATGACCAGGTCATGGTAGGCCATTTCGCCTTGACATTGGGATACCCCCCTACTCTTTACGAAGGATGCCCAAGAAATTGTTAAAGACCGCAGGGAGTCAGGACCTCAATTTTATGTCTCATCCCACATTGGGCCAGTGAGGTGTTTAATTGGGCTTTCCCAAGCTCTCTCTGCCCATGGTGCGGCCACACCATGTGCAACATTTCCTGGGATTCCTCACTCATAGGGAGAAGATCTTCACGCTTCTCCTCCAAGAATCCTTCAAGCCGGCAATCTGAGGAATTCCATCTTGTGACGACATCTCGCTTCAGTTCACGTGCAGGTATGTGGAATATGTGGAAATTGTCGAGACCAGCTGTGGTGGGGCTGGAGCCGATGCCAGCCAACACAGGGTGCAAGGCAGGAAACAAACCCTGGGCAGGGCAGACCCCCGTGACCCTGTAGCGGGTTGGATAATGGATGGATGGATGGGTGTCGAGACCATTGTAACGTAATTATTATTATTATTATTACTCCTCACTGGCCCAATTCAAGGAGGTCCCTTAGCAAAGTTCCACGACTGGCCCAAACTGGCTGGCCACACAAGTTGAAGAAGCCCCTCCTTGTTGGCGCAGTGATGGTGTGGTAACGCAGGCCGATCTCCTCACTTACCGCGTACCATAGCGCCCCGCTTTTATTCTTAACGTTCTCGCCCTTCCTTCACCGCTCTTGGACACTCCACCTTCTCGTATTCTTCCCCTTAAAGTCAGTAATACCTGCAGGCATAGTTCTTGTTCCAGCGGCAGGACCCATAGGAAAATCAAAGGGCTCGGGAGACTCTAAAGAGATCCCCATGACGCATTTTATCACCTTTTCTATTCCTTCTTGCCGTCAACTTCGTCGACAAAATATGATATGAAAGTTTATCAAATTTACAAATGCTGATATCAAAATTTTTAAAGCTGATATCAAATATCTAACTCTTATAGCATACTTAAAACCCGAAAATGTCAGCGTTGTAAGTGCTGATATCGAGGAAAATTAATTACGGTAGATACTCGCGTATATAAGTCGGGTCTTGAAACCCGAAAAATCGATCATAAAATCAGACCCCGACTTATACGGCTGTTCAAAAATGCGACACTTAAATTTATTTATTTTTGTTTTACATCTTCTTGCTTCCTCCAATCTCAGTTTCTCGGACACATCGAATTTTGTTGCAGCACATGCAGTTACCAATTTCTTTCGCCGCTTCAACGACATTGAATTTAAAACCTGCGTCACGTGTTCTTCTGATCGAACGCTCCATCGTAGATAAGGGATGCTCTTACAAAAACGGTGTACGAGGGTGTGAGATACGAAAAACACAAAACAGTGCAAATGTCGCTTCGGAATAGTGCGGGCATTAACGTGTGGTCACATAAAATACATAAAAAAATAAAGGCCGTGTGCTCCGTGGTTCCTCTCTCAGGTGGGTGTTAGCATATCATACTCTCTTGGACCAATAGCGCAAGTTTCCTGCATTCGATTTACACGACCAACATTATAAAATACCAGAAATTATACGGTAAGATCAACTCCCGACTTATCCGTGGGAGAATTTAAACACGACTATATATACGATAGATATCAAATAGTGCAAGTTGAGCAAGTGCAAAGTATTTACGAATAGACGAACAGCAGAGTTACCAGTTAAATGTTGTAAAAACTGTTCGGAGTAACCCTATAGGTTTATTTAGGATTTGAATAAGGAAAGAAGCGACGATGGTGTGTGATTTAGGATGGAAGTGGAAAATACTCTATTGTTACGGCCAACTTATTTTTTTTTTTCTTGATTTTATTGAAATCACACAACATTCCATACAAATAAATCATTTTTTACAAAAAAAAAAAAATCAAACAACCCCTACCCCTGAGAAAGAGAGCTAAGCAAGCAGAGTAAAACTTAAAGCTAGCAAAAATAAGTAAATAGCTAAGTGAATAAAGATAAATGGAGAAGGAAAAAAAGGGGAGAGAATCTGCTTCCTCAGTACTTCAAATTTTCTATTTGACAAATAACAAGAAAACCATTCTATTGCCGTTCCAGATAAACCACCCCACCCGTTACTTGGACCTCTTTTGTAAGTTGCTTTAGATAAAAGCATCTGCACATAACAGTGCAAACGTCGCTTCGGAATAGTGCGGGTATTACCGTGTGGTAACGTAGGCACGATACATAGAAACAAGAAGGCGTGTGCTCCGTGGTTACTCTCTCAGGTGGGCGTTAACATATCGTAATCTCGTGGACCAATAGCGTGAGTTTTCCGCATTCGACTTACACAACAACAACAACATTTATTTCTATAGCACATTTTCATACAAACAGTAGCTCAAAGTGCTTTACATAATAAAGAATAGAAAAATAAAAGACACAATAAGAAAACAAAAATAAATCAACATTAATTAACATCGAATAAGAGTAAGGTCCAATGGCCAGGGGGGACAGAAAAACAAACAAAAAAAAAAACTCCAGACGGCTGGAGAAAAAAATAAAATCTGTAGGGATTCCAGACCATGAGACCGCCCAGTCCCCTCTATACGACCTACATTACAAAATAACGGAAATTATACGGTAAAATCAACTCCCGAGTTATCCGTGGGAGAACATAAACACAAGTATATGCGATAGATATCAAATAGTGCAAGTTGAGCAAGTGCCAAGTTTTTACGAATAAACAAACAGCATAGTTTCCAGTTAAATGTTGTAAAAACTGTTCGGAGTAAACCTAAGTATGTTTATTTATAGTTTGAATACTTTAAAGAAGCGGCACGGTGGCGCAGTAAGGAGACCTGGGATCGCTTCCCCGGTTCTCCCTGCGTGGAGTTATCATGTACTGTACTCCCCGTGTCTGCGTGGGTTTCCTCTCACAGCCCAAAGACATGCAGGTTAGGTGCATTGGCGATCCAAAATTGTCCCGTGGGTGTGCGTGTCCTGCGGTGGGCTGGCGCCCTGCCCAGGGTTTGTTTCCTGCCTTGCGCTCTGTGCTGGCTAGGATTGGCTCCAGCAGACCCCGTGACCGTGTAGTTAGGATATGATGGATGGATACTTTAAGGAATCTATCTATCTATCTATCTATCTATCTATCTATCTATCTATCTATAATTTAAGATGGGAGTGGAAAATATTCTATTGCCGCAGCCAACTTTAAATTTTTCTAATAAAACCATTCTAATGCCGTTTCAGATAAACCATCCCAGCACCCTTTCCTTGGACCTCTTTTGCAAGTTGATTTAAATAAAAGCATCTGTGCACAAAACAGTGCAAACGTTGCTTCGGAATAGTTCGGGTATTACCTTGTGGTTACGTAAACACAATACATAGAAATAAAGGACATGTGCTCCGTGGTGACTCTCTCGGGTGGACGTTAGCATATCATAATCTCTTGGACCAATAACGCGAGTTTTCTGTATTCGACTTATATGACCAACATTATAAAATACCGGAAATGATATGGTATGGGAGAACTCAAACGCGAGTATACTGTATACGGTAAATGTTAAAACAGCCTGCCATAGACCTGTGCATTAATGGAATATCACTGCTTATGGTTCAAAAGAAAAGCGACTTCATTCGTATTAGGTGTCCTTATTACAACATGAATGATATCAAGGGCTCTGATTACGTGAGGAGAACCGCACACAGCTGTCAATTTGCCTTTTTGTGTTAGTGAACACCTGTAATGTTTTATGTCTACGGGCCCACACCATACAAAACTTGGATGTAGCGTCTGGCCAGTCAGTTAATGGCTTCCAGCACAGCCGCTATGACAAAGTGAAGCTTGCTTGAGGTGCTCCTGACCTGTCACCTGACGTGACAACAGGTAACCGATATGAAATGTTCTTCAGTGTGAATACACAGCATTGGCCCTCTGAAATGGGAACTGAAGCACAGTCTGCATGTCATATTCAACACGTGTTTGTTACGTCAACACACATTCTAATAAGGACTGGCTGATATGAATTATTATACATGTGGGTCATCATTGAGAGGGCAAGGCTGCATTTTCCAACTTGACCAGGGGTGTCGCCATTTCCCAAATATTCGCACAGTTCCCCAGTCAAGTTTTCTGTTATAAATCCTGACTGTTAAAAAGGCAATGCAGTATTTGTCAGTGTTCTTTCTTTAATTAAGGTGCAGTCCACCTTGAATTGAGTCATTGTGATTGGCCTGTACTGAACTGGAACTTGGCCAATCAGAGTGCTCCACTTTGAATCCCTGTAGTTTAGCTTGGTGACGTCTCAGCAGTAAAGTAGAAGCTTCATTTGTTAGCTTAATTATATATATGCAGTAAGTAAAAATTAATTGCTTGACCTTAAAGTATGTTGTTTATGTGATTAAGATTTTATTTTTTTAATTTATGTAATGTTTTAGTATAGTTTCTAAAATGTAGAAGTTTAGAGGAGACTAAAGTATGAAGGAAGACCATTTTTTCTATGTATTAGTGCTATAGTGTCCTTATGTATTATATATATATATATATATATGTGTGTGTGTGTGTGTGTGTGTGTGTGTGTGTATAAACTGCTAAAAAAAATTAAAGGACCACTTTTTAATCCGAGTATAGCATCAAGTCAATGAAACTTGTGGGCTATTGATCTGTATCGGGATGAAATTCTTGCACCCATTGTCAGACCCTATACTGGGGCAGTGGGTCCTGGGTTCCTCCTGGTGCACCACAATGCCCAGCCTCATGTGGAGAGAGGATGAAGGAATTGATACCATTGACTGGCCCCCACACTCACTCGCCTGACCTCAATCCAATAGAACACCACTGGGTGGGACATTTGGGTCCATCCGACACCTCAGCCTGTCCTGGAGCTCAGTGATGCCCTGGTCCATATCTGGGAGGAAATCCCACAGGACACCATCCATCGTCTCATTAGGATGTTGTCAGGCGTGGGTTTAGGGCATACAAACTACTGAGTATGATTTGGAGTTGCTGCAACAACATCTTGGCCAAATGGACAGCATCATTTTTTCCCTTTGATTTTTGGGGTGTCTTTGAATTCAGCCCTCTGTAGGTTCATCATTTTCATTTCTATCAGATAATGTGCCATCCTTTTCTTCCTATCACATCACCATATCAGTCCATAGCAGTAGAGACAGATTCATTGGGATCTGGTGAATTTTCAAAGTGTCCCTTTCATTGTTTTGAGAAGTTTAGATAGATAGATAGATAGATAGATAGATAGATAGTGTAGTTGGCAGAATTAGATAGATAGATAGATAGATAGATAGATAGATAGATAGATAGATAGATAGATAGATAGATAGATAGATAGATAGATAGATAGCAGTGATGACTACCATAGCTCCCAAGTCCAGGGTTCAAACTCCCACCTTTGGCTATTCAAGTTTTTCTTTAATACACTGAAAGATATGGGTGTTGGATTAGCGGGTTTGGTGCTTTTGAGTGTACCCTGTGGTCAGCTGGCACACCCCTCAGGGTTGGTGACTGGCTTGTGCCTGATGCTGCTGAGATGTGTTGTGTCATCTAATGTCAATTCTCTAAGATGGGGTAAAGCGCGATTGGACACAGGATAGCTGGATGGTCTGACGTTGTCCTCCAGCATAGTTTTCTGTCCTCGGTTTGAATTTATAGCTCTGATGGTGCCGACCATGTAGCACAGACAGAGCGCCCTCTGCAGGTCGATTCTTTGTGGAGTCATTCATTGAGTTATGGCTGGCTATGTAATTGTATGTTGATGATAGCTTGAAAGAAAGCTGCCCCTCTTTGTAGGCCTGAGGGGGGCCACTGCCTGTATGTGTGAACTTCAGATTCAGAAACCTCAGGAAGAAGAGACCAGCGAGTGCAGATGAATCAAGTGGTGTGGGACAATGAGGCTTACTTGAAAGCTGGATGAACTGGAAATTGAAAGCACTCCATCACAATTCACTATGATGTTAGGAAGCTGGGAATGATCTTTGAGTCATCGTTAAGTTTTGATAAGTAAATTACCAATGGAAGCAAATCTCAAATCTAAAATCTTTTCTCTCACAGAAGGACTTAGAAACAATCATTCATTTTTTTATCACGTCTTGGCTAGACTATTGTAACACCGTGCTCGGTCGCACCTTCAGCTGGTTCAAAACACAGCAGCTAGTACTAAAAAGAAGAGTCCTGTCTCTCCTGTACTGGCCTCTTTCCATTGGCTACCAGTGCAATTTTGCATCTATTTTAAAATTTTGTTATTCGTTTTGAAAGCAGTGCCTGGTCTTATTCCCAAATACATCTGCCATCTCCTTCATCTCCATTCGACATTGTGGGCATTGAAGTCATCTGGACGACTATTCCTCCTAGTGCCAACATCTCGGCTGAAGTCCAGAGGAGGCCGAGCTTTCTCAGTGGGTGCCCTTAGGCTGTGGAATAGTCTGCCTCTCCACATCAGGCCTTCATCTTCTATGGAGGTTTTTAAAACTCGGCGTAAGACCCTCTTCTTCTCTTCCGCCTTTCACTGTGTCTAAGGGTGTGGGCGACGGTGTTAATTGATGGCTTTATTAATCTGTCTGTTCACTATTGTTTGTATTGTGTTTTTTTGTGTGATCCACTAAGAGGAGTTGGGGAGCTCAGAGCTTCCTCTGGTTTCCTTCTATAAGATGTGTGACTTTATGACTTATGACTCAGATTTGGAAGAATAAGAAATTTGAACGTCTGCTCAACATAACCAGGAGGTGATAATTCAGACATAAAGAAACCTTAGGAGCCTGGAAGGGAAGAGCTGATATCCATGTCTTTAGAAAGAGTTGAACAGATCTGAGAGGTCCCGTCTTCATTTCCAGATAATGAATGAGGTTCTCTAATGATATTCAACCACTTAAAAATGATAAGCTGAGCCGGAGTCAGCACCTCTGGTTTTCCCCGCAGATTGCTCCCCTAATGCTCTGCAGTCCTGCCAAGTGACAGTAAATCTTCCCCTCGAGAGCTTTGTGAGCGGTGGCAGCCTCCCTTTGGGCGAGCCGCACACATAATTTATTTCCAAACAATTAGTTAAAACACAGACCATCCCAGCAACAAAAAATGTTTCACCGGAGGGCTGTTTGATGTTTATCTCCTTAAAATTAGCAGGGAAAAATGGGTGGGATGGGGCGAAAATGGAAAAAATGGCATCAAATGACAAAGGCGGCGAGAAACAAAGCTGTGCGTTCATTACAGTCAACCTAATGGTGCCAAGTCAGGATAACTCCCAGCAGGTATGAGCCAACGTGATAGATAGATAGATAGATAGATAGATAGATAGATAGATAGATAGATAGATAGATAGATAGATAGATAGATACGAAAGGCACTATATGATAGATAGATAGATAGATAGATAGATAGATAGATAGATAGATAGAGATGAAAGGCACTATATAATAGATAGATAGATAGATAGATAGATAGATAGATAGATAGATAGAGATGAAAGGCACTATATAATAGATAGATAGATAGATAGATAGATAGATAGATAGATAGATAGATAGATAGATAGATAGATAGATAGATAGATAGATAGATAGATAGATAGATAGATAGATAGATAGATTCACCTCTGACAGTCGCGGCCATCTTTTTGCATCACATGTCCATACCATCTAAGTGGTCTCCTCTATAAGATGACGCTAACAGGTTGACATTCATTCTGATGCGTTGACCCACCGCCATCAATCTTTCTTTTACAGACTCATCACACATCCATCTTACAACACACATCTCAGTTTTCTTCTTCAGCAGTTCCTACTTTTAACGCCCAGGTCTCTCTATCATCCACCATACAGCACACCCACAAGTGTAACAAATTCTCCTTTTTGTTTCTAGTTAAGAAACCTTGTACATTATAGTAACGTTGGAACGTCTCTAAACTTTTGCCAACTGCACCTTTTTCTGGTGGTCACTTCTAAATCCACCTCACCAGTAGAGCCGAGAATATCATCAAGTTCACAAAGCTTGTGGATCCATCAACTCAAATTTGAATGTGACCTTCGGTCACAAAGTCTGCTCTGCCGCTCGCCGTCTGTGGGGGTCCCACCACTGCATTTTCTGCACATGACGGAGGTGCTGATCTTTGCCTGCCACTGCACTTTCCATGAGTCCCTTTCTCACGATCCTTGCACTTGACAGAGTTTGATCCCAACACCTCTCCCACTTACACTGCATGGCCACCTTCAAGATCCTTCTACAGTGCCATGTTAGGCACAGGTTCATTTTTAATCCCATCTCGCCCAATCGGTTTTTCCCCTAAAGTAACTTTTCTTTTAATTCTTCCTCACCATCGGCAATTGAAACAAATCCTCTTCATATCGTAGTTCCACTGGCAAGTCCTTGTCTTATTTCTCTTGTTACGGCTTCCATTTTGATGACAAGCAGCAGAGGTCTTAGGTCTGTTCTTTGATGCAATCCCACTTTCACACCAAATCTCTCACTGTCTCCATACACCATAAAGGACATATGAAGCATCTCCAGGTCAAAAAAAAGCCCTTTTGCTACATCAAGACCACTTCTTCAAAGCTCCTCCTTCTGAACCCAAAGTCTCCAACATGGCTGCCTGCTCAAACTAAAACTATCAAGCAGCCCCCGGGTATCTAAAACTGGGCAGCCAGAGAAGGGTGTTAATATCTTGTGGCCTAATGGAACACTTTGCCATGATTGAGGTTCCCCCCAGTCCTTACTTTATTTTCACCAGTAACCAACCCAGATGGCTCACCCTGCACACCTCCTTGCAGGCCCAATTTGGCCTGCATGCCTAAACTACAATTCCCAGGCAGCCCTGTGGGCATCTAAAACAGGGCAGTCATAGAAAAGTGCCAACATCCTGTGGCTTGATGGAACACGTTGCCATGATTGGCAGGTTCCTCCCCTGTCCTTAATTTATTTTCACCAGTAACCAATCCAGATAGCTGACTGTGCACACCTCCTACACTACAAACTACAATTTCCAGGCAACTCTGTGGGTATCCAAAACCTGATAGCTGGAGAAAGGTTCTCACATCTTCTGGCCTGGAGGTACACATTGCCACAATTAGGGTTCCTCCCATGTCCTTAATTTATTATGACCAGTAACCAATCCAAGTGGCTCACCCTGCACACCTCCTTGCAGGCCCAGTTTGGCCTACTGGTCCAAACTACAATTCCCATGTAGCCTTGTGGGCATCCAAAACCTGGCAGTCAGAGAAAGGTGCTGATATCTTGTGGCCTAATGAAAGACATTGCCATGATCAGGGTTCCTCCCCTGTCCTTAATTTATTTTGACCAATAACCAATCCAGACAGGTCACCATGTACACCACCTTGCAAGCCCAGTTCAGCCTACAGGCCCAAACTGCAATTCCAAGGCAGCCCTGTGGGCATCCAAACCCTGGTAGCTGGAGGAAGGTGCTGATATCTTCTGGCCTAAAAAAAACACATTATCATGATCAGGGTTCCTCCCCAGTCCTTACTTTATTATGATCAGCAAGCTACCTAAATGGGTCACCATGCACACCTCATTGCAGGCCCAGTTTAGCCTACTGGTCCAAACTACAATTCCCAGGCAGCCTTGTGGGCATCCAAAACTAGGCAGCCAGAGAAGGGTCCTGACATTCAGTGGCCTGGAGGTAGACATTGCCATGACTGAGGTTCCTCCTCTGTCCTTACTTTATTTTGGCCAGCAACCAAGCCAGATGGGTCAGCATGCACACCTTCTTGCAGATCCAGAGGTTCTACAGAAAGTTACCCACCCAAACTACAATTCCAGGCAGCCTTGTGGGTATCCAAACCCTGGCAGCCAGAGAAAGGTGCTGATATCTTGTGGCCTAAAGAAACACACTGTCATGATCAGGGTTCCTCCCCAGTCCTTACTTTATTTTGCCCAGCAAGCTACCTAGATAGGTCACCACGCACACCTCCTTGCAGGCCCAGTTTAGCCTACTGGTCCAAACTACAATTCCCAGGCAGCTTGTGGGCATCCAAAACTAGGCAGCCAGAGAAGGGTCCTGACATTCCGTGGCCTGGAGGTAGACATTGCCATGACTGAGGTTCCTCCTCTGTCCTTACTTTATTTTGACCAGCAATCAAGCCAGATGGGTCTCCATGCACACCTCCTTGCTAGCCCAGTTCGGCCTACAGGCCCAAACTACAATTCCAAGGCAGTCCTGTGGGCATCCAAACCCTGGTAGCTGGAGGAAGGTGCTGATATCTTCTGGTCTAAAAAAACACATTATCATGATCAGGGTTCCTCCCCAGTCCTTACTTTATTATGATCAGCAAGCTACCTAAATGGGTCACCACGCACACCTCCTTGAAGGCCCAGTTTAGCCTACTGGTTCAAACTACAATTCCCATGTAGCCTTGTGGGCATCCAAAACCTGACAGTCAGAGAAAGGTGCTGATATCTTGTGGCCTAATGAAAGACATTGCCATGACTGAGGTTCCTCCCCTGTCCTTAATTTATTTTGACCAATAACCAATCCAGATGGGTCACCATGTACACCACCTTGCAAGCCCAGTTCGGCCTACAGTCCCAAACTACAATTCCAAGGCAGCCCTGTGGGCATCCAAAATTGGTCAGCCAGAGAAAGGTGTTGACATCCTGTGGGTTGGTGGAACACGTTGCCATGATTGAGGTTCCTCTCATGTCCTTAACTCTACAGCAGATGTCGAATTTTGTCGATAGCAGGGGTTGAGGGCAGATGTAGAGAGCGATAATCAGCTGTAAACATCAATAAAATTCACTGTTACATTATCGGCAGACCATCTTTTCTAAGAGGACTGTGTGGACTTTAGGGGTCGTTGTTGCCACTTAAACCCAACAGACAGACACTCTGGACAAAGGTTAAAAGCACCCAGATGGTATTTATTAAATATCTTCTTCTTTTCCAGTGCTCCCTAAGCACCACGTCCATCAAAATGCAATCAGTAAACACAATTCTCTCTTTTCATATCTCCTCCACACCTCGCAGCAAGCGACGTCCACCTCCTCCCAACTCTGGCTCGCTTGCTGGGTCTCCACCAGTGCTTTATATAGTCCTTGACCTGGAAGTGTTGATAAGTCATGTGGACAGAAGCACTTCCGGGTCAAGGTCAGATGGTCAGAAGGAGAACTGTAATTTTTCTTCTTCCCCGTGACTTTGGAGCACTTCCGGGCTATGTACATAGTCGGGACTCCCCAGTCTCCCTGCAGCATCTCCTGGCGGCACCCACAGTACCCAGCAAGGCTATGTTGCCAAACTCCAAGTCCCATAGTGCCCTGCGGGCATCCAGGGCACCTCTGCAGTCCAGGGAAGCTGCCATCTATCGTCCTGGGAGAGGCAGTGTGCCTGATAAGCTGCCCTTCCCCATCCTTCCATTACTGGGATAAACTGCCGGCCGTCCCTTACAACTGTTAGACTTTGACCTGACGTTGACTCCCTGCATGAGTGTGAGTACCGTAAAGAACGTCTACAACGGCATCGACATCGAGTGAGAGAGTGAAGCGAATGCACAAAGCAAAATACTCCATCTGCATTATATTTTTTTGTTTGTTTTTTGTGTACTGTTGGTGAATTGGACTCTGATTTGGATGTAAGTGCTCTGGAAATCCAAACAGAAAGACAGCTTATGAGTGATAAGACAAACGGGTATCTAATAAATACATAATAAGCATGTGAATTTACGCACTGTAAAGACTCATGAAACATAAAACAGAGGGACATTTGTCATAAATGAGCATTTTATGTTGATTCATGTGTTAAACCATTGCTTTGTGTGCTTTTTAGTTTAGTTTTCTTGAAAAATATTCAGCCCTGTGAGAAAAGGAAAAAAAAAATAATAATTAGCCCTAAAAAAGTCCATTTATGTTGGCCAGCAACCAACTCAGATGGGTCACCACGCATTCCATCATTTCACTTTCCCTCGTTTTCCACCTGGTAGTGGATTTTAGGAGGCCCCTCGTGGACCCCGTGATCATCAGAGGTGACTGTGCAGAGGGTGCAGACCTATAAATACCTGGGAGTGCAGCTGGATGATAAACTGGACTGGACTGCCAATACTGATGATCTGTACAAGAGAGGACAGAGCCGACTATACTTCATTAGAAGGCTGGCGTCCTTCAACATCTGCAATAAGATGCTGCAGATGTTCTATCAGACGGTTGTGGTGAGCACCCTCTTCTACACGGTGGTGTGCAGCATAAAGAAGAGGGACGCCTCACACCTGGACTAACTGGTGAGGAAGGCAGGCTCTATTGTAGGCACGGAGCTGGACAGTTTGACATCCATGGCAGAGCGACGGGCGCTGAGCAGACTCCTGTCAATCATGGAGAATCCACTGCATCCATTGAACAGGATCATCTCCAGACAGAGGAGCAGCTTCAGCGACAGACTGCTGTCACCGTCCTGCTCCACTGACAGACTGAGGAGACCCCACACTATGTGACTCTTCAATTCCACCCTGGGGGGTAAACGTTAACATTTGTGGACTGGGACCCGGACACAGGCAGACGGACAACATGGTTCCACCACACACTACTTATTTACAATACTATATACAGTTCAGTGCACTTGCAAACCCCAGTGCCTCTTGCACCGATTCCCCAAAGTCCGGGCTACACTCTCAGTCACCGTGCCTCTCTCTTGACCGCCTCCCGTCCTCTCGCCAGCTCTGTCCTCTTACACCCGACATCCACTGCTGACTGGAGGGAGGCGTCCCCTTATATGGGAACCCGGATGGGCTCCAGCTGCTTCCCGGCAATCAGTTGTAGCCACACCCCAGTGTGGCGGAAGTGCCGGCTGCGCACCTGGAAGCCGTCCGTGTGTCCTCTGTTCTCTTCCCCCCAGCACTTCCTGGTGTGGCGGAAGTGCTGGGCTCCAGGGTTCCTCAGGCACCTGGGCCCCAATACAACCAGGGCGATCGCCCCCTTGCGGTCTGGAGGAGGCACAAGCCCTCCTCTGGTCCTCCTGGGCGCCCTAGCCGGGCTCCAGCCCTGGCCGGGGACCACACGGGATAGTCCGGCATCGGGGCGCCGCCTGGCGGTGGCCACGGGTCCCTACAGGGCTGGGCTTCCAAGCCCTGTACCCGAGGCCCCCAACATAACCAGGACGGACGCCCCCTCGCGGTCTGGAGGAGGCACAAGCCCTCCTCTGGTCCTCCTGGGCTGCAGCCCGGCCGGGGACCACACATTATACAAAGTTATTGTCTGTTATACCTGCATTGTTATCACACTTTAATTTAATATTGTTATTATCAGTATGCTGCTGCTGGAGTATGGGAATTTCCCTTTGGGATTAATAAAGTATCTATCTATCTATCTATCTATCTATCTATCTATCTATCTATCTATCTATCTATCTATCTATCTATTATTATATAGTGCCTTTCATTATCTATCTATCTATCTATCTATCTATCTATCTATCTATTATTATATAGTGCTTTTCATTATCTATCTATCTATCTATCTATCTATCTATCTATCTATCTATCTATCTGTGTATTATATAGTGCCTTACTCTTATTCGATGTTAATGTTGATTTATTTTTTATAATTATGTCTTTCATTTTTCTATTCTTTAATATGTAAAGCACTTTGAGCTACTGTTTGTATGAAAATGTGCTATATAAATAAATGTTGTTGTTGTGAAATTACTAAATGGCAGATGAATTGGTCCAAAACAAATTCATAATTAACATAAAATGAAAAAAAGGAATTGAGACACTGGATTTTGATTCAGCGACCCAAAAGACCCCCAAAACAAGTGCATGGCTTACCTGAATTGGTACAAGAAACTCCTAGAGAATTAGAAGGAACAAACTGCTAAGAGAAATGTCACTTGGGTCATCTGCAAATCAGAGGGGGAACACAGGAAATGTCTCATTAGAGGACAGGGAGTCGAGAGAAGATTATCCGGAGTGTCCAATGGCAAGAATCGGGATTCAGGATGGATGATGGGAATTGTACATTGGTAGTTCAGGAATCAGATGATGTATTTATGTTAATGTTACTTATGTTAATTATGTGCATGATTGCTTGTCTTTAAGCCTTTGTTATGTGTCTTGTGCTTTGTGGGTGGTTCCCCAAGGGGCGGAGTCACCTACCCATCACCCCCAGGTACTGCCCTCAGCTCTATTAATTAAGGTGAGGGTATCCCGCAGTTCCTATGAGGCTCATTTGAAGGTGGTAGGGAGCGGTGAGTGTTTCTTGAGATTTTGCTGTGCCTTGCGCTTGTTGTGAAACTTGGGATTTTTGACCATTTTGCTCTGTTCTTTGGACTTTGCCTTGGATTTCGTATTGGGACTTTGATCACATTGGATTCCCTTTTCTTGTACAGGCAATTCCTTTTGCCTTTTGGGCTCCACAGAGCTTGTTTTTGTGATTCAGAACATTTTTTGTAAAAATTACCCTTTTCTCATTTTATAAAGATCCTGTGTGTGCCCTTTATATCTAGCTAGGGTTTTTATGGTATTTTCCCCTCTAGTGAGCATTTTTGAACATTTCTGGGACTCTCTTGTGTTTTGGGACTCTCACTTCATAGCAGAATGTTAAATACCTGGGTGGGCTTTAGAAGGCGATAATCAGTAAAATCTGAGACTGATAGGGAGTGGGAATGTCACATTTTTTCCAATATTAGAAAGATTTCCACAATAAATAAAGCAGTGCAATGTAAGCAGATATAGTTCAAATGCAATTGTGTAAAAACATAAACTTACACTCACTGGCCTCTTTATTAGGTACCCCTTGCTAGTAGTGGGTTGGAACCCCTTTTACCTTCAGAACTGCCATAATTCTTCAACAAGGTGCTGGAAGCATTCCTTGGGGATTTTGGTCTGCACTGACATGATATCATCACGCAGTGGCTCAGAGTTCTCAGCTGCACACCCATGATGCCAATCTCCTGTTCCACCACATCCCAAAGGTGCTCTACTGGATTGAGATATGCTGACTGTGGAGGCCATTTGAGTCCAGTGAGCTCAAGAAACCAGTCTGAGATGATTTGAGCTTTGTGACATGGCACATTATCCTGCTGGAAGGAGCCATCAGAAGATGGCAGTCATAAAGGGATGGCCACGGTCAGCGACAATACTCAGGTAGGCTGTGGCATTTAAACAATGCTCAGTTGATACTAAGGGGCCCAAAGTGTGCCATGAAAACATCCCAGACACCATCACACCACCAGCACCAGCCTCAACTGCTGATACAAGGTAGGATGGATTCCTGCTTTCATGTTGTTGACCCCACCATCTGAATGTCACAGCAGAAATTCGAGACTCAGCAGACCAGGCCACGTTTCTGCAATCTTCAGTTGTCCAGTTTTGGTGAGCCTGTGTGACTTGTCACCTCAGTTGCCTGTTCTTAGCTGACAGGAGTGTCACCCGGTGTGGTCTCCTGCTGCTGTAGCCCACCTGCTTTTAGGTATGACGTGTTGTGTGTGTTCAGAGCTGCTCTTCTGCACACCTCGGTTGTAATGAGTTCTTATTTGAGTTCCTGTTGCCTTTTTATCAGCTCACACCAGTCTGGCCATTTTCCTTTGACCGCGGGCATCAACAAGGCACTGCCACCGACTGGATATTTTCCCTTTTTTTCAGACCATTCTCTGTAAACCTTAGAAATCGCTGTGCATGAAAATCCGAGTATATCAGCAATTTCTGAAATAGTCAGACATGCCCAACTGGCACCAACAGCCATGCCACGTTCAAAGTCACTTCAATCCCCTTTCTTAGCCATTCTGATGCCCGGTTTGAACTTCAGTAGGTCATCTTCACAAGGTCTACAGGCCAAAATGCTTTGAGTTGCTGCCGTGTGATTGGCTGATTAGATATTTGCGTTAACAAGCAGTTGAGCAGGTGTACCTAATAAAGTGGCCATTGAGGGTATAAATCAGATAGTGAGACTGAAACATATCATCCAAAAAAAAAACAATGTGTAATAAGATATCTTCATTCAGAAGGCACAAATGACAAAGCCAACGGTGAAGTGGAATTTGAAGAAGACAAACCATAGCCAAAAAACAAATGAAATGGTTAAGAATGAACAAAGAAAGGTGGGCAAGAAGATTACTCATGGTGGACATTTGTGGGTGCTGGAAGTTCAAGGAGTAGGCAAGGAAAGAAACGAATGGACCGACATGGGCACTCTTCTAAACAAAGCCAGAGATAGGAACAAATGGAGGAAGGCGTGTAATGAAGTGGTGCCACAGTGGATGAAAGTCCAAGAGGATTGATGACGGTGGGAGTGTGATTAGACTGTGCCAGGGGGTGAGGTTCTGTCCTTTATAAGTCTGTGAGCCCTCCTCATGATGTTTTCCAGTGGTAGAGGAGCTTTTCCCGAAATGGGTTTGAGCTTTGCACTCTTGTGCAGATCAGTTATCAAACCAGACTGGGATGGTATTGGTAGGAATGCTCTCAGTAGTACCAAGCTGACTGCCTGGCATAGCCTTCAAACACTGTTGAGATGTCTCTACCAGTGGGACCAGGTAAGACCCTCACAGAGAAAGGTGTTTCCCCCTCACCACCTCTGCCTCGCCAGGGTACAGTGAGTGGTGTCTGCTTCTGCTGCTCCCTTCCTTTTCCATGGGTCCACAGCCATCTCCTTTGTTTTACTAACATGTAAGGAGAGCTGGCACCACAATACCAGGTTTGCCACCTGTAGGCTGTCTCAAGTGTGGTATCATTTGCAAATTTTATTAATACGAGTGATGTTCTGGTTGGGGGGGGGCAACACAGTCACTCTTGAAGAGGGTATAAAAACAGGTTGGCTTAGCACACAACCCCGAGGGGGTTCATGTATTAAAAATCCCTCTGTCGGAAATGCATGTTCAGATTTGCATTACCTGATGGAAAATTACCAGATGGCAGACCAAGGAACTTGAGGAACTTGCCCTTCAGGGTTGAGGGTTTTAGATGCAGAACTGTCATCAGTCAATAGCAATCTGACCTAACTGTCCTTGTTCTCAAGGTGTGGAAGACCTACATGTATGGCCGGGCTCTCTCAGTTGGAAAATTGAAGGTGGTCTGGATTGGGGGGGTATGATGTAAGTCATGACCAGTCCTTCAAAGCACTTCATCACAATAGGAGTCAGTGCAAGTGGTCGAAATCCATTGAAACAAGTCGACTGAGGGGGTACAAGGGGCAGATTAGATATCTGTGGCCGGGAGTGGACAACACAGGAATATTTGGGACACCAATTGGGGCGTCCCGTTTAGTAACAGAAAAACCCAGCAGTAATGTCCGGGAGTTTTAAACAAAGTAAATCGCCGCTTTGGTGGTATTAGCACTACTTCCTTGTGCCTGTCAATCTTACACAATTGAAGCTCAGTCTCACAGTAGTCTTTCTGGGTCAACTGCTGACTCCTCTGTGGCCAGCCGGCTTCTTATGTCGGTGAATCCCTGAAGGGGCGGGGCTTGGTGTCCTCATTGGGCGGTTCCTGTGGGGAGAGATTGAGAAGAGAAAGTCATTGACAGCGCCCCCTGGCTGCCATGGTGAGGTAACATGTACCTTGTGTGAGCCTGTGAGGGGGTCCTCCAACACGCATGTGTGACTATGTCTGCAAAGCGTTGATGAACAAGCTGTGAGCACACGTCCCAGAGATTTCATTGATTATTAGCGATGTCTCATTAGGGAAGTGGTCATGGATGGGGGTTGATTTGATTTTAACCTAATTTTGTAAAATTTCACTTGCTTGTATGGAATTTGTGCCCTGCCCGGGGTTGTTTCCTGCCTTGTGCCCTGTGTTGGCTGGGATTGGCTCCAGCAGACCCCTGTGACCCTGTAGTTAGGATATAGCGGGTTGGATAATGGATGGATGGAATTTGATTTGATTTTAATGAATTCAACAAAATTTATTTTAAAAAGTTGTCATGTTTCAACTGGGTTTTTGTGTTTAACTGTTATTTGCAAATTATTATGCTTCATACTTTAATGTATTTTCTATCATTCTGTAATTATGTACTGTCTTTTTAAATGTGCCTCCATTCCTTGGGTTTGTGGGAGGAGCTCCCGAAGGGGGTGGGGTCACCACCACATCACCTCTGCTGGCTCCTCCTCCTCCTTTCTTTATCTGCAGGCCAGACTGACATATTCAGCCAGTGGGTGATTTGGTTTGTATTAGGGGGTCTTAATGTGAATATTATTGTTATCGTTTTTTTACTTGTTTTGATGCTTACTGGATTTTCTTCTTCTTCTTTTGGCTGCTCCCATGTGGGGTCATCTTCTTCCATATCTTCCTGTCCTCATCATCTTGTTCTGTCACACTCATCACCTGCATGTCCTCTCTCAACACCTTCTCTTAGGCCTTCCTCTTCTCCTCTTGCCTGGCAGCTCTATCCCTATCACCCTTCTCCCAGTATACCCCTCATCTCTCCTCTGCACAAGTCCAAACCAACACAATCTCACCTCTCTGACTTTGTCTCCCACTTGAGCTGACCCTCTAATGTCCTCATTTCTAATCCTGTCCATCTTCGTCACACTCAATGCAAATCTTAACATCTTTAACTCTGCCACCTCCAGCTGTGTCTCCTGTGCCACCGTCTCCAGCCCATATAACACAGCTGGTCTCATTACCGTCCTGTAGATCTTCCCTTTCACTCTTGCTGATACCCGTCTGTCACCAATCACTCCTGTCACTCTTCTCCACCCACTCCACCCTGCCTGCACTCTTTTCTTCACTTCTCTTCCACACTCCCCATTACTCTGTACTGTTGATCCCAAGTATTTAAACTCCTCCACCTTCACCAACTCTACTCCTCATCCTCACCATTCCACTGACCTCCCTCTCATTCACACACACGTATTCTGTCTTGGTGGTCCTACTGACCTTCATTCCTCTCCTCTCATATCTCCACCTCACCAGGGTCTCCTCAACCTGCTCCCTACTCTCACTACAGATCACAATGTCATCAGCAAACATCACAGTCCATGAGGTCTCCTGTCTAATCTCGTCTGTCAGCCTGTCCATCACCATTGTAAATAAGAAAGGACTCAGAGCCGATCCCTGATGTAATCCCACCTCCGTCACTCCCACCGCAGACCTCACCACGGTCACACTCCCCTCGTTCATATCCTGTGCCACTCTTACGTACTTCTCTGCCACTCCCGACTTCCTCATACAACTCCTCTCGAGGCCCCCCAGATTTTCTACCCTGTTTATTTGGATTTGCCTTTGGGTTTGTTCATTGGGAATCAGTTGCTGTAGATTGTCCTGTAGGCCATGTGTTTTTTATTTTAACCTTTTTGACTTATGGGCTAGTAATTTTTTTTCCGCAGACTGGTGAGGTGGACAATCTAATAAACTTACTTCCTCTGTATCATAATTTGTCTAACCAGTGCGTAAATTTAAAATGTGCAGGTTCCGGTACGTTCTTTTCTAAATCTGACTTTTTAATGGAGCAGATAGTTGACCATCCAGATTTACTAACATAAAATCAGAGATGGGGGTCCTCCTTTGCCTTTTGAGTGTCCTTATTTACTGAAATCAAACAAGGGGAACAGAAGGTGGGCTTCACAAACTGGCAGAAATATTCTACGGACTGGTGGTTGGGAAACCCTGCTTTAGTCAAATCCCTTTTGTTCTCTTTTCAGCATTTTCTTTCCTATTTTGTTAAATCAGTTCTTCCTTTTTAAGGATTCTTTGTTTCCTTTCTGCTTACAAGCCAGGGGTTTGCTGTGATCCTCTCTCTTGTTGGGGCTTTTTCATATATTTTGGGACATTTCTTTAAATTATGAATTGTTTTCCCCACCTTACGCCTACCTGGATGAAGCCAGTTGGTCTTTGTCTGGGGTAAGCTGGAATGGATGTATGTCACCTGGGGTCTCTAGTAAAGGTACTGGCCTGCTTTTATGGGTCTTTTTGGAGGCCTCGACCCCTTAGTGTCATGTTTGCCACTCCTTCTTACTAGCAAAGTGAGATTCAGGAAATAATGAATAGGAATGTAACATTAAAGAACTGGGATTCCGCCTGGATGATGGGGCGATCACACTGGTAGTGCTGGAATCACAGACAGGCCATGTGGAATGCTCAGGTGGGAATCATCGGTAAATCTGAGATAGATGAGGGGTTGATGGAAACTTCACACTAGTGATGTGAAGTTCAGAAGAGGACTGTGAGGAATGTCACATTAAGCAGTTGGGAATTCTGAAGAAAATGATTAGAAACGAGAAAACACGCAAACCTCCAGTCCCCACCCCAAAATCAAGGTTCTAACACCAGTAGCTCGCAAGTACCATCTACCTTCCTCTTCACATATTCTTGACCCGCAGTGGATGCTTGAGCTGTAATTCTTCTCCTTAATATCATGCAATCAGCTTCTTCAATTTGCTTCATGCTCAGCAGATGTCGCTGCTCTTCTGTTTCTTTCTGACATGTAACTTACTCAATCAATTTGCCTATACAGATTGCCTTAGGAAAGGTGCAAACCTCAGTACCTTTGAAGAGGTCACTTATAGCCATGTTTTTTTGTTTCCCAAGCATTAATCATGTCATAAGCTTTCGATTAAGACCAAGACCAAAGTTCTAGTACCAGTGATTTATGAGTATCAGATGGTTACCTCTTTGCATTTGCTGCCATTCTTCTTCATCTGATCATATAATCAGCTTCTGTAATTTGCTTCCTGCTCAGCAGATGGTGCTGCTCTTCCCTTTTTTTCTGCCAAATCAGCTTCTCGATAATTTTTCATAATCAGTTTGCCTTCAGAAGGATGAAAACCTCAATAAAGATTTTTGTTTCACCAGCACATATCATGTTAAAAGCATTTAATTAAGAACAAGATAGAGATTTTAGCCCTGGTGGTCCGTAAGCACCAGTTGGTTGCCTCTTTGTATGTGCTTGATATGGTAGAGGATGCCAGAGCTGTCAATCTTCTTCATCTGATCACGTAATCCACTTCTGCTATTTGCTTCAGGCTCAGCAGATGTCACTATCACTACTTTATTTTTGCCGTGTCAACTTCTCAATCAATTTTCATATTCAGTTTGCCATAAGAAGGATGAAAACCTCAATAACTTCAAACGTGTTGCTGCTAGTCACAGATTTTTGCTTCACCAGCACATATCATGTTATAAGCATTTGATTAAGAAGGTTTTAAGTCCTGGTAGTCCATGAGTATCAGGTGGCTGCCTCTCTGCATGTGCTTGATACGACAGAGGATGCCAGAGCTGTCAGTCTTCATCTGATTACGTAATCCACTTCTGCCATTTGCTTCATACTCAACAGATGTCGCTGCTCTTACATTTCTCTTCTACCATGTCAACTTCTCAAACAATTTGCATATTTGGTTTGCCAAAAGAAGGATGAAAATGTTGATAACTTCAAGGAGGTTGCTGCTAGCCACAGATGATGCCAGTAGCTGTCAATCTTCTTCATCTGATCACGTAATCCACTTCTGCCATTTGCTTCATGCTCAGCAGATGTCACTGCTCTTCCTTTATTTCTGCCATGTCAACTTCTCTATCAATTTTCATATTTAGTTTGCCATAAGAAGGATGAAAACCTACATAACTGCAAACATGTTGCTGCTAGCCACAGATTTTAGCTTCACCAGCACATATCATGTTAAAAGCATTTAATTAAGAACAAGATCGAGATTTTAGCCCTGGTGGTTCATAAGCACCAGCTGGTTGTCTCTTTGTATGTGCTTGATATGATAGGGGATGCCAGAGCTGTCAATCTTCTTCATCTGATCACGTAATCCATTTCTGCCATTTGCTTCATGCTCAGCAGATGTCACTATCACTACTTTATTATTGCCATGTCAACTTCTCAATCAATTTTCATATTCAGTTTGCCATAAGAAGGATGAAAACCTCCATAACTTCAAACGTGTTGCTGCTAGCCACAGATTTTAGCTTCACCAGCACATATCATGTTAAAAGCATTTAATTAAGAACAAGATCGAGATTTTAGACCTGGTGGTCCATTAGTATCAGCTGGCTGCCTCTCTGCATGTCCTTGATATGACAGAGGATGCCAGAGCTGTCAATCTTCATCTGAATACGTACTCCACTTCTGCCATTTTCTTCATGCTCAGCAGATGTCGCTGCTCCTACCTTTGTTTTCTACCATGTCAACTTCTCGAACAATTTGCACATTTGGCTTGCCATAAGAAGGATGAAAAACTTGATAACTTCAAGGAGGTTGCTAGTAGCCACAGATGATGCCAGAGCTTTCAGCCTTCTTCATCTGATCCCATAATCCACTTCTGCAATTTGCATCATGCTCAGCAGATGTTGCTGCTCTTTTTTTTTTTCCTAGATCAATTTTCCCAAGCCGTTTGCTGTAGGACTAATGTGAACCTAGAAAAACTTTATTTAGACTGTCACTAGACATCTTTTTCACTTCACCAGCATGTCATAAGCATTCGATTAACACCAAGATCGAGGTTCTAGCCCCGGTGTTTCAGCAATCGCATGACAGATGACACAACCCCGAGCATTTTATATACATAGATATCACATTCAGAAGGAGATAGAAGAACAGCCACATTATTAGGGTGGGATTCAAAGGTAGAAAATCCCTTTAGAATGATGGAGATGTGAGCCGAGTAGTACGAGATTAAGTGGGAGATAAAGGGAAGATCGATTTAGTGATACGGGACTCCGAGTGAAGAAATGGGAATGTCACTTTTCCTGGAGATGGTTTGAAGGAGTTTATGGGAATTCTTCACTCGAGGTACAGAGTGACAGTCTCTCCTTTGTCTCAAACTTTCAAAGTCTTTGTTTTATTTTTAGAGAGGGTCCTGAGTTACGGTGAGGATGACGCCGGCTCCCTTTCATATGTGCACCCGCATTCCCAGGCTGTCCTTTGAAAAAAAAAAAAAAATGACAGCTCGGCACTTGATGGATTTCACCTTTCATTCCCCTCATCCCCCTGAGGCTGGGCGTGGGGTGTGAGAGCACAGGTGTGTGCCCTGAATTCACCTGGGAACCACGTGAGCGGCCCACCCAACAATGCTGCACGCCCCACCAGGCTGGCCACAGATTACTCACCTCGCCTGGACATAGAGGTCCGGCTTGTCACCACGTCCTACTGAATACGAGATGAATAATACCTGAAAATATCACAGTTAGAGACAGCGGATTAAAGATGGCTGGCGCAACATTTCCGGGGGAAAGTGAGATCTGAGCATGAGAAGAGAAACGGAGCGCTGAGTTGTTATTCATTACTTTTGGCAAAAGGCTTTCTCCCAGCTGAGGACTTTTCAGCATTTTCTGAATTTATTGCACATAATTTGTCAATTTAAGTGCCCTCCAACTTGTAGACGCGTTGCCCACACACTCGCCATAGACAGTGGGAGGAGACGTCTGCTAAATGAGAGTACTTAAAGATGTAAACAGCGGCTCAGCGTGACTGAAGTGGATGGGAGAGAGGCTCTTAAAAGGCGCGCCATTACTGCTCACATCCGCACTCACTAGGGCATCGCCCCCATGAACTAACATTTACTTATGTGTTAATGAGCACCGACTGGCACCCCCACAGACCTCATTGCTCTGATCTGCACTTAAAGGGGCTTTTACAAAAGCCAGCACATCAGACTCTCTGGGATCATCCGTGCATTAACTCATCTGAGGGTAACCCTGCCCTGTCACCCCATTTCATAGAGGGTCAGCTAATTACATCTGCCAGGGTATCATCTGATTGGCCTGTACTTAACCAGGAACCCCACCCCACACACACACACACACACTCCAGCACGGCCCACCATAGCTCTGTGTAGTGTTGAGCTAAGACATTTCATATTAGGCTCGAACGTATGATAGGGCTCTTACAAATGAGAGCACTCCCCCCGCCACTGTGTATACTGTAGACTGTATTTGGCTTTTACAGACTGCAGACGTCACCCCTCTGGTCTGTACTCAACACCCCAGTCCATGCCAGTATCTGTGAGATGAGTTAAGAAATTCACTCCACTTGGGTGGTAGGTCTTGCTGTTTATATTTTATTTTATTTTTGTGCTGTCTTTTGAATATTATTTTGTTATTGAATGTGTTTTTGGCTTCTATGTGTTTATTTATTACTTTGTATTGTCTTATAATTACTGAGGAAAAATAAAAATCTATCTATCTGTTATATAGTGCCTTTCATATCTATCTATCTATCGATCTTTCTATCTATCTATTATATAGTGCCTTTCATATCTATCTATCTATCTATCTATCTCTCTATCTATCTATCATATAGTGCCTTTCATATCTATCTATCTATCTATCTATCTATCTATCAATCTATCTATCTATCATATAGTGCCTTTCATATCTATCTATCTATCTATCTATCTATCTATTATATAGTGCCTTTCTATCTATCTATCTATCTATTATATAGTGCCTTTCTATCTATCTATCTATCTATCTATCATATAGTGCCTTTCATATCTATCTATCTATCTATCCTAACTATCTATCTATCTATCTATTATATAGCCTTCTTAATGGCTTCTGAACACTGTCGGGAAGTCGTTAGCTTAGAGTCCACTACGACTCCTAAATCCTCCTCAAAAGATGGACTCTCAATTTTCTGACCGCCCATTGTGTAATCAAACCTCACATTTTCACTTCCTGTGTGTAATTCTTTACATTTACTGACATTACATTTCATCATCCACAAATCTGCCCAAGCCTGTCTGCTGTCCAAGTCCTTCTGTAATGATATAATGGATTCCAAATTATCTGCTAATCCACCCATCTTGGTATCATCTGCAAACTTAACCAGCTTGTTACTTATATTCCTATCTAAATCGTTTATATTTATTAAAAATAGCAGCGGCCCCAGCACTGCCCCCTGCTGGTCACCACTCTTAACATCGGCCAATTCTGATGAGCTTCCTCACACCATCACCCTCTGCTTCCTGTGTCTGAGCCAATTCTGCACCCACCACACCCTGAACTGCCACTTCTTTTAACTTGATGCCCAACCTCTCATGTGGCACCTCATCAATTTCTTTCTGAAAGTCCAGATCAATAATCTCATCTTCTCCTCTCCTGCGTATCCTCTTGTTGCCTCCTCATAGAATTCCAGCATGTTAGCTAAACACGACCTCCCTCTTCTGACCCCATGCTGACTGTTCCTAATAACTCCTGTCCTTGTCATGTGTTGCTCAATCTTATCCTTATTAATTCCTTCCATTATTTTTTCTCTGATTACTTACTGTCCTCTAGTTGCTCTGATCTGCCCTGTCACCCTTTTCATAAAATGGGATGATATTTGCCATTTTCCAGTCCTTCAGAATCTCTCCAGTGCGCAGTGACTTCTTAAAAATACATGTCAAGGGTTTCTATCTGCACTCACTAGCCTCCTTAAGAACACGCGGATAAATATGATCTGGGCCTGGTGATTTGTTTGATTTCATCTTATTTAATCTGAGCAGCACTTCTCTCTCTACAATTTCCAAATCCCTCAGTACCTCCTTAGTAGTCCCTGTTACTGCTCTGAGGTTATCCACTTGCTCACTTGTGAACACCTCAGAAAAATGTAAGTTTAGGGCATCTGCTATTTCATTGTCTGTATCTTTTAATTCCCCTTTACTATTCCTGATGAACTTGACCTCCTCCTTGACTGTTCTTTTACTACTAAAATACTGAAATAATCTCTTGGGGTCTTCTTTCGCCTTATCTGCTCCATTCCTCTCCAACTGTCTTTTAGCCTCTCTGATATCCTTCTTAATGGTTGCCCTCATGTTCTCATATGCCCTACGATTCACTTTGCAGTCATTAGTCTTATATGCCTCATAAAGCTGTTTTTTTCCTTTGCAACTTCTTTTTTTAACTCTTTATTAATCCACCGTGGAGTTTTATTTTTGTTTTTTTTAGTTTTCCCCTTGGCCGCCTTCTCTCCACGCTGGTCCCAACTCGATTCCGCTCTCCGTCTTTTCCTTCGCTTTACTTCTTCATAATGCCACTCTTGACCGAATCCCTTAACCTCATCACCATAGCAGCACCCTACAAACAGATTGACATTTTTTCTAAAGAAATCCTTGGATTCTGTGGAGGACCATTTCCAAAATGTTATGCCTTTGCATTTTGGTCAAAATAAAATGTTATTTTATAAAGACCCTGTGCTTGCCCTTTATGTCTAGCCAGGGTTTTACAGTATTTTCCCCTCTAGCAAGCATTTCTGAGACTCTCACTACATAACAGAATGTTGAACGCCTGGGTGGGCTTTAGAAGTCGATAATCAGTAAAATCTGAGACTGATAGGGATTGGGAAAGTCACATTGGTGCTAATAATCGATTTCCACAATAAATAAAGCAGTGCAGTGCAAGCAGATATAGTTCAAATGCCATTGCGTAAAAACATAAACTTACACTCACTGGCCACTTTATTAGGTACACCTGGCTAGTTGGGGGTTGGACCCCCTTTTACCTTCAGAACTGCCATAATTCTTCATGGCATCGATTCAACAAGGTGCTGGAAACACTCCTCGGGGATTCTGGTCCACATTGACATAATGGTACCACTCAGTTGCTGTTGATTTGTCAATCTCTCTGAGATCTGCTGACTATGGAGGTCATTTGAGTCCAGTGAAGCTCATTGTCATGGTCAAGAAACCAGTTTGAGATGCTTTGAGCTTTGCAGCATGGCGTGTTATCAGGACCAGAAGGAGCCATCAGAAGATCATAAAGGGATGGACGCGGTCAACAACAATACTCAGGTAGGCTGTGGCATTTAAATGATCCTCAGTTTGGTACGAAAGTGTCCAAAGTAGGCCAAGAAAAGATCAGTTAACACCATCACACCACCAATGCCAGCCTGAACTGTTGATACAAGGCAGGATGTCGGCAAGGGGGGACATCTGTTCCCGGGGCGCAGCATCCAGGGGGCGCCAAATTGATGTTATGGAATTTTAGAATGAAATGTTTTCCATTCTTAAATGCACTAAAAAGTAACTAAAAAACATTTGCATACTCGGTCCATCCCTCCATCAGTAGGAGGATATCTTTTTCCTGTTTTTTTGTCTCTTCTAATTTCGAAGCACGTTGTTGTGATGTGGGATTTTGCATATAACTTGATAAATGTTTTGTATGTCTTTATTTATAATTTAGGCAAACCAAGTGGTGAGAGGTATTCATGTTTGCCTTCAACCCCCCCTTTTTACGACTGTCTCTTTGTAATTTTATGACAGGATTTGGGGGGATGTGTCTTAAACCAGTTTGATCTCCCACACAAAGCCAGGTTAGCTTAACATATGGTCTTGGGGGGGTTGCAGGTGTTCAGATGTCCTATTTCTCCCATTGATCTGAGGTATGGCTGTTTGGAATTGGCTTGTCTCAGAGGCCTTTAAGTACCATGATGTCCTATTGGCTGTAGGAATTGGAGAGAACATCTATAAATGTACTTGCTCAACCACATTCTCTCTCTCTAACCAACATATGATGAAGAAGCATCTCTCTTGCTAACCTGTGATGATGAAGACAACACAATGAAGAGCACAGCTCAGCAGCCATTTTGAACAGACATGTGGCTGAAAGCTGAGCACCAACGATGCCTTAACTAGAGACATTTTAAGTAACTGCAAGTCTGTGTGCCACCTGAATTACACATCACCATTTAATCAGGTTGTATGGTTGCCAATATTCAAATGTACTTTGCATTTTGTTATTATTTATGAATATTATCAGTAATACATTATTTTATGTGTAACTTAACTCCTGCTTGTCTTTTTACTACATCTAATTGCCTGAGGTTATAGATATAGAAGGGAAGGTGGGGATAAGTTATATACAGTGGTACGTCTGTGAGATTAGGCATTCTAAGGCTACATATTAATAATGCAATAGGGGACAGTAGAGCAATAAATATTACTCTACCAAGATAAAACAATTGGCGTAGTCGGCAGGATTTTGGGGTAACCAAGTTTTGCACCCTGTTTGCAAATACTGTTTTGATGTATGTGGTTGTTTATGTAAGTGAATTTTAGGGCACCCAGTGTACAAATGCAGTGGAAGTAAAACATTGTTTGGTTGCTGAATGGAATATAACCAACAAAGTGTAGAGAATTCATGTGTGTCACAAGGACACCCGCATGTTTGTTAGTGCTGGTGGTAGTGAGTCCCTAATTAAAGTGCTAGGGAGTGGTGAAAGATGCATGCGTCATTCATACGGCATTTAAGTGGTTAAAGTGCTAGGGAGTGATGGGACATGCATTCGCCATTCATACGGTACTTATTCGTTTAGGATCTTTGTGTATGTATGTGTATGTTTGCTTACAGGGGCAAAAGTAGGCCAACCCATAACGAATTTGGCAAATTGTATTTGAGTAAATTGTAGACTCAGAAATGCCTAAGTTCATTTTAAAGTCAGCCATCTTCCAGTGGAGTGGCAGAGGGAAGCAGGCTAAAGCTAGGAAACCTGTAGTTCAGGTAGAGAAAGCAGAAGCTGAGCTGAGTGTGCCACAAAATGGAAGGGGGCTGGAAGGATTAAAAGCAAGAAAACAGAGATCAGGTTTAAAGAAGACAGCTGCTGTTATAAGAGGCTTACTAGCTTGTATTATCGGTAATAAGGAAGATATTAGCAATAAAACATAAGGAATATGAGAGTTAGAATTTAATACTAACCCTCACCTATTCTGTTTCTCTTCTCGGTAATCAAATATGGCACTTGGTGTCACTACCCACCTGCCAAGTTGTTTGCCTGCCTATGATAAAGTCATCTCTGATGGAGAATCGCAGGAATTATCAGGTAGAGGTGTCCTTTTATCGGATTTGCTGGCCTAGCACTGATTCAGCTGTAGAATAGATAGATAGATAGATAGATAGATAGATAGATAGATAGATAGATAGATAGATAGATAGATAGATAGATAGATAGATAGATAGAAATGAAAGGCACTATATAATTAATAGATAGATAGATAGATAGATAGATAGATAGATAGATAGATAGATAGATAGATAGATAGATAGATAGATAGATAGATAGGAATGAAAGGCACTATATAATTCACATACTCCAGCAGCAGCATACTGATAAAGAACAATATTAAATTAAAGAGTGATAACAATGAAGGTATAACAGACAGACAATAATTTTGTATAATATTAACGAATGGCCAATAGGGGGAGGCAACTTGATGGCCGAGATCTCCAGGACTCTAACCAAATTCAAATCATATTATGGGATATCATCTACTGTTGAATTCTGCTCTGTACTTGTAATATTTCTATTGTACTATTATATTTTATTGAGGATGACTTGTGTTCTGTTCTGTGTATTGTATTGTATTGTCTTTTCTTTAATACTCTCTGCACACCCAACCTACCTGAAGAGGGGGTCTCTCTTTGAACTGTCTTTTACGTGGTTAATTCCATTTTTTTTTTTTGGAGTGTTTCCTTGTCTTCTTAGACAGTCAAGGCTGGGGGGCTGTCAAAAGGCAGGGCCTGTAAAAGTCCATTGCAGCACTTCTTGTGTGATTTTTGGGCTATACAAAAATACATTGTATTGTATTGTACTGTATGAGTTACCATGCTGGCTCCATTATGTTGGTTTTACCCGCAGGTCTCCACCAGTCATCTTCTCTTAGGTCTGAGTGGCCCATTTAAACATCTTGAGTCTTCAGGGGTGAGGGACTCCACAGAAGGGCTGAATGCACTGTGGACCGATGGGGCGCTCCAGCCGCCCCAACCCTGACACAGACAGGCAGAGACATAAGTTTGCCACACAGCACATGTTTGTTCCCTGCTCCCCACAGCAGCATAACACAAATAATCAGCACCAAAGCCCAGTCCTTCTCTTCTCTTTCTCCGCCTGCACTCCTCTCTCTCACAAGCTTTGTCTTTCCTCCTCCCAACTCCGGCTCCTCAAGTGGAGTGAGGCGGCTCCTTTTATTCCACTCCTGGGAGAGGCACATCAGGATTACCTGGAATCACCCCCTGGTGTGGTAGAATTCCACTGTAGGGTTCAACAACTCCCCTTGGCTGCCCCAGAGATGCCCTGGGCCTTCCATCCAACCTGCATCCCAGCCGGGTAATGGCCAAGGCCACCAGTCACAGCGGACAGCTTGTTCCACCATTCTATTATCAGTTATTTTTGCTCAAAAATGTTGCGGTGATTTGAATTTTAGTGATTTAGTGATGTGTTGTATCCCTGACTGCCCTTTACCAAAAATATTAGACAGAAAATGTCCCTGATTTGCATTAATGTCACCTAAAAGCCACCAGGTAACACAGAACAAGCTCCTCGGATATATTAAAGCCTTTCAAATGTTTGTGATGCATCTGGGTCGAAATAAAATGTTGCAAAAGTTGAAATTTTAACTAAAGGTAATTGGGGAGAAAATAGAAGTATAGGAGCCAAGGTTCAAAAAGAAAGAAATAAAAATGCTGGAAATAAATTTTGAGTGGGAGGGGGGGCGGCATGGTGCCGCAGTGGTAGCGCTGCTGTCTCGCAATATGGAGACCCGGGTTCACCTTCCGGATCCTCCCTGCGTGGAGCATACATGTTCTCCCTGTGTCTGCGTGGGTTTCCTCCCACAGTCCAAAGACATGCAGGGTAGGTCATAGGTTCTCAACCTGTGGGGTGGGCCTCTCTAGGGGCGCAAAGATGTGAAAAAAAGAAAACAAGAATCGAAAATATGAAAAATACATCTATTGAAACCAAAACAAATTAACTTAAACTACATTCTGATACTAGAAAAATAAATATAGAGTTAGATAAATGTTGATTAAAGTTAAGTAGGTATTGCAAAATATGCACCTATGATATATCATTAATTAAAAAAGAACAAATCGATATTATTATTAAAAACGTTAGGGGGGCACGATTAAAACTGGTATGAAAACTCGGGTCGCAAATACTTAAAGGTTGAGAAACGCTGGGTTAGGTGCATTGGTGGTCCTAAATTGTCCCTAGTGTATGCTTGGTGTGTGTGGGTCTGTGTGTGTGCCCTGCGGTGGGCTGGCACCCTGCCCGGGGTCTGTTCCTGCCTTACGCCCTGTGTTGGCTGGGATTGGCTCCAGCAAGCCCACCGTGACCCTGTGTTAGGATATAACAGGTTGGATAATTGACTGACTGACTGACTGACTGAATAAATTTTGGGAGTAAAACTGAATCTACCAGGGACATTCCAAATGTTTCCACACTTTTATATTTTCGTTGGAAACGGTGAAGGTGGGAGGAGGAGTAATTGGGCATTAAAAAGTTGGTAACCCGCTGGGAAAATTGCATCGCAAAGGAAGGTGAATGTGTAGGGAACTGATGTAGTTTGTTTTTGAAATCTCTATATGTATAAAATCCAATGTATGACTGTCTGTCCGCTTTTCACGAGAGAACAACTTAACGGATTTAGATCGCCTTGTTTTCTATAGTTTGCTTGAACATTCCGGTTGATTTTGGGATTTCTCTCATCGCGCTAAGTATCATAGTTTGCTTGCGATACCGATTTATTTGCGCGAATCCAAGTCAGACGCTTCGCGCCGAGTGGAGGGGGCGGGGCCATCCTCACTCACGCGTCAGCCTCGGGGCGTGTACCTTAACTCCGCTTAATTAGCGAACGAGAGAACTACTTGTTCTGACGATTTGTCCTACTTTGTCGAAGTATCCTACCGTAGTTTATTTAAATGGCAGATACGGTATATACTCCGTATATGTTACACCCATTCGTTTATTGTAAGTCGTAACATTAAACTTATAACGTTATACCATGTCATCATTTAACATGTATTTAGAAGTCGTCTATCAAATTTATGGAAATGTTAACATTTCTCAATTTATTATATATGCATCATGTAATAAATGCAATGTAGTAAGGCTAAGAAAGCATACATATTACTGAAATGCAGTAACACTTACCTCAAACTTCAACACTAGGTAGGACAGATCGACGAACAGTTGGTAAACTTCGAGAAAAGTTGCGCAATTTTGGTCTGCACATGCGTAGTATCAGTGAGTAGATTATTTCGATGGGTAGGATGTTTCGTTAGAACACCGGGCGAGGCCCTCCTAACTGTCCTATTTCACTAATACGCGGATGAAGCCGCGGGACACGGCTAGTTCTTAATAAACAGAGCTTAAAAAAAGGGCGGAAATTTTGTGAACGTCCCTCGTAGAAAAGACTGGGAAACCCTTAAGAGAAACGTTAGAAATCGGACAGGATTATTGAAAATGAGAGCAGCAAATTACGAATGCAAAGGTTTATTAATAAAATCAATCATTGTGCCTCTCCATCTCCCTGCCCTAAGTGAAGACCACAAAAAAAATTGAAAGACGTTTGTTTTATTTGGGGGATCGTTGTACGAGAGATTAGGACAGAAAAAAGGTTAAAAAAAAAAAGGAGGCAGAGGTTTCCCGGATATAAGACATCTGCTTAAAATAAAACACGTAGCAGGTATTATAAGCTCATTTCAATGGAAACGGGGCAAGGTAACGGATATGTTAAAATACAAATTAGGGAATGTGTTAAGAAAATTCAAAATTTACAATGCAAATAATAGACCCCCAGCCTTTGTAGTACCCTAAATGTCTCTAAGAGGTAGAGGAAGTGTTAGAGTAAATACAGGGTGGTCCAGATCTAATTATGCAGATCCAGATCGTCTGGATGACTTTGATTTATGCGGAGACGATTCCAGTTCGGCGCGAAGACGATTCTTCATGTCGTCAGTTCGCACACTTCTCGATGGTCCGGGATTTTTCGGGTGATTTCCTATGTAATAAACTTAATAAGTCATATAATGAAAATTACATAATTAGATCTGGACCACCCTATACAGTTAAGGGGAGAAGAACCGAACGTTTTTAACAACTGGAAACTTTTAATAAAAGTGACAGAGGAAAAAGAGGACCTTGTGTGGGTAAAAGAACTCCCCCGAAGGAGAGGCAGGGAAAGTATGAAGAAGAAAAGCTTCAAAAGACCTTCAAGCTGACTTGAGAGACATGGCATGGGGGGCGGCACAGGACACCCTAAAAAAAAAAACCAAAACCCGTTTAAAAGGAAAGGAGTGAATTGATTGAGATGCTGCGGCCACTGAACCGTATAAGTACGGGCCGGCAGATGAGATCGGGGAGGGAGAAGAAACAATGACGGAGGTGGTGAAGAAGAAGAAGAAGAAGAAGAAGACAAGAGGCTGTAAAAGACTGTGGTAGAGAGAGAGAGAGAGAGAGAGAGAGAGAGCAAGGGAGTGAAAGGTGACCGAGAAAAACGTGGAAGGAAATAAAAACGGCACAGCACGTCACGTGCACTGTAAAACAATCATATTGAATTTACGGTAAAGTTGCCCGAATTTTACCTTAATAAAGAAGGTGACAATATTTTTTTAGGTCCACGGTATAACTTTTTAGTACATCATTTTTTTTTTCTTTATAACACATTCCAATAAAAGTGAACGTTTAACCATAACATGAAAACCATGCACTGTAATAAATAAGCCAATCAATAAACCTGTAGAAAATATTGTCATAATCGAACACCAGTACACAATTTAAATCAGTCAAGTAACAACAACCAAGAGCAATCAAGTTATATCGTTTAATTACCGGGGACGTTCAACAAGTTTCCGCACTTTTATATTTTCGTTGGAAACCGGGGACGGCGGGAGGAGCTGTAATTGGGCATTAAAAAAAGTTTTAATGGTAGGCCGCTGAGAAAATTACATCGCAAACGAAGGTGACCATGTAGAAATGGTTTTGGATTTTGTAAAAAAACTTTTTGAACGTCCATACATTGAAAAGATGTCAATATTTCAGGAAGTTATGGCACATTGTCTGGTGGAGAGGTTATGTTTGGTTTTGTGGAGTATGGTGTCCTACGGGTGTGCCAGCTTATTAAATACAGCCCACCATAAGTCAGCTCCCATAACACCTAAAAACCTTCAGTATACAGGAATAAACAAGACTGCTAACTTTTAAGTTATTTCCCAATTGAGCTTAGGTATGCAGTTCACCAGGAACAATATTGGGCAACAGTTATCCATCCATCCATTTTCTAACCCGCTGAATCCGAATACAGGGACACGGGGGTCTGCTGGAGCCAATCCAGCCCACATAGGGCACAAGGCAGGAACCAATCCCGGGCAGGGACACACACAAACACACCCACCACACACTAGGGTCAATTTAGAATTGCCAATCCACCTAACCTGCATGTCTTTTGAATGTGGGAGGAAACCGGAGCGCCCGGAGGAAACCCACGCAGACACGGGGAGAACATGCAAACTCCACGCGAACCCGGGTCTCCTAACTGCGAGGCAGCAGCGCTACCACTGCGCCACCGTGCCGCCCCGCAACAGTTATAATGTATTAAAAAAAGTTTTCTTTCAGTGCTGATAGAGTTATATATTCAAGTAACACGATCGCTACAAAAGTGCTATGTTCAACTTCCGTCCCGATACCCGGACTCATACACCAGGCAGTATCGGTTAGTAGTGGTTGGCAAACTCCACCCTCCCCTTTAAACTTTAATAAAACACTCCCGTAGTAAAAACCTATACAGTAATCCAAAATTAAACACAAGAACATTTTTAAAATACGGCATAAATGTAATTTTAGCTGCAGCGCCGCCGAGCCTCCTGGGAAGTCAGTGCCACCCGTCGCTACAATAAGGTGAAAGGGGGCGTGTCCGTATGCAAATATCGTAAGTTAGGTGTTATTGAAGCAGCGCTTCACCGTTTTATATTTTGCAGTTGTCTGCCTTCGCGATTTACGTTTTACATTGTCAAATAAACATCGATTTTTTCAGTGTAACTGTAATGTATCAGTAAACGGTATGCAGCATATTTTTGAAAGTAGAAAAATATTGATTTTACAGAACTTGGCTGTAAAAAATAATGAAACGTACTGTTTAAGATTTACAGGTAATTTTTAGCAGAACATAAGGTGTCTTTCTTTTTTTTTCAGAAAATGTATTTTACTTTCACCATTTACAGTATTTTAACCGTTAGGTTTACGGATATTTTTCACAGAGTTGGGGCTGCTTTTATGCACAAAAAATGCGGGGAAGGGCAACAAACACGATTTTAAAAAGTTACTTCATTAGACAAAGACACCGGTGATTTTGACAAGAATGTAGATGAAAACGAAAAAAGCGGACTTTGTGTAAAAACAAATTTTATAAAACAAGCGATTTGGGAAATGAGAAATATAGACTAACACGGAGAAAGAAAAAAGGTTTAGCCGGTTAGAAGTGTTTTACAGAAGCCACGAAAGCAGATACAACAATACGAACATGTCTCCCAAGAAAAGAGAAAAATAAAGACTGCAAGGTAAGCAATCTATCTTTTTAAATAGAAACTTTAATTCGGTATATTTGAGTTCTCCATGTGAGAGAAGGAAAAGAGCCGAAAGATTAAATCTGAGAAGATAAAAGTTGATAAAATATGAAATAAAATTAGATGAGAACAAAAAAAAAATATTAAAGCCTCAGATATAAAACTAACTAACATTCACGCAGACACTTCGCACTCAGGACCTGACAAAATGTCTGATCGGAGTCGGATTGCTGAAGCAGTTTCTCTGCGTCTCTGTCGATTGTTCTTTCGGGACGGGCCGCGACATTTTTAACGTTGTCAGGCTTTTCAGCTTCTCAAAGAGTGCAGCATTTCTGGTAGGACTTTGATTTTTGATCATCTGATTGTATTCTCTGCTCCTAAACTATTGGAGCTCCTTGAATATGACGCCAGACATGACTACGTCGGAAGAGGCATGCGCGAGTGACCACATGGAAATAAGACATTGCAATAGAAGGATGCTAAGGATAGAGCTGCCAGGGAAGAGGAGAACAGGAAGGCCTAAGAGAAGGTTTATGGATGTGGTGAGAGAGGTCATGCAGGTGATGGAGGTAACAGAACAAGATGCAGAGGACAGAAAGATATGGAAGAAGATGATCCGCTGTGGCGACCCCTAACGGGATCAGCAGAAAGAAGAAGAAGAAGAAGTTGCCGAGTTTCCATCAAGGCAGAGCCCCCACGTAGTGATGGATCAAGGTGGGTGAGCCGAGAGAGACTGGGAGTGTGAAGAAATGTTACTCAGGGATGGAAGGAAAAGTGCAGAAATAAAAAAAACGTCTGTAAGGAAGTCAGAGCGGGTGATCGGTGGATTTTAGGTGGATTTAACATCAGGAAAGTTTTTCCAAGGGAGACGACTAAGTCAACCCATGGACCACCCGGAACATCCTTTAATGACCATTCTTTCTGGTGTGCTCACTTCATGCAGAAAGTATTTCAGACACCCTGTGATAAGTGGTCAGTGGCGTTGTGTAGAATATGAAATAAGTAAATGGCCTTGTCCTCCCTGCGTGGAGTTTGCATGTTCTCCCCGTGTCTGCGTGGGTTTCCTCCCACAAGTCCAAAGACATGCAGGTTAGGTGCATTGGCGATCCTAAATTGTCCCTAGTGTGTGCTTGGTGTGTGGGTGTGTGTGCCCTATGGCGTGCTGGCGCCCTGCCCTGGGTTTGTTTCCTGCCTTGCACCCTGTGTTGGCTGGGATTGGCTCCAGCACACCCCCGTGACCCTGTAGTTAGGATATAGCGGGTTGGATATTTGATGGATGGATAATTGGGATTGGGCGGGGCCAGATGCATGCATGGCAACTGAAAATGGGTGGGGTCAGATGCATGTATGAGAACAGAAAATGGGTGGGGTCAGATGCATGCATGACAACAGAAAATGGGTGGGGCCTGATGCATGCAAGAAAACAGAAAATGGGTGGGGCCTGATGCATGCATGAGAGCAGAAAATGGGTGGGGCTTAATGCTTGATTGGGAGCAGGACAATGAAGGGGAGATCAATACTTAGTCCAGCTAAACTTTCCTGCAAACATCAGGTCAGGGAGGTGGCCAGTAACCCAATGGTCACTGTAACAGAGCTTCAGAAGTCCTCTGCTGAGATAGGAGAACTTGGACAAACGACCATCTCAGCTACACTCCATCAATCAGGCATTTATAACAGAGTGGACAGAGACAGAAGCAACTCTTGAGTAAAAGGCGTATGATGACACGTAAAGGACTCTGAGCACATGAGGAAAAACGACTGTCTAGCTCTGAGGAGACAAAAACAGGACCCTCTGGGCAGAACTCTGAGCACCATGTGTGGAGAAGACCCGGCATTGCTCTTCACCTGCCTAATACCATCCCTACGGTGAACCATGGTTGTGGTGGCATTACGCTATGGGGGTGCAGGTACAGGGGGACTGGTCAGAACTGAGGGAAGGATGAATGTGGCCAAACACAGAGAAGATCTTGAAAGACAACCTGCTTTAGAGTGCAGGCCATCTCAAACTGGACCACGGTTCACTTTTCAGCACGACAATGACGTGGAGCATAGAGCCAAGACAATGCTGGAGTGGCATTGGGATGAGTGTCCTTCGATTGACCCACCCAAAGCCTAGACCCAAATCCAACAGAGAGGCCTGAAGACAGCAGTGCCTTTCAGCATAATGGGAGTTTGAAAGGATCTGCCAGGAAGGGATCAACTGCCTAAATCAAGGTGGGCAAAGCTTGTAGAGACTCACCAAGAAGACTCTGAGCTGAAACTGCTGCCAAAGGGGCTTCTACAAAGCACTGGATGAAGGGTCTGAGTACCTCAATGAAAAAGAGATTTCAGACTGTGATTTTTAATAAGTTTGCAAGCCCTTCCCGAAGACACATCTTCACGTTCGCATTATGAGGTAACTGATTGTAAATTGGCAAATTCATCCATTGAAAATGAAGTCTACACCGCAAAGTCTAGTGTGCCGAAAGGGAAGGAGTCGCAACTCTTCCTGAATCCACAGGACAGCTGCCTCTGCCGCTCCTTGCACTGCTCAATAATATTTCATCATTTAAAAGAACAGTCAGTGGTCTTTTAAAGGGTGGCAAGTTACCTACAACAGAGATGTAAGAGTAAATAAATCCATTGGTGTGCAGAACTGGTGCTCCATTGGTGTCAGGAGTGGGCTGTGGATAATACCTACCGTGCGATTTAGCAAAGCGCCAAGTGCCAGAGAGTCTTAAAACGGACTTGCTGGGCTCTCCTGAGGAGATCTTAGATCTGGAATGCCATTTGCAGAATCACCCCAAGAATGAAGAGAGCTGAGAGAGTGCCACCTTGGCAGCCCCACCAATGTTTCTCCACCTGCTATGGTTCATTGACCTAGGTGTGTGGTTGTGGAAGGAGCTTCAGGCTTCTGGAGGTAGAAAAAAGTGTGGCAGATCAAGCTGCCACTGACCCCAGGTGAAATGTAAGAGTACAAAAATCCATTGGTGCTCAGAACTGCTGCTACGCTGGTGTCAGCAGTGGGATGTGGATAATACTGTACCTACCATTCAAGTGCATCCCCCTTCCAGCCTGTCCATTCCATAACTGTTTGCTAATTGCCTTGGAGATTAGCTGGATTGTGATCTTCACCAGGATCCTACTTGGAACAGACAAGAGGGTAATACCATGCCAGTCGCTGAAGTCACTGACTGCTCCTCTCTTTGGCATCTTCACTCTCGTGCCTTTGGTCCGTTAATATGGCACCACCTTCTCCTCCCAAGACTACTGAGAATAGCAGGGTCGTGGGTTGGAATTGAAGACATGCCTCTCCCCTTTATCCATTGGTCAAGAGTCCTGTCTTCATCCCATCTGAAGGACTACTTTCACTGTCTGGAGGTATTTATTTAAGTATATGAGCTGGCAATCCATCATATAAATGAGCAACTTCACAGCCCGCTGCAGGGGAGCCTGTAAAAACAGCAAACCTTAAAAGTCTGTCACACACGTGGGACTGGGAGACAGCTAAAGGTCCTGGATGATAATAATTCCACGCCAGACCAGGGGGCGACAGGGTTCACAGACTGTTTCCCTCAATCCCTTGCAGATCGTCCACGGGATATCCCACAGGGTTCCTGCGACACTGATGACATCACTTCCAGTTCCGGGACCACTGATGATGTCACTTCCGGTTCTAGGGACACTCATGATGTTACTTCCGGTTTTCAGGGGACCACTGATGATGTCACTTCCGGTTCTAGGGACACTCATGATGTTACTTCCGGTTTTCAGGGGACCACTGATGATGTCACTTCTGGTTCCGGCCACCACTGATGACATCACTTTCTTTTCTCGGCATGTAAAGCCGCCATCTTAACTACATAGCTCAGTTCTGTTTTGGACTCATATCTGTAAACACCTCTGCTCAATTTAAACCATTTTTGCAGCAAAGGAACAATATACGGGTGGCGGCCCCAAACCTTTTTGTCGACTTTGTGTCATTCTTGTGACAAGTTGCATATGAATCAAATCTAGCGTGTCAACGATGAGCGATCCTTTTAGGTGGTCCTTTTTAAGCGAGCTACCTACAAGAGGGTTGTAAGAGTAGAAAATCCACTGGTGCTCAGAACTGGTGCTCCATTGGTGTCAGAAGTGGGATATGCATAATACCTACCGTTCGATTTAGCAAAGAGCCAAGTGCCACAGAGTCTTAAAATGGACTCGCTGGGCTCTCCTGAGAAGTTTCTGGATCGTCTCAAGGCTGAGATCCCAGATCTGGAATACCATTTGCTGCATCAGAACACGAAAGAAGATAACCAGGAGACTGCTACCTTGACGGCTCCACCAATGCTTCTGCAGCAACAGTGGGTGGTCTTTTAAAGGATGGCGAGCAACCTAAAGAGAGTTGTAAAAGTAAAAAAACCCATTGGTGCTCAGAACTGGTGCTCCATTGGTGTCAGAAGTGGGATGTGGATAATACCGACCGTTTGATTTAGCAAAGCATCAAGTGCCACAGAGTCTTAAAATGGACTCGCTGGGCTCTCCTGAGAAGTTTCTGGATCGTCTCAAGGCTGAGATCCCAGATCTGGAATACCATTTGCTGCATCAGAACACGAAAGAAGATAACCAGGAGACTGCTACCTTGACGGCTCCACCAATGCTTCTGCAGTAACAGCGAGTGGTATTTTGAAGGGTGGCAAGCTACCTACAAGAGAGTCATAAGAGTAAAACAATCCATTGGCACTCAGAACTGATACTGCATTGGTGTCAGAAGTGGGATGTGGATAAGACCTACCATTCAATTTAGCAAACAGCCAAGTGCTGGAGAGTCTTAAAATGGACCTCCTGGGCACTCCTAGGAGTTTCTGGATTGTCTCAAGGCAGAGATCCCAAATCTGGAATGCCATTTGCAGTATCAGCACAAAAATGAAGAGAGCTAAAAGAGTGCCACCTTGGCAGCTCCACCAATGTTTCTGCAGCAACAGTTGGTGATCTTTTAAAAGATGGAGAGCTACCTTGGAGCCTTGGAGCCCGTTACCAGGCTTAACCCTAACCCTAACCCTAACCCTAAAGAGAATCATAAGAATAAAAAAATCCATTGGTTCTCAGAACTGGTGCTCCATTGGTGTCAGAAGTGGGATGTGCATAATACCTAAGGTTCAATTTAGCAAAGTGCCAACTACCATGGAGACTTACAATGGACTTGCTGGGCTCTCCTGAGGAACTGCTGGATTGTCTCAAGGCTGAGATCCCAGATCTGAAATGCCATTTGCTGCATCAGAACACGAAAGAAGATAACCAGGAGACTGCTACCTTGACGGCTCCACCAATGCTTCTGCAGCAACAGCGAGTGGTATTTTGAAGGGTGGCAAGCTACCTACAAGAGAGTCATAAGAGTAAAACAATTCATTGGCACTCAGAACTGATACGGCATTGGTGTCAGAAGTGGGATGTGGATAATACCGACCGTTTGATTTAGCAAAGAGCCAAGTGCCACAGAGTCTTAAAATGGACTCGCTGGGCTCTCCTGAGAAGTTTCTGGATCGTCTCAAGGCTGAGATCCCTGATCTGGAATACCATTTGCTGCATCAGCATAAGAATGAAGAGAGCTGAGAGAGTGCCACCTTGGCAGCCCCACCAATGTTTCTCCACCTGTTATGGTGCATTTGCCCTATAGGTGCGTGGTTGCCAGAGGAGCTTTGGGTTTCTGGAGCTGGGAAAAAGCACCATTGACCCCAGGTGGGCCGAGTGAGGTGGGGCCAGTGATGAAACCATGCAGACAAAGGGCGAGGCGGATCACAGAGGAGTTAAAGAGCAGCCAGTGCTGCTGAGACCTGGGTGTGACACACAATTTTCAGCTTCAGTTCACTGAAGATGGACAACCAAGAGATACATCTGCAGGTCCTCTGTAGGAGGTCCACCTAGGTCAACCTGAACCGATCTGAAGCTTACCAGCATAGCACTCAACAGCCCTGCTGTTCCACCTGACAATGAAGCACTCAGGACCCCCACTGATGTTTCTTTGTCACAGACTGTGGAAGCAAAGACCACCCCGTCATTAAGATGAGCTTGAGGACGGGACGTGACGATTCTAGTAAGTTGCATTAGCCTTTGAGGGTCGAGTTGCCAAGAGTAGGAGCTGGCATCCATCCATCCAGTATCCAACCCGCTATATCCTAACTACAGGGTCTGCTGGAGCCAATCCCACCCAACACAGGGTGCAAGGCAGGTGCCAGCCCACCGCAGGACGCGTACACACACACACTAGGGACAATTTAGGATCACCAATGCACCTAACGGGGAGAACATGCAAACCCCATGCAGGGAGGACCCAGGAAGCGAACCCAGGTCTCCTAACTGTGAGGCAGCAGCACTACCCACTGTGCCACCTTGCCGCCCCTCAATGAAAGTCAAAAATTGAAATCTGTTTTTTTTTTGTACACCACTCTATACTTTCATTTGTATTGAATGAGTATGAATTGTGGAATTGCAACGGCGAATTTAGAATACGCGGAGGGTGAGGAGTAAATGCGCTCTCTCCGCTCTCTCTCTCTCTCTCTCGCCGCTACTAATGTAACGTTCTTTCTTAGCCAAATATGCGCCTTTCCTGTCTATGTGTGTGTAAAGAATGCTGATGAGATATGAAACATAACTAGAAGTCACTGTGCAAGCTGGCTGCCAACTGAATAGTCAATAAGCTATACTCTTTGGGGTTTATATATTTGTAAAACTGACTCACCAGCCATGAGCCTCACCGCATGTCACTGTCATCGAGTGCTATATCAGTTTATCACAGACACGGACTAGTGACCTATACAGTACATACTTGTAGCCTGATAGAACTGGCAGTGCGCATGCGTCATGCCAGCATTGGCCTCACGCATCGTGCCGCCTGCCCACAACAAGTGCTGCTGGAATGTTACACGCGCTCATCTGCCAGTATATTTCTAAATTATCATTTGTAGCGTTTTCGCTTGTGCTGAAATGTCGCACTCTCAGCAATCGTTAAGTTCGTGGTTGACGCAATGGCGATGAAGTTGGTAATGGCACTTTAGCAGCTGAAATGTTTCCGAGAGATCATTCAGCAAACTTACGTTGATCAAAACACATCTGCGATCAACAATGACAGCCGTGCGCTTGTCAGACATCGCAGTAATTTCCATGCCAAGAAATTAGATTTGGATCGTGTGATTGACAAATTCATTCAAATATTCCATAATTGTCTCATTATGCTAAAATGAATACACTTGCGGACTATTGGACTAGTATGACAAATCAAGAATTTGTTGACTTTGTTAACCGGCTGCATTGATCTGCTGAAATAGCAAGCCATGCACTACGCATACTGTTTCACTTTTCTCATTTATTACTTTGTTCTATGTTTGCTTCATTGCTTGGGACCTGCCAAATGTTTTGGTGCCTGCCTGTTGGTTTGAAGTGACTGGCGCCGCCACTGCTTGGAGATTCATGGGCATTGTAAAAAGCCGGTGGGGTTGGGGATGATTCCCCCTTGGAGTTTTTGGTCGATTATAAAACGGGGAAGACGAGCCATCTTGCTAAATCCCGAGAGGAAATGCATACAAAAGAGGAAATCTCGAAAAAAAAACAACTGGACGTCTGGTCGACATAACTGTGGGTAGAAATGAACTTTTCTGCCAGGCTTCATCTGAGCGGGACGCACTTATTTATTTCCTCGAAAGGGTTTACTTGGCACAGACATTTTTTTTCCTCTCACATATTCACACCAAACGTGTCTGAGGAAAGGCGCTCAAAATAAATCTGTGGTTGAGAGTCCAGCATCAATGGCCGAACGCGGCAGAGAGGAAGGGGAACGGATATCGGGAGCCACCTGCTGGCCGAAAGCCTGAACAGCACATCGTACTGTGCGTTCAACAAAAGACGCGCTGAAGATCGCGCGAGGCGCACAAAACGAGAAAATATTTTATTGTGCGGTATACGAGAATCGCATGAAAATGTATATTCAATCAACAAATTAATTTTCGCACTATAAAATGGTATTACAATAAAATGTTAAAAGAAAATAAACGAGTATATTTACATTTAAGCAGGGTTCTAGCATCTAATTGCTTTAACGTGCAAAAATAATTGTTTATTATCATCAAATTTTCGTCCAGTAATGTCATAGAAATAATAAGTTGTTAGCATAAGAATGAAAACGATAAAAAAAAAACTAAAGTTTTAACGAAGCCGAAAAGAGGAAACAGTAAAACAAGCGGCCGCCCCCAGTCTCAAACCCTATAGGCAAGAATATTAATAAATAATCATCACAATAGCGCTGTATTAAAATAATGTTACAATATTGTAAGCACTATGCAAATTTGCAGTGTTATTTCCTTAACACACCAGTCTAACGGATAAAAACTGAGCTGCAAGTCATTTAACCGTCACATCTGACAGAATATCTGCACGTTAACCCTGTGTTGGGCTGCCGTCCCGTCCGGGTGTTGTTCGTCCATGCTGGGGTTTCTCCAGCTTCATCGCGACCCTGCCATGAATAAGTGGGTCTAGAAAATGGACGGTGGATGACAATTAACACCGCCCCCTTGTGGTCGGCTGTTTAAAGCTTATTGTCGCCGTTGCAACCCTAAAATTCCCTACGCCTGTCAGGGCTCAAATGGCAGGAATTTGGAAGGAATCAATCTGTAGGTATAAAGCACGGTGAGGGGCTGTTCTTTATGTTAAGCCGCTAGCTTCATACGGACCCCTGACTCACTATCTGAGTCACTTCAGCTGCCAATGCAGAAATATGCCGTCTGTTACAGTGTAACTGAGAGGTAGGTGCCTTGACGTGGTGCCCCCCGCCCAGAAAGGCGCTATATAAAATCAAAAGACTGCAGACTCAATCCGTGTGTGACACGTTTAACCTGCCAGTTCAACAACTGACAAGGGTAGCTTGGTAAAGTACATGTCCCAGTGGTAAAAATGTTAAACTCCCCACTTGGGACAAATAAAGATCTATCAGTTATATAGTGCCTTTCATTTTTATTTATCCAAAGCCTTAACATCTAGACCCCATCAGAAAAGATGCAATCTAATGTGCCATTACGCTCAAGGCTGCATTATTGTCAGTTGCATTTAGTAATTCATCCAACCATCCATCTTCCAAACTTGCTTATCCAGAGCAGGGTCGTGAGCAGCTGGGGCCTATCTGAGCAACCATCAGACTCGAGGCTGGCAGAACAACGAGCTCATTCCTTCATTTTTGCAAACCCACTTCTTTCCAATAATGGGCGGGGTCACCTCAAAGTGAAGGAATCAGCCCTGAATGGTGTGCCAGCGCCTTGCAGGTTGCCCTCACTTCTGCCAATATGGAGTTGCCAGTCATATATTCACAAATATATTCACACTGTTAACAAGTCAACTGGAATTCCTGGGGGAAAATGACCACACCTCGTTTCTACAAAACTATCTAAGTAATCAACGTAGACCTCCACCTTAATGTTTGCAGTTCACCAGCAATTGAAAATACTGTATTTTGTAATGCATGCATTAATAAAATTATGTACATTTCTCATTCCAAAAGATGGCATATCACAAATATTTATAGGGATAAAATGCATTGCAGTAAATGTGTGTGATGTACCATCTGTTGGAATGACAATACAATGCATTTTATTAGTACAAATGCTTCTGATGCACCATCTGTTGGAATGGAAAATGCATTACATGTCACTTGGTATGGGATTCATTAAAGCAGTGCTATAGGTTGTGATACGTTATCTGCTGGAATGACACATGCAATGCATTTTATTACTAAAAATGTTTGTGATGCACCATCTGTTGGAATGACAAATGTAATGCATTTTATTACTAAAAATGTTTGTGATTAGCATTTGTTGGAATGATAAATGCAATGTATTTCATTATTACAAAAGTTCATGATGCTCCATCTGTTGGAATAACAGATTCAATGCATATGTCTCTATTACATGCCATTTGGTAAAGAATTTGGAAAAGCAAGGGTAATGTTTGTGATGCGCCATCTGCTGGAATGACACATGCAATGTATTTTATTACGAAAAATGTTTGTGATTGGCTTCTGTTGGAAAGAAAAATGCAATGTATTTCATTACAACAAATGTTTACGATGCGCCATCTGTTGGAATGAGAGATGCAACGCATATGTCACTATTATATGCCATTTGCTATAGGGTTTGTATAAGCAGCGTAAATGTTTGTGATGCACCTGATGTTGGAATGACAAATGTAATGCATTTCTACAAATGTTTGTGATGTGCCATCTGCTGGAATGACACATGCAATGCATTTTATTACTGAAAATGTTTGTGATTAGCATTTGTTGGAATGATAAATGCAATGTATTTCATTATTACAAATGTTCATGATGCGCCATCTGTTGGAATAACAGATTCAATGGATATGTCTCTATTACATGCCATTTGGTAAAGAATTTAGAAAAGCAAGGGTAATGTTTGTGATGCGCCATCTGCTGGAATGACACATGTAATGCATTTTACTACTACAAATGTTCAAGATATGCCATCTGTTGGAGTGACTAATGCAATGCACAAGTCTCTGTTATTTGCCATTTGGTATGGAATTTGTAAAAGCAGCATTAATGTTTGTGATTGGCATCTGTTGGTGTGAAAAATGCAATGCATTTTATTACTATGAAGTATGTCAAATCAAAATTAAAAATCAAACAATGTGTATGTAATGTGCCATCAGTTGGATTAACAGGGATAGAGCAACTGGACGGACACACAGATACACAGACACTTGTCCTTTTATTTAGGTGCATTCTGCTGCTTTTTGAGATGTTGTGTGTGTATTTCCTGGCACTAAATAAGTGAGCCACTCAACGGAATCTTCCAGTAACTGCCATACAGCCAATCGCGATACCCCATTAACCCGACCAGACCGGACTGGACTGGAGAATGACAACGCGTAACGATCTCATACTTTCAGCTCATCTGGGACTTGATGATGGGACGCAGATATGTACAGTATAACCTTACAGAGACGACGTCAAAACGTTGTGACTACCGAGGGATATTTCGGACAAAACAGAATAAATAACGTCCGCTATACCGACGACTCACCAATCAGAACACAGTACTCGGTAGTGCCAACCCCCTCCACTCTGACGAGTAATAGTGACAGTTTTCATTGCAGGGCTTATTTCATGTTTCGTGTGGTGTAAATGAAGAAATACGATAGTTAAATAAATTCGTAAAGAAATAAGAAACAAAAAAAAATCGTCACAAAATCTGATTATTTACAGTACATTCGCATTTCATGTTGCTGTTTATTTATTATCATATTTCACTATTTTTTAGAGAAAAGCCAAGTAAAATGACCCCTTTTATTGGCTACCTAAAAAGATTACAATATGCAAGCTTTCGAGGCAACTCAGGCCCCTTCTTCAAGCAATTTCGGTGTGTCTGCCTGAAGAAGCGGCCTGAGTTGCCTCGAAAGCTTGCATATTGTAATCTTTTTAGGTAGCCAATAAAAGGGGTCATTACATTCATAATAGCTAACACGGTACAACACCCTAGTACTACTGTGCTTTTATTAATTTATTAATTTAATGTTGTCCCAAAAAATCCTCCATCTGCGTCTTTTTACGTAGGTTTTGTAATCTTCGCGTTTGTATGAGTGGAGTTTCTGCGGTTTGTTATATTTTTTTAAATCTTCAGATTAAGCTTCTCTCCCGTGCTAATTGTTCGCGAACACCTTTGCGGCTGTCCACACGGGCGCCAGGGTAGCTCGGGAAGGTTTGGTGCTGTCGCATTTGCGACACAAGGGGGCGCGAGAGGAGCAGCCAACTTTCTAAATGTGTGCACAACTTTTCATCTTTAGAAAAGCGGGCCATTTTCAAAAGGAGGTGGAGACGCAGGGTATGAGAAAGCCAGATGGAGTCCGTGTTTCCTCTGGGTGGCCGCATTCTTCACTTTAAAGCTTTTCTCTCGCACTCATTTCTTGGTGTTTAGCTTTAAACCTGTAGGTTAAGTCCGCATCAGATCCACCAGTAACCGCACAAACCGCTCCACCTAATTTGTTTCAGCTTCCTGTGTTGCGGGGATGTTGGATGTTCCTGTTATTTACGTGGGACCCTGGCAGTCAAGTCATTCGCTCAGGGACACAAGGACACTTAGTGGCGAGGACTGAATGCCATGACCACTAGAGGGCCATACTGGCTTAGAAAGTAATACAGAGCTCAGCAACCTACACCTTAATAAAAAAAAAAAACATACAGCGCCTCTTTACAGATGCTCTTCCAATATATCGTAACAAAACATTCTCAATGCTGATTTGCACAAATGTTTCCATGTGACTTCACTGTAAGTCTTGGCAACCAAAGTGATACACAAAAGAGGAAATTATTAGTAGAGACAGAGCCTGTGTGGGCTCCTAGGCTAAGGATCTGCGCTGGTGTCCGGAAAGTTGCTGATTCGAATTCCCATCACTGACATAAGAGATCCTACTCTGTTGGGCCTTTCAGTAAGGCGCTTAACCTGCAATTGCTGCAAGGGCTGCTGTAAAATGGTGGACCCTGAGCTCTGGCACCAAGGGGTATGCAAAAATTAACAAATTCCTAACGCAAGAAATTGTATAAGGAGAAATAAAGAACAGACAAAAAAAACTACAACCATTTGATTTAATATAGCGCCTTTCTAGCAGCTGATCTAATATCACATTCTCATACCTGCTTCATCTGTTATGTTTCCCGACATTTTCATTCTGACTAATAGATAGGAACTTAACATGCACCCTTGTGATTTGATATAGCGCCTTTCTGGGGGTTACTAGGGTGTCATCCTGGGGAGTGCATTTGAATATGCAGAGGAGGCAATGAAATAACAAAATAAGATAGATAGATAGATAGATAGATAGATAGATAGATAGATAGATAGATAGATAGATAGATAGATGTGAAAGGAACTATATAATAGATAGATAGATAGATAGATAGATAGATAGATAGATAGATAGATAGATAGATAGATAGATAGATAGATAGATAGATAGATATGAAAGGCACTATATAATAGATAGATAGATAGATAGATATGAAAGGCACTATATAATAGATAGATATGAAAGGCACTATATAATAGATAGATAGATAGATAGATAGATAGATAGATAGATAGATAGAAAGATATGAAAGGCACTATATAATAGATAGATAGATAGATAGATAGATAGATAGATAGATAGATAGATAGATAGATGTGAAAGGCACTATATGATAGATAGATAGATAGATAGATAGATAGATAGATAGATAGATGTGAAAGGCACTATATAATAGATAGATAGATAGATAGATAGATAGATAGATAGATAGATAGATAGATATGAAAGGCACTATATAATAGATAGATATGAAAGGCACTATATAATAGATAGTGCTATATCATATATATAGATTAAATTTACATTTTATATCCCATAATGACAAAGTGACAAAGTGAAAGCAAGTCTTCAGGAAGTGTTTCCAAATGTATTAAAACACAAACTGAAATCTCTCATTGCTCGTATGTAAGTATTCAGACCCTTCATTAATTACTCTGCAGAAGCCCCTTTGGCAGCAATGCCAGCTGCGAGTCTTCTTGGTGAGTCTCTACCAGCTTTGCACTCCTGGATTTGGTTCGCTTATCCCTTCCTTCCCAGCAGATCCTCTCAGGCTCCTGTTAGTTTGAATGTCACTTGTCTGTAAACTGCTGTCTTCAGGCCTCGCTGTGGAGTTTAGGTCAGCGCTTTGGGTGGGTCATTCAAGGACACTCGTCCCAATGCCACTCCAGCGTTGCCTTGGCTCTATGCTCCACGTCATTGTCATTCTGAAATGTGAACTGTGGTCCAGTCTGAGGTGGCCTGTACTCTAAAGCTGGTGGCCTTTCAAGGTCCTCTCTGTATTTGGCCGCATTCATCCTTCCCTCAGTTCTGACCAGTCCCCTTATCCCCAGACCCCCATAGTATGATGCCACCACCCCCTTGGTTCACTGTAGGGATGGTATTATGCAGGTGAAGAGCAGTGCCAGGTCTTCTCCTCACTGGAATTTGGTCCAAAGAATTCTGTTTTTGTCTCATCAGACCAGATGATCATTTTCCTCCACTCTTGGAGTCCTTTCGAAACACACCTGGATTTGAACAGTTTATGTCATCCCATCTTTTACTAAAGAGGAACTTCCGTCTCGTGACTCCACCATAATCACCTGCTGAGATGCTTGTCCTTCTGACAGGTTCTCCCATCTTAGCAGTGGACTTTAGAAGTTCTGTCAGAGTGACCGATGGGGTCTTGATCACCTCTCTGCCCAAGGCCCTTCTTGCCCAGGTACTCAGTGTGTCCAGACAGGCAACTCCAGGAATATTCCTGGTGGACTTTCTTGAGGCCACTGAGCTCCTGGGACCTCACAAAGCTATAAAACTGATTGGATCACAAATCCCTGATCTCCACCTCACCACAATTTGATTGTGGAGGTCTACAGAGAGGTCCTTGGACGTCATGGCTTGGTGGTTGTCCTGACGTGTGGTGTGAATTGTGGGACCTTCTAGACCCAGTGACACATGGGTCATTCTAAATGAGGTCCCATCAATTCAATGTGCCACAAGTACAGGAGACGCCTCAAGGAATGCCCAAAAAGGCACCAAGAGGAGGGAAGACATGCCAGACAAACACCAATAGACGTCTGGGCTCTCCTCAGAGCTGGCAATGTCAGAGAATATCAGACATGCCAAAGTTGTGTCAGGGTGGTCTTTGAGCAGACTGATATCTGCCCACCTTCATCAACCATGTTGGTTTTGGTGCTCTCATGCCTGATGCTTTCTGGTGATCTTGGACGTACACATCCTGATGATGAAGCATCTCACCTCCATCTCTGTGTGTTCAAGAGTGACAATAAAGACCATGGCCACCTGCTTGTCCAGGTGACTCAGGGAAATCTCAAACTCCAAAACAATGGAATTTAGAAAACTTTGATGCATCTGAATTTTTCTATTTTCACGAGTATGATGAGGGGCGTCCACCTTGATGAGTTGTCCGTTTAGTTGAGTCCACTTTGAGTTGGATGAGAAGTGTCAACTCGACAAACTTGGTGTCACAAAAAGTAGACACAAGAGTCATAAAAAGGTTTGGGGCAGCCACCCATGTGATATTCCCAGCTGCAAATGGGTGAATAGCTAGTGCTGACGTGCTCAGAACGGAGTCCAAAATCGAACTGATTAGGGTCAGTCAAATATGGCGGCTTTAAAGGCCAGAAAAGGAAGTGAAGTCATCGAGGGCGGAAGCGCAAGGGTCCTCTTCCATAGGCTCAGACCCGGAAGTGACGTCATCAACAAGGCTGGAACAGGAAGTCTCTTCGGTCATGACGCCATCCAAGGGCCAGGCGGGACAGTGAGAGAAAAGGTCAGCGCACTCCGCCACCCCCTTGGTCTGGCGTGGAATTACTCTCATTTAGACCCTTTAGCTGCCCACCATGCGCATGTGTGTGACATTGGTATGAAGTGTCCACTTGGAGGAATTGGATAAGACTTGCCCACCTTGACGAGTCGGGTAAGATGCGCCCACCTGGAGGAGTCAGATGAGATGTCCATCTTGGTGCGTGTGATGAAAGTTTCCACTAGGAGCTGGATGAGAGGTGTCCAGCGTAATTAGTCACATGAGACATGCCACCTTGACGAGTCCGATAACACGCATCAACCTGGACGAGGTGTCCACTTTGGTGAGTCTCAGGAGATGTGAACATGCGGGAAGAAACAAAAGAGTTCTAGTGAGTTCATCAGGTAAGGAAGGGAGGACAGGAGCGGCCCCCATCCTGTTGCCATGGCTACATGTTATATGTTGATTAGCACACGGACATCAGGAGTCATATAAACCTTAGCACACCCCCCAGGTGTCCACTTTGAGCCTGATTGTGCCACCTTAAATAGTAAATAGTATATAGAAAGAGATGGTGTACTTGTGAGATGGTGGGGTGGTATTTGGATGGTGGGGTTGTGTGGAGATGGTGACACAGAGGTAAAGGGTTGTAGAAATGGTGATGTTGAAGTGGTGAGTATTGTAAAGAAAGTGATGCCTCATGATTAGAGGTGTGGAATGGTGTTGATGATAAGGTTGATGGAGATGGTGGGTTGTGGAGATGGTTACTTATTGAGGGGGAATGTTGCATTTTGATGATTAGTGGTTGTGTGGAGATGGTGCTGTGATTGGAATGTGGTGCTAAGATGGTGGGGATTGTGGAGATGGTGTTGAGTAAGCAGGGGTGGCATTTGGATGATGGGGTGTGTGGAGATGGTGCAGTAGAGAGGTTGGATGCTATGATGGAGTAGTTGATGGTGTGGAATGGTGGGGTTTGATGTGGGGTGATTAGATGGAGGGATGGGTGTGTGGGATGGTGGTCTAAGATGGTGCCATAAGGTGTGGAATGTGTTGGAGTGAGTGGTATGGGTGACCACCTTAAATAGTAAAAGTGACCACCTTAAATAGTAAAGAGTATATAGAAAATAGTGACCACCTTAAATAGTAAATAGAAATTAATGACCACCTTAAATAGAAAAAGTGACCACCTAAAATAGAAAATAGTGACCACCTTAAAAAGCAAAAGTGGACAATTTAAATAGTAAACAGTATATAGTGACCACCTTAAACAGTAAATAGTGACCACCTTAAATAGTAAAAGTGACCACCTTAACATGTATCTACTGTACTTGGCTGAGCTGGATGACATGTGTCTGCTTTGATTCATCTTGGTCATACTGAGTCAGGTCAGACACGTCCACTCAGATTACATGCCAATCATTTGACGTCCATCCCCACCTTGATGAACAGCAGATGAGACATGTCCACCATGATTAGATGTGCAAACATCGAGGGCAGGTGAGAAAGGCCTTCCCTGGTAACATGGCATCTCAGTTTCATGGACTTATCGATGGACCCCCTTGGACCTCAGACACAGTGAAGATTTCTTGAATGCAGACGGATGCCAAGGTGTGGCCATCGACCAAAATGATATTTGGAAACTTGAATTAGTATTCTCTGTGTCCTTTGACGAGTTGAGTCCTAATCTGACCAGGGGTCCACACATTTCCATGGGCTGTCTGACTTTCTTTAACACGTGTCCACTATCTTCATTATCATACCTTTAGCCCCGCCCCCTCCTTCTAGTCCCACCTACTGCCCCTCCATTCACTAAGCGCCACTCACCTGTAGGCCAGCTGGACCAAATCTGCAGTGAATTAAAATCCCAAGCAACTCTAATGGAGGGGGCCAACTGTGCCCCCCGAAAAAAAGCCCCCCTCCTGTCCCCCCATTGGCACAAACCTGGTAATGCTGGGTATCGTGAATGTGAGCGTCAGTCTGTGCTGGTGGATGTGGTTATGTTGGAAGTCTGCCAGAACAGAGTTTTGTGGGGGGCATAGAGGGGGCTGCCGGTCGTGCCGAGCTCTTCAAGGTTGTGTGCAGGACCATCTGTTCTGCCTGGAGCCTTGAATTCCCTCACGTTTCCTGCGTGCTTATTGAAGATTAGAGGCCACTGCAGCACCACGGCGAGCCCACCCCCACTTTAAGCTGCACCCCCTCCGTTGTCTTTCAAGATGAAACAGGACACCTTCACTCACTCTCTGAACTTTTTTTTTATTAACCTTATTTTAATGCAAGGCAACATCTGTTCGAGAAAGACCACCACACCACCGCACCCCGGCTCTGCACTGAATTCTCAGGCTTATAAGCTAAATTGAGCCCCCATCCCCCTCCCCCGTTGCCCAAAAACAACAACCCGCTTCCTTTTGATGAACTGGAATGGCAAGAACCTGGACCACCAGAAAGAAAGTGGGGGGGGGGGGGGTACAACCAGGCCACAATGGACGCCCCGTGGTGCCCAAATCTTTACACCGTACCCAGTGTTCCCAGTCCTTCAAGTCACCTCTCACACCAGAAGGGTCTGTGAAGCTCACATTCTCAGCAGTCCACCCACCAATCAATCATTGAATCTTTAGGGTATATAGCGCCTTTCATCATTGAGCCCCCTCTCTCTCTCACCTCTTATGCAAAGTATTCCTAAAATTTGACAACACGGGCTGATTTTCAAGAAACAGCTAAATTAGAACTCTTGTGGTGCCCAGCAGCCCTGGTATGAGCACCCTGGTCTGGACGAATGCCAGCTGCCCTGCAGTGTGTCGTCAGGACAGTGAGGGCAGCCATGGGGTTAATTTTTTAGGGTCCAGCGGGTACTGGAGTGGACCATCGGTCAGATGCTGGACAAGCATGAGGAAGCTGCAGGAGGCCATATTTAAAAATTGGAGCACAGGGGTGGTAGAGTATCTAGGGCAATTGGCTCGTAATTACAATGGACCTGGGTTCAAGCCCCCATGCCCACCTCAGTTAAAGCCTACCTAATATTTCTGTATTCGATTTTCCATCCACATCTCAAAGACATGTTAGTTGGACAGGAGATTCTAAAACAAGTTGGCATGGCTGCTGCTTACGTTTCCAGCGGACACGGGTTCAAGTCCCCAGTCAGTCAGCCACTCTGTTCTCTGTCTAGGCTTCTACACTCTCCATAAAGACGTGTCTATCAGACTGCTAAGCAATCCTACAATATTTGGTGGGTCTGCTGCCTTACAGTTCCAGTGGACACGGGTTCAACTCCCCACTGAGCTACTACTTGTTCTACTCCCTGTTCCACCACCGTCTGCACAGGTTTCCACGCCCGCTATTCTCCATCCTCATCCTTAAAGACGCGTCTCTTAGACTGTTTGGAAATGAAGGTGGGTGCCTTACAGTTCCAGTGGCCCCGGGTTCAAGTCCCCATCTGTGCAGGTTTCTAAGCTGTCAGATGGTCTAAAGCGATCGGGTAAGGCGGATGCTTTTCAGGTCCAGAAGACACGGCTTCAATTCTCCAATCAGCCGTCTCCACATTCTGCCCGTTTCTCACCCCCACCCTAATGATGTGCCCACTAGGCTAACCAGTGGCTCTATAACATCCATCCATTTTCCAACCCGCTGAAACCGAACACAGGGTCACGGGAGTCTGCTGGAGCCAATCCCACCCAACACTGGGCACAAGGCAGGAACCAATCCTGGGCAGGGTGCCAACCCACCACAGGGCTCTATAACAGTTACATTTTATTTATTCGCCTTTTTATCCAAAGTGACTTGTGACATTTTATTGTACAATTGGAGCCCAGGCAGACCAACGGACTCGCTCAGGGTGACATGGTGTTAGTAGTGGGATCTGAGCCCTCAGCCTCATGGCTAGAAGTCTAAAGCCTTAGCCACTACACCACACTGCATTGCAGTTACAGTGGACTCGGGTTCAATTCCCCCCGTTCAGCCGCAGATTTCTGTTCTCACCATTTTCCATCTAAACCATTTTGTGCATCAGTGGCCTAACAGTCCCAGTGGACCCGGGTTCAACTCACCCCATGCAGGTTTTCTACTTTCTGACTGTTTTCTCAAGTCCCAATTCTAAAGACATGCAGCGCCTGCTAAGACTGAGAAGCAATTCTGGGAGAGGCAGCGCCTTACAGTCCCTGTGGACCCGGGTTCAACCACACAGATGAATTCTGAGCACATTTGACACGTGTGTAGGTTTTCTGAGTTGTTTTCTCCATCTGCACTCTAAAGACAAACCCGTCAGACTGATCGACAATTTGGTGGGGCCACTGCATTACACTTCTGGTGGACCCGGGTTCAACTCCCCGTTCAGCCACTCCCTGTATAGTTTTCTATGCTCCTTATTTTCCATCCACATTCCAAAGACGTGTCTAATGGATTGCAAAAATATCTGGTAAGGCTGACGTCTCGCCGATCCAGTGGCCCCGGGTTCAAGTCTCCAGTCAGCCACACTCAGGTTTTTCCATTCACGTTCTAAAGGCCTACACCATCTAATATGTTAATGGACAGTCTGGTAGCTGTCGTGCCTTACAGCTCCACTGGACACGGGTTCAATTCTCCACCTACTGTTTGTTCAACTCCCCGTTCAGCCGCCGTCTGTAGACGTTTCTGCTCTCTCTCCATCCTCATCCTAAAGACGCGTCTTTAAATTGTTTTGGAAATTCTGACTCACTTACAGTTCCAGTGGCCCCGGGTTCAAGTTTCGGGTCAGCCACTCTCTATGTAGGTTTTCTACTTTCTGATTATTTTCCATCCACATCCTAATGGCACGTTCATAAGACCGATTGGGTGCCTTACAGTTCCAGCGGACACAGGTCCAGTTCTCCAATTGACTTATCCACATTCTGCCCATTTTTCACTCCGCACCCTAAAACTGTGCCCATTAGGCTAACTGGCAGATCTATAGTATCTGGTAGGGCTGCTGCATTACAGTTCCAGTGGACTCGGGTTCAACTCCCTGTTTAGCCGCCGTCTGTAGAAGTTCCTGCGCTCCCTGCTTTCCTTTCTCCTCCTAAAGACGTGCCTCTTAGATTGTTTTGGAAATTCTGACACATTTACAGTTGCAGTGGCCCCGGGTTCAAGTCTCGGGTCGGCCACTCCTACTTTCTGATTATATTCCATCCACATTCTAAAGATGCACAGGGCCTATAGATTGATAAGCAGTTCTAAAGCCGTTTATTCAATGTAGCGCCTTCCAGTCCAAATGAACTCGGGTTCAACCCACACTGAGCTACTTGCCTGTTCTTTATTCCACACCCTAAAGACACGTCCATTAGACTGACAGACATTTCTGAAGCAGCTTAGTTAGGGTCACTGCCTTCCATTTTCAGCTGGCCTCAGGTTCAAATCCTGACTCAGCCATTCCTTGTAATGGTTTCTGTGCACACATCAACCGAGTCTAAAGGCACTGCTGTAATACTAGGCAGGGCCGCTGCCGTACATGTCTGGTGGACACGGGTTCAAGGCCCTAGGGAGACGCTCTCGGCACCTGTTTTTTTTTTTTTTCTACTTCCTGTCTGTTTTTAAAGGCAAATCTTATCAGACTGATAGGCAACTCTAAACCAGTCTGGCCAGACTGGTGCTTTACATTTCCAGTGGACGCGGGTTCAAATCCGCCGGTCAGATTTCTCCATTCTCTATTTCCCATCCATGCCTTGCAGCTGTGTCTGTTAGTTGATAGGGAATTCAAGCTTGTTCAGTATGGTAGCTACCCTGCACTGCTAGTGGACTCGGGTTCAGTGGCTCACTCGGCCACAGGCGCTGATGGATTTCCCACCTTATAATAATAATAATACATTTCATTTATATAGCGCCTTTCCCATGCTGATGGCGCTTCACTCTCCCAATTCATTGCTGACCGGGGGCGGTGTGTGTGTATGTGTGTGTGTGTGTGTGTGTGTGTGTACAAGCACTTGAGTGAGCCTAAAACTGCCCCCCAAATGTAAAATGCAGGCTCAGGCAGCTTCTGCAGCGCCCCCTGCTGACCAGTCCTTGTTACTTTTGTCTCCAACTGTCCTTAAGTGCCTTATTCAGGTTGGGACATTAAGGGTTAATTTACCCCCAGGGGCTAAAGTGATAAATGGTGGTCAGGAAGCTCAACACTTAACATGCATTTGGAAACGATTGTTTTGTAAAGTACCTCGCAACTGTGCCCACTCTCAAAAGGTGCCATACAAAATGTCAGAGTTGCCAGTCTGGCCCCTTATGGTGACCCGAGGTGTGGCCCTGAATGGCTCGCTTCGCCTGCAGGTGACCCGCTCAGACACATTAATGAAGCGACTGTTTTATTATCTGCACATTAAGGGTGGCATCCTCTGCTGGAAAGGCGCTATATAAAGTTGGGGCTTGTCTGACAACCACCTTGTCATTTTGAGGGACATTTCAGGCAGGTCAGGTAGCAGTGCCGGGCCCAGGACCTCCAGTCAGACTCCATTGGGCTTTAAGGGAGGATCTGAAGGATGAAGGTGGGCTGTAAGGAGGGGAGGAAGATCTCATCAGAGCTGCCGTTCAGCCATCAAAGCCTCCCTGTTTATTCTTTCCCCCTCCTTCACCTCTTTTCCTTTGCTCCTCCCTCTCTCTATTATTTCCACTTACTCCAATAGACCAGCCACCCCCAAAAACCCATCTCCAATGTCTGTTTTTCAAACTCTCTTCTTCTTTTCCTCTCCTGTGTCCTCCTTTCACTGGTCAGCTCTGGCTGCACTCTGCCGATGGGGCGCTGGCAGTTCGTGCCTCTTGGCCAGTTTTGGAATTAACAGTTGAGCCGGGAGCCCAGACAGATATTCCAGATGGCGACAACAAGCATTCAAAGCGCCAGGCGCCATAAAAATAGCTTCATAAATTAGTGGCGCCCGTTGTCACAGGCAGGCTGCTAATTTGACCCCTAATCCAGTGACCTAAGTGATGGGATACTAAATCACTTTCATCGAGGGGGACATAAATCTCTCTGAGCACTCAGCACGTCTCCAGATCTGCTGGGCCTCCGTTCTTCAGGCCAGTGAGGAAGGTGCAGCCGAAGTCAGGCGGGTACACATGGCAGCGCGGTGATGCCACTTGGGGCCTGCAGGAAAGGCCTTAAAAGAAAGAAATGAGGATGGATAGGGAGATGAAAGGCACTACATGATAGATAGATAGATAGATAGATAGATAGATAGATAGCTACATGTGAAAGGCACTATATAATAGATAGATAGATAGATAGATAGATAGATAGATAGATAGATAGATAGATAGATAGATAGATAGATAGATAGAAAAGACAGTATATACAGCAGACAGATAAAAGGCGCTATATAATCCAGCCAGAATGCCTGTTTTCTCAATTCAGCGCTTCGCACATGTCCACGGAGGGCCACGCTGCTGTGGACTTTGTGGCGCGATGTGCCGCAGCGGGCCCGGCCCAGCTCTCCGGTGTAAAGTGCTGCCATCTGGTGGAGAAGAGCAGAGTAACATCTGGGACTATCCCCAGAAAACGGGGACGGATGGTCACCTTAAAATACACGCCAGCCCACGCCACCCACATCGGGTTGTTTCTGTTGTCACTAGCGGTGGTCTCTCGGTTCGTGGGGTCTGGGTGTGCTGGCGTGTCTACGCACATTTTGTCAACCATACCTGAACTGTGTGATTTAAACGAAATATTCCCAGGCTCGGCATACCTTGATGTGACCATCACGTGCCCTAGACACGGCTCATTGTATTTGGAGCACCACCCCGGTACACGAAGACCTCCAGTCGGCCATTATGTGCAGGTTTTGGAAGATGAGCGGCTGGTGCGCAGCTCCGGACGGAATTCCAGTCCAGCACAGTGGCACACTGGGACAGTACAGAGCCAACAAGTAATTTAATTTTGGAAGTTTGAGGAGGGACTGAATTGAACCGCCGAGGAAACTTGAATAACTGGAACAACACCCCCCACACAACCCCAAAACGTGTAGGCATGGCAGCTCTCCCCAGACGATAAGCTTGTGTATAGCGCCTTTCCTAATGATAACCTATTAACGACTTCCATCCATCCACCCTAATTCAGACCCAGTTACTCCACCAAGGGGTATCGGGGTGCACCGCACACCAGATGGTATCATACGTACAAGGTCTGCCATAAAAACAAGGCTGAAGCTCGAGAGTGACTTTTATTTTGAAGCCCACGTGTCCGTCGCTCCACTGTTTTCCATGAGGTCGGTCAGATGGTATCAGTCGGTTCTGAGCTTCGCACGTTATTTCAGTTGGCTTATTATGGTGTGCTTTCTGCTTTTATTTCATGATTGGGAGGGTATTGTGGGGAGGGGTATTCGACTTACACATTTGTGGTTGCCGGGGCATGCGCAATAAGAAGACCGAAATCGTTGGAGAAGTCACCCCAAACTCGGAGGGCGCACTCGTCGTGTCATCTCCCTCCACCTCACTTCCCTCCAAGACATATACGGCCCCTTGATCGACTGATCACGTGACTCAAGGTCACCCACTGTCGGCGTATCCAGAAACGCAATTTGGGAGACGCGGTCGCCGGGCGCATTGTGCCCAGCTCTGTGGCGCCCCCCTCTGGTGACAGGTATAGTGCCCCGTGAACACGTCGATTCCTCTAGCGCTTGTTTCCAGCGACAGCGATTCTGTCATTGGCGTGTTCCTGACACCTTGGAAGCCCCCCTCAGAGGGGTCTTCAGTGGATGAGAAGGACCTGTGCGAGGCGGATGAGCGCTGGGGGACACATAAAGGAGCCGCTGACAGCTGCTATGTCAGCCCGAGCGCTGAGCCTCCGGCACGAGAAAAAGAGACCCCCGAGGCAGACAGGGGAGGTGAAGTGAAGGAGACTCTCCTAAGGAGGAAGAGGGGGAAAGGCAGTCTGGAATATATAAGAACACAAGGGTGGGCAGGTGGGCAGAGCAGGGAGGACAGCCGTGTGATGTAAACAGACAGAAACGACGAAATGACAAATGCGGGGACCCCAACGGGACCCCTTTGAAAGACGCCGATCTATAACATGTATTGTTACGGAATTCGCGAAACGGAAGGAAGGAATCCGAATCTACTCAAATTAAAAATAAAAAAATGGCATCTGGCATCTGTTTGAGGCTTTGAGATCACATTGTGCAAGAACAGCTTCGGATTAAGATAAGGGGGTCCAGAGGAACACAGATAAAAGACAGCATTTAAAAGTGAGACATGAAAGGCACTATATAATAGATAGATAGATAGATAGATAGATAGATAGATAGATAGATAGATAGATAGATAGATAGATAGATAGATAGTAGGGGACTAAATAATAGATAGATGGATAGACAGATATGAAAGGCATAAATTATAAAGATAGAAGGTACTGTATTATAGATAAATGTGAATCTATCATATAGTGCCTTTTATCTCCCTAGCTCGCCATCTAGTGCGTTTCATATTTATCTACATTATATAATGCCTTTCATCTATTATCTATGCTATGTCTTTCATATTATCTTCTGTCATGTAATATATATCTAAAGTAGTGACTTTTATCTATCTGTATATATAGTGCCTTTCATAATCATTTATATTACATAGTGTCTTTTCTTTCTATCAATCTATCTATCCATCAATAGTGCCTTTCATATAACTCTCCATATTTTATAGCGCCTTATCTATCTATCTATCTATCTATCTAATATATATGTGATATTCATCTATCTATTATATAGTATCTTTTATCTAGATTTCCACATTTCATAGTGTCCTATCTATCTTTCTGTCTTTCCAGCCATCATTTTTTGGGACAAATGCAGAATGAGCGATCCCGTCGAGTTTCCTTTCGTATTCCATCTCGTGTTGTACATTTTTATTGTTTTTACGGTATTTTTTTACGCATGCGGATTAAGTGTGTTGTCGCGAGCCTCGTAAAGGCGCACGAGTCGAATGAGGGGGAGCGCAAGTGTCATGTCAACAAGCCCCAAAGCTGTCTGCTCTGCTGTTGGGTTTTTGGGGGGTTTATCAAACTCTAACCCCTCAGTCTAATGACCTTTGTAAGCACACGTTTTACATTTGAGGCGCAGACACGTTTAGTGACGTGCTCAGAGACACACAGAGGGACACACAAAGAACTGCAGGTGTTTCACGCTATACCTTTTTACTGTTATTTATTTATTGTATTTATAATGATTTTAAATAAAGAATTAAACAAATAAACAGAGGGTGGCTGGAGCTAAACCGGACATTTAGGGATGTAAATCCGCTGGACGAACGCGGACTAACCTGCCAGGCGACATAATGTAGCAATTTTAACTGTTTTCGAATTTTGTAAACGCTATATCAGACCCGAGGACAATAACATACAGTAAAAAAAAAAAAAAAACAAACAATAACATTTAACTGCGTGAATCCTTCTATTTTGAAATTCTGGGTCGCGAAAAGCCAGCATCATCACAGTAATCAACACTGGAGCGCCAGTCCATGCAAAGTTCATCCCCATAATTTAAAGGTTTTAATTTTAACATACAGTATTTCTAATTTAATTTAATTAAAAAGTGTTTAATTGGGCGAAGTTATGTAAAACGTTGCTCGGATCACCGTTTTATTGTATTAACGTGCTGCATGTGCACGCGGACTCTTTGTGACAGATGTCATTGTTTGTGCACTTCGTGCGTATATTTCCGCAATAGCCAGCGCTGTAAGAACACCGAGTGTTCGGAAATCATGTTTCCTAATTTAACACCGCCGATCAGGCCGTGCAGATGCGCTGATTTATGAGCCGGTTGCCGACGTGACTGACTGAACGAGTGAGCGCGGAGCCGTTTATTTGTATCGAAATGGTGATCGAGCGCGTGCACTGCATTAACAAGTGAGAGCCGTACTCGACCGTGAGCGGGCACGGGAGCGAGCGGCGGTGTCTTTTGGCCTAAGTGTGCTGGGGATTTTCTACGATTAAAACAAAAAAGGCCCCTTTAGATGTTGAAGCCAAAACAGGAGGTAGGCGAGCTAGGTAAAGACATGTCACTGGCATAAGCAGTTTGGCGTGTGCGTCTTCGCTTTAAAACATGTGCCAAAGTGCGTGTATGGGCCATAATATTATCTACAGAACTTGCAAATCCATCCATCCATCTTCCTAAATTGCTAATCCAGGGCAGGGTCTTAGGGCAGCCGGCGACCACCCCGGCATGCGTCTGCGCAAGGCAGGAACAACACCTGGGCGGGGCGTCAATTCATCCATGTCAATTCAAATTGCAGTGCGCGTGCACCGAGGTAGACGACAGCGCTTCAAATCGTGTGCCCGAGAGTGCGCGTGCAGGAATTCACGTTTATTTATTGCATGTGGAAACAATGGAAATATTCCTGTCATTTGACTTTTAAAGCCATGCAAGATAAAAAAAAGCCACTATATACTGTTAGAGCCTTTAAATTCATTAGGCGACATAGGCGACCACCTAAGGGGACCGTTAATGAAAGTTTAGAGGCGCGCACCTTACACTGAGGAGCGCCATTTAAGCAACTCAAGGAACGCGCGCTCCAGTCCGCCCATTAAATTTAAATAAACAAATAGGCTGCTCTCTAGTGTCAAACATTTCGAAGTGTAAAATGTGAATTTCCAAATCCAAAGCAAACTCATACGAATACCTAAGACCCCGCATGAGCCCCTCCACCTGCCACTGTCCCCGCTGCAGAGATTTAGACACAATATGAATAGGCGTGTCATTTGACTTTTGAGACCATTCGCTATGCAAAGGCGCTATATATTAATACAGACCAGTCCTAACCAGTAAGACCACGAATAAGTACTCCACCAGTACAGATATGGAAAGGATTGTAACGCTCCTGTAAAGACTATTGTTATGGTTTACACTTTGAAAAGGCACTATATTACAAATAATAAGGATCGGTCCTCATCAGCGACTCCTTTAAAATCATTCCAAATAATTTCCTTCACTGGCCGAAATCAAACTGTTGAGATTTAAAATTAAGAGATCTGTGCATTTAAAGTGCCGAAACTGGCAATATTTAAAAAATGTAATCCAGTGGTTCTCAATCTGTGGGGCGGGTCCCCCTAGGGGCGCACGAAGTAACAAAAAACCCCTACGCGAAGATGTGAAAAAAAAGAAAACAACAATTGAAAATATGAAAAATACATCTATTCAAACCAAAACTAATTAACTTAAACTACATTCTGATACTAGAAAAATAAATATAGAGTTAGACAAATGTCTATAAAAGTTAAGTAGGTATAATAAAATATGCATCTATGATATATCATTAATTAAAAAAGAACAAATTGGTATTAGTGGGCTCCTTTCAAAAAATACGTTAGGGAGGCGCGATTAAAACTGTTATGAGAACTCGGGTCTCAAATACTTAAAGGCTGAGAAACATTGATGTAATCTGATGTTATCTGTGAAAAGGCGCTATATAATAATAAGCTTCAGTAAGACCCTATTATGTCATTAAACTTGCCAGTACTCAACTTGTACGGATTTTGATATAATTGTAATTCTCTTTTGATGATGTTTTCTTTGATAAGGCGCTATATGAAACTAACAACGGCAACTCCCAGCTAGTGAGTGACTCATTGTATTGTACAAACATCGCAAACTGATGACTTCCTGCGTGACCCTGGCTGAGCCCCCTCACCTGCCATTGCTCACTTTGAACAAAATCAGAAAACGTGAAGTGCGCTCTGATGGACTTCGCTATGACAAGGCGCTATATAAAAATATTGATCAATTCTCTCCAATGGCTCTTTCTATTGCCCTGGACAAGTCCCTTTATTTTCCAGTACACCTACACGACCTGTAAAGATATGAAAAGTAATTTAATTCACCCATAATTGCATTTTAGTGGTTTACACTATGAAAAGACACTCAATAATAATAATAATAATAATAATAATAATAATAATAATCAACAAGACCATGAATAAGTCAATTAACTTACCAATACAGACATAAAAATAATGTTAATACACCATAAAATGTATTTCAATGGTTTACGATATGAAAAGACACTATATAATACTAATACTAATACTAATAATAAGGATCAATAAGTAAATTAACTTGCTAGCACTCAGCCTGTACAGATAATTGTAATGGTTCCATATAATGCATTTTGTCTACTTTAAAAAGGCACTATATAATAATAATAATAATAATAATAACAACACTGTAGAAATTTAAAACTAAGAGCTCTGTGCAATGACATTTGCTATAACTCATCTGAAAATGGGAATAACTGAAAAAGTGTGTTTATTGTGAAAAGGCGCTATATATTAATAATAATAACAGGTGAGTGGTCGCTGGCATATGCATGTTGTTGCCTCTCCTCCCTGTTAACAACAAGTTTTGTTAAGCGCCTTGAGCATGGGAATCATCATCATTATTATTATTATTATTTAGTAGTAGTAGTAGTAGTAGGGATCAGTAAAACTTTGAATAAGTCAATTAGCTAGTACACAATCTGAACACATATGGAAATAATTGTAATGCTCCCATAAAATGCATTTTGTTTGCACTATGAAAAGGCACAAAATAATAATAATAATAATAATAATAATAATAATAATAAAAAGAAGTCAATTAACTTTTCAGTATTCAAACCTGTGCAGATATGGAAATATTTGTAATGGTCCCATAAAATGTATTTTTTTTTTCCTTTAAAAGGGCACAATAATAATAATAATGATAATAATAACAAAGGCTCAGCGAAACCCTGAATAAGTCAGTTAGCCTGCTAGTATTCCACTTGTACAGTTATGGAAATAATTGCAATCCTCTTGTAAAGGGTATTTTGACGGTGCTCACTCTTGCAAGGCGCTATATGACCACTCTCGGCCAGTGACCCTTTGCATTACAGAAACATTGTAAACTGTTGACTTCCTGCGTGACTCTGGCTGAAGCCCCTCACCTGCCGTTGCTTACTTTGAACAAAATCAGAAACAGTGAGGGTCATCCTGTAAAGTTTTTTGTGACGGAAAGGCGCTATACAATAAAAATTTAACTAAACTGCCAGTACTCAGCTTGTACATATGGTGGATTAGCTGTTCGGGCCGGCAGCGCAGAGTTTTAGAGCTCCCACCGCTCCGATTCTGGGCTGCCGTGGCAGCTCACGGTGTTTGTCCGTGTGGAGGGCGCCGATTTCTCTCCGCTGGCTAGCAGCCCCCTGGTTGAACTTGTGCTCCCTGCGATACTCCAGGTTACACGCCCAGTGGTGCCTGGATAGGCTCCGTCTCCCCTTCAAGCAGGACAGGGAAGGCCGCCGTATTTAAAGTGACTTAACCACGAGGTCATAGGCGTGAGCGCGCGTGCACACAGATGCGCGAAGCTCGTCCTGTTGGCTCGGGAACGCTCCTGCACTTTGAAGGTGATGAAGCGCCGCTTGTCTTCCTGCTATTGGGTGGGGAGGGCGACGGGGTTCCCCTCCAGGAAAATCACGGGGTGGACGTAAGTCGCGCCGGGCGGCCAGTCTGAATGGTGACAGCAGAGCCGCCGACGTCCCCTCTCCTTAACACCAAGGCTATGGCGGCAGTAAATAAGACTTCTTTTTAAAAATGTTTACAGAAACAAAGAAAGAAAGCCATCACATCTAAAACTCCCGGAGACTCGACTGCCAGCAGCGAGTGTGCGTTCCGAGATGATTGATTGTTTTTATTGTATCTTTCCTTTTCGCGCACAAATTAATTTATGGTCCAATTACAGAGTCGGGACAAGCGCAGAATTATGATTGGACACAAATTATCCCTCGTTTGCAGATGGGTGGAAATGGCATTGCGTAATTGAAAAGCAGAGCGCGATCGATATTTAGCATCCCTGAGGGTTAAAACTGATTGCGGCGCCGATCCCGGCTGATCTACGGCCCGTTGGGCGACTTCTCGGCCTTACGGGGGAGCCGCTGCCACCTGAAATGGCGTCGTCGGAAAGCGAAGAGCGGCTGGCATGAGGGTTAGGCGGGTCCCGCAGTGCAATGCCCTTAAGCAAGTTTGTGGACTCGTGAACTGCCAGCCTCCTGGTGCCCACTGGCTCGGCTGCTTCTTACAGATGATTACGGTGGAGGTGGTGCCCTGCACTGGCACCGAGATGGCAGAACTGGCAGTCAGTAAGGGAGCTAAAAATGGCGCTGGCGTCAAGCGTGTTATTTATTGAGTCTGCTTTCGGAGTTGCCCCCCTCTTCATGTCTCACTGAGCCTAACTCCCTTCTTCCAAAGAGCGCCATGGGGTCGGGTCGGATACTAAGTGGGCAATGGCTGAAATGGGAAAGCTTATCTGCCCCCAACTGGAGTGCCACTGCATGCACTAAAAGACACTGGAAAGCCTGAACTGGGACATTCTACTTGGAACTGATGTTTCTTGGGAGTCGGTGCCCACCGTGTCGCTACTGACTGGGTGGCAGACCACTGCGAGCCTCCTGGTCCTTAGTCTCCTATCCACTTGAACTGGCATCTCAATCCGAATGGCTCAGCCGCCTCTACCTTAACTAAAAGGCGTCTGCCATAACACTCCAGAGGCAAACCAAGAGGCTCTTCTAGAATAAAACAATGTCTTCTTCTTTTTTCTCTCTCTCTCTCTCTCTCTCTCCCTCTCAGTAACGATATAAAAAATGACCAAGACTTGGAGAGGGCGGCCATTAGTATTTGCATTTTATTATAGGGAAGGAAATTTAGAGCTGGGGATATATCAGCAGCGAGCAGGCAGGATTAGTTAACAATGCATTATCAACCTTTTATAGCGGCCATAACTCTTCTGCTGCTCAGGCAGGCGGAGGGGGAAGTGAAGCCATCGAGGGGGCCCACAGCGCTCCTTACGCTTCCCCACCGGAGGCCCTCCATGCAGGCGGAGAACAGGAGAGGAGAGAGGGGCTTGGGATTGGGACGGGGTGGGTGTGTGTGTGTTGTGTTGTGTTTGGGGAGGGGGGGGTGGTGGGGGTGCACCATGGTAGGAGATGCAATTCAAACCGAGAGGAGCCAAAATGAGAAGGCAGCGGCTGAGTCTCCAGTCTGGGGGCATTAATGGGGGGGCTGGCTTACATATCACAAATGCATAGAATGCTTGATTTGATGTTACTGCGCTGGCCCACACAGACCCCCAAATGACACTTTACAGGAGTATTCTGATTAGTCACCTATCTTTGTTTAATAACCGTGTTGGCGATAAATATTTCATCGCTCCTTAACGCCGGTTGTCGCTTTGAAAAGTCCACCACGGCCCCTGTGGGATAGGGCGACTGGCTGTGTGTCCCTGAAAATAGTTGGGGTGCCAACCCAGCCACCTTGTTTAATTGTTGAAGGAACACAAAAAAGTAGTCAAGTTTCAGAGAAATAAGGAGGGGCACAAGAACACAAATCAATCGATTAGCCGGCATTTGGAGCTCACAAGGGAGATGGCCGTTTTGATCATAGAAATAGAATTAGTAGACGCCGCATGACCAGCAGCATCTTAACTTCAGCTACGCCAGGCTGAGCTAGCAAAGCTATGCACTTATGTGCTCAAGTGAGCCTCCAGACAACGTCTTGGCTAAACGTATTTAGTCACTAACTGTGTAGATTGTTGTTAGCTCTTAACATTTCTCAAACTCTGAAGGTTTCCCACCTCAGGAAGCAGTGGGAGGTCAGGTAGCCCTTAGACGGGATTTGGAGAAAGCTGTCCTGTGACGTGAGCCGTGCCAGTTTGGTAACAGATGCTGTACCGGCGTCATATGATCAAAGCTACCACTCGCTCACATTGAAAAACAAAGGAGGTTTGAGGATTCCTTCTGAGGGTCCAGTCAAGGTGGTCAAAGTAGCTGAGCATGTTATCCGACAGTCGACATGAGGGCAAGCTGTCAGTGTGTCTTTGATCAGTCAGGTTGTTCGGGCTGAGATTGGTTCAGACATCGAGGAAACACACTTTGAAATTGACAGCCATCATTTCATGCTCATGTCTTTAGTTGTGTCTGTCTTCCATAAACTAAGGCTGCGCCATATTGCCAGACTGAATACTCTCAAAATACAGGATCTGAGTGAGCGAGAGGAGTGCCAGTCTGGAGGAGATCAGCGAGGTGTGGAGAGCTTTAAATGTTCAGAGCGGGATTTAGTATTCAGTAGTGAACAGGGAGCCAGTGAAGGTGAGAGAGAATACGTGTGATATGGTCAGTGGATTTAGAGCAGCAGGTTATTATCCTGGCAGCAGAATTGTGAAGAAGTTGTAAGCGATGGATACGTTTTTGTGGGATGCCAGATAGAATAGCATTACGTGAGGTGACTCGGGCATTAACTGATACTTCAGTACTGTGTTGGTAAGAACAGGACGAGGTCTAGAAATGTTTCAGAGATTGAAGAAGGCAGTCTGAGAAATGTTACTTATATGGGACAAATTATTTAATAATAATAATAATTATTATTATTGTTATTATTATTTAATAATAAGTTTCCTCCCACAGTCCAAAGACATGCAGGTGAGGTGCATTGGCGATTCTAAATTGTCCCAGGTGTATGGGCTGGCACCCTGCCCAGGGTTTGTTTCCTGCCTTACTCCCTGTGTTGGCTGGGATTGGCTCCAGCAAACCCCCGTGACCCTGTGGTTAGGATATAGCGGGTTGGATGATGGATGGATGTTTTTTCATCAGAACACCCGCTTTCCATGTCTACCAGTATTGGTTTAAATGGCACTTTTGCCACTCGTAATATGGCAGATGCGCTGACGTATCGCGTCAACTGGGTAACACAGTGAATGCGGCGTCTGTCTATATATGTCTATGGTTTTAATGATGTGCTTCACCCTGAAAGGGGCGGGGCTACCAGGAGGGATGGGGGCGTGGTCAGTCAGCCTCCTCGGACATCGACTCTGAGCTGTGGAAGGAAGAGACAGGACAGTTAGCAAACAGCGCCCCCACTCACCTCGGGGTGGCACTGCATACCCGATCAGAAGATGGCCCTCATGTGTGACACCCTGTAGCTAAGAAATCGCACCCACACCTGTCTGAATGACTGTCGTCGCATCGCACTATCACTTCCGGCAATGAAGAGCTTGGAGAGGCTGGTCCAAAAGAAATCAGCTCTGCTCTCTGAACTGGACCCATTACAGTTTGCATATCGCTCCAGCAGACACACAGAGGATCCCATGAACTCGATCCCCCTTATGACTTTATGTATGGGCGCAGTTTAATTGGCTAGAATTGTGCATTTAACACAAGAATCCCCTCTAAGCTCATCACCAAGCTCAGGGACCTGCGGTTGAGCACTTCATCAGACCCCAGGAAGGCCGCACATCATCATCATCATCATCTCTCATGGGGCTCCACAGGGACTTTGTGCTGAGCCCTCTGCTGTACCCACTCTATACTTTTGATTACACGTGACTGTAACTTCTGTCATTTTCTAATCTGCTTAGTCCTGAAGAAGGTCATGGGGGTCCATTGGAACCCATCCCAGCTAGGACCCTGGACAGGGCGTCAGTCCACCAAACCACACATTAAGGCCAATCGAACGTCGCCAATCCACCTCACCTGCATTTCTCTGGACTTGTGGGAGGAAACCCACCCAGACACGGGGAGAACAACGAGACTGTCATGTCTGACTCATCTATGCCAACGTTTCCTGACCTGTGGGCTGCGGCTGACCAAGACCCCCTCCGATCATGCTAGATTCTGAGATGCAGCATCTCAGGGGGATTGCTATCGATCCTGGATGACCCCCCCCCCCAAAAAAACCCTCACTCTGACCATCAGGCTTAATTCACCACGGAGGAAAAAAGCCCAGACGATGACGCTTGAATCTTCTAAGGCTGTGGCACTCTGGTGATTGCGTGAGACCAAACCCGCTATTGACGATGGCGTTAATTTCACTGGACCACCAATCAGTGGGTCGTGAACTCACTAGCAGGTGACAAAGTGGGTCGTTGTCAGGGCCGGATTAAGACCTTCAGAGGCCCTAAGCACTTACAAGATGTTGGCAGCCCCCCAAAACAAGACAAGACCGATCACGTGAGCCTTGGGGGGCCGTGTGGCAGTTTCCAGATTCTAATTTTCTTGTATTCCCAACATGTGTGTAACATGACCCTCTTTTACTATGATTTTATGATTTTTCTATTAATGTACATATTTAATTGGGGGTATGTGGAACCGGCCTCAGCTGCGCCATTTGCAGTTTTGCTCCTTCCGGCAACAGAGAATTACTGTGTAAACCCCCAGTGCCCTAAGTGTGGCTTATTTTCCTTAATGGTCAATCCCGTCCTGGTCATGATAGCACAAAGGTTGGGAAACTCTGATCTAAGCCCCGTGCAGAAACATTCCCAAAAAACCTGTGGAATATCAATATGGGGAGGTTATTCTCAGACACCCCTCGTGAGACCACCTCTGGAGTCCGGTGTGCAAAACAAAAAAAGAAGTGAAGCCGGGCAGAGGAGAGCAGCCAGGTGCATCATGGGACTTCGGGACCTCTGAGAATCAAACCTGTGCAGTCGAGGTGAACCTAATGGGAGTGGGGGGGATGGGGGTCTTTAGAATCCTCAAAGGGGATCCACTTTGATTAAAAAGGCTCAGAAGTGAAAATATCCAAAGGGGGGGATAATGAACTGCTTGGTGGACGGCCCCGAGTGCGCTTGTTTGAAGGCTCTTTTACAGGCCTGAATTTGTAATGGCCTGCACTGTTATAATCGGATTTATTATGAATCTGTAAAAGTAACTGGACCGGGGGTTATGGCAGCTTATACTTTACGGATAACAGCAGCTGTGCACTGATACTTACCTAAGTGCCCCCCAAATATGCAATTCTTCAGGACATTCGGTTAGGATGTGACATCAGACATCAGCCCGGACTTTGGGGACAGGACAGGAGGAGTTTAGACATTAGAACAATCAGACGAGAGCAGCCCACCAAAACCCACCAGTCCTGTCCACTTCATTCTTCTAAAATAACATCAAGTTGAGTTATGGGGGTCCCTAAAGTCCTCCTGTCCACCACACCACTTGGTCACTTACTCCACATGTCTGTGGTTCTAACTTCCTAATGTTTGTGTGACATTCACCCTTCACAAGTTTCTAGCGGTGTCCCCGTGGTCTTGGTGAGCTCATTTTAAAGTCACCGTCTGATCTACTGTGCTAATCCCCTTCATCATTTTAAACACTTCAGTCGGGTCTCCTCTTCATCTCTGTAAAGGCTCAGCTCTTTTAATCTTCATAACTCACCCCCTGTAGCCCCCCGTAATCAGCCTCGTTGCTCTTCCCTGGACTTTCTCCAGTGCTGCTGTGTCTTTATGGAGTGACCACCAGACTCCAGATGAGGCCTCACCAGTGTGTTATAAAGCTTGAGCAGACCCTCCTGTGACTTGTACTCCACACATCAAGGCGCTATATAACCTGACACTCTGTTAGCCTTCTTAATGGCTTCTGAACACTGTCTGGAAGTCTATAACTTAGAGTCCACTATGACTCCTAAATCCTTCTCATAAGGTGGACTCTCGATTTTCAGATCTCCCACATGGCCTGGAGGACATCTAAAAGCCATTCACCAAATCTGGTAGTTGGTGGCATGCTTGTGTCAGGACCCTGACAGCCTCCTCAAGTTGCTTATGAGACACAAGGCTGTTAATATTGCAGCCTTTAACTAGTCTTTACAGAAAATGGTTCCTCACTGTAGCCCTCAATCAGCCTCGTCGCTCTTCTCTGGACTTTCTCCAGTGCTGCTGTGTCTTTATGGAGTCATAAACTGACCACCAGACTCCAGATGAGGCCTCACCAGTGTGTTATAAAGCTTGAGCAGACCCTCCTGTGACTTGTACTCCACATATCAAGGCGCTATATAACCTGACATGCTGTTAGCCTTCTTAATGACCTCTGAACACTGACTGGATGTCGATAGCTGAGAGTCTGCTATAACCCCTAAATCCTTCTCATGTGGTGGACTTTTGATTTTCTGACCACCCATTGTGTATTCACACCTCACATTTTTCCTTCTTCTTTACATTTACTGACATTAAATTTCATCTGCCCGAGCCTGTCTGCTATCCAAGTCGTTCTGTGCTGATATAACGGATTCCAAATGATCTGCTAATCCACCTATCTTGGTATCATCTGCCAGTGTAACCAGCTTGTTATTTAAATTCCAATCCAAATCATTTCTGTTCATTAGAGATGGGAGCTCACCCCACCGATGAAGGACACCCAGACATGGGGGCAGCAGTGAAAGGCCGTTTGTGCCCCCGTTGGTGTGAGGTGTGGCAGAGTGTAACTGCAGACCGCCGTGCCTAGGAGGTCAGTCATGTAACAACCCTGACATCACAAAGCGCCCTCAATGTCAGTGATGTATGCCCGTCGCATTAGACTATTGTTAACACGAGGGTCCCGCTCCACTGTGGGTAATGGGAGGGTCACCTGACTCGAAGGGCATTTCGTGACTGGCATTGTCGGCGTTACCTGACCTACAGTGTGTCATTGGTATTGCAGGCTGCAGTTACACTCTTCTTCCTGAACGGTTGGCCATTCTGCACCATGGTGCCCCACTGTGGCAGGCATTGGTATAAATTGGGCACTCCACTTCTCCAGCTGTCTTATTGCGCCCCATTTATCTTGGAAGTCGGATGTCTAAAGCTGGGAATGACGTATTCACCCTGCCACCCCAACCACCACATTAGAACATTGGAAAAAGTAAATATGGACACCTCCAGGAAAACCTTTGTCATGCCTGCTCTTTCCGCATACAGACACCTACTGAACGATGACGGCAGCAATGACTCCACAGACAGGTGTTGGACAGAAGTGTGCGTCCGACTAATTTAACGAGACACAAACGGGGAGAAGTGCTAAAACAAAGTTTTATACCACATACTGCTGAGAAGCAGAGCAGCCCTCTTGGATTTTGGGGGTTGGGGGTTTGGGTGAGGCTCTCTTGACTTTCCGACTTGCGGGTAGGGTCCCAGTTGAAACTTCCTATTTGGAAATTCCGACTTCCCAGTTCAAATGCAACGCCATTTTACCGTGAAGAGAAGACCACCTCGGTCTCCCTCTTCTGTCTCGGTTGTGTTTCAGCCAGGGGTCCCACCTGGGGGTTCATATTCATGTTTCAGGTCATCACACATGAGCACCTCGGGGACAGCTTAAAGGCTCTGGTGGTGGTAATTCAATGCCGATCCACAAGATGGCAGGTATATTAACGCCGCTTCTCTTCCTCCCGCTACACAGATCAGATGATTGACAAGCCAGCCACCTCCGATGTCACTTCCGGGGTCCGCTCTCCCTTTGCCCCGCCTCTTCCTGTCTGACCTGCCAGTCAAATCTGAGACACGTGTCCCGGGCGACGTTCTTTTTTGCTGGAAAGCCTAAAATATTTTTTGCCTTAATAAATAGAGGGGGTCGCAGTGTCGCCCCCACGCTTTGTCTCTTGTCTTGTACTCTTTTTTTATTCATTTTTGATGCGTGTTGATTGTTTGCATTTTTCTTTGTTTTTTGAGTGTATCTGTGTATGTAAGCTGCCTATAGGTGGTCACCTGCCAATCACTCGCCACCCTATAAATCTGGGGGGTCTCTCGCAGCTCCTGCAGGTTCATTGGCGGAGTTTTGGTGAGCTCTGTGGTTTGGAAGTGCCTTCTGCTTATTATGACTTATCAGATTTTTATTTTTATTTTTTTTTACTTTGCCCTTGAGATTCTGTTTTTGCGTTTTATTTTCCAGGTTTGCTGTGTGTATTTATGAAACTCCATTGTGCTCCCTTTCACAATATTACGCAGAACTGATTAGGAAGAATAAACCCCTCTTATTATTTCTATGAAGTTTCGCCCTTTGCCTTTCTGTCTAGCCGAGGTTTGGTGGTATATACCCCCCTCTAGTGGACATTATTGGAAGTGATGTAGCAACTTTTTGGGATTTATGTGCATTGCAACGCCTAGCTTTTTGTTGTTGTTGTTCTTTATTTCGCTTTGTGCGTTTTCTTGCATTAGGAATGTGTTCGTTTTCGCATACCATTTAGGGGTCCGAGCAAAGGGTCAGCCATTGTTCAGCGCCCCTTGGAGCAAGTGCAACTTAAGGGCTTTGGCAGTAATGGGGATTTGAACCGACAATCTTCCGGGTACCGGCGCAGATCCTTAGCCTCAGAGCCCCCATTTCTTCATGACAAAGGCGACTCTGTCGTATGGAGATGGGCGCGCGGCCCCTTTTGGTACTCCATTTAAAGACCATGTGGCAGCAAAGGACAGAAGAATGACAGCCGTCTGTGGGTGCAAGATAGGCTGTGAATAACACTAATAATAATGATAATATTAATGATGATGATAAAAATAATAATTCTTTATGTTTATCTAGCGCATATCTCCCTACTCAGAGTGTTTCAATAAGTGGGGAGCCACTTCAAGCACCACTAATGTGCAGAACCCACCTGGCAGCCATTTTGTGCCTGTAGGCTCACATGAGCTTTTACTGGGTGAAGGGGTGACAAGGGCAGCCAATCAGAGACAGGAGATGATCAGGGGGCTGGAATGATGAGGCAATGGTGGGTAATTTAGCCAGGATGTCAGGATACACCCTCTACTCTTTATGAAAGATGCGGGCCGAGGGGTCTTTAATGAGCACAAAGAGTCAGGCCCTCAGCCAAAGACATGACTGTCACTGCACCACAGGGGAGGATCGGGGCCGAAATGACCAGGCCATGGTGGGTAGTTTAGCAAGGACCTTGAGATAGACCCGGTGTCACACTCATTTGGCTTAGTGATTCATCTGGGCACATTATCTAAAATAAACAATTAATTATGGTGTGTAACTCATTTTCCTGCCAGTTTTATTTATTGTCATTACTTAAGACCAGGGGTGTCAAACTGCGGTCCTGGTCAACCTGGTGGGTTGCAGGTTTTCATTCTAACCATCTCCTTAATTAGTGCGCTGTTCTCGCTGCTTAGAAAAAGGGTTACAATGAAAACCTGCAGCCACTGCAGCCCACCAGGACCAGTTACCGGAGCTGGACACCCCTGCTTAAGACCCAACATTGCAAGGCAGATGACCACTCCCGATTTTTTTTATAAATTTAAAAAAAAAAAAAAAATTGAGTGTTCTCCACTCGACTTTCTCATATATGTAGCAGTTAGAATTGTATGAATATGTCAATTTGCGAAACCAAACATGTACCTATTCAAATGTCAAGTTTATTTGATAGTTGTTTCAGGGCCGTTCTTAGCAGTTTGGGGGCCCTACACTGTTCAGAAATGTGCAGGCCCCGGATGGGGCGGAGCCAACCCCCCAAGCTCAGGAAGGTGTTCTTATAAAACGTCCGATAAAATTTAGGATGAGGAGGGTATTGTGACACATGACGTGAGGGACTGGCACAGACGGCTGCAGTGCCAGGGACATGACAGGGGCACCAGGCCCACAAAAAATAAAAAATCACATTGTAAGTCGGGACCCGCCTCAAGGTCGGGGCCCTACGCGGATGCGAACGTCCCTGCTTCTTTTACTTGATTAGATCACTTTGCCATTACAGTGTTATTTTGTCTTCGTACCACGTAATTTCTTTGCATTGGTGAGAAGTTAACTAACAGTTAAAAATAATAATACGTGCATCGTAGTTAATAAGCCGTTATGAAATATGATGCCTAATTAGATATTTCCGAAATGATACATTATTCTAGCCCTGTCTAACTCTTTCATTCTGTTTATATGACAAATCAGAGCGTAAACGTCTAGGCACCTGATGAATCCATCCCTATATCTGAGCCTACGGGAAAGTCTGGGGGAGACCACTCCCGATTTTTTTTATTGTTAAGCGTATGTTCCGTTAACATACAGAAGGTGACGGTAAGGCTCCCCCTTGCGTGTCCCTCAGCCGCACAAAGGCCCGTTTAGATTAGAGGGAGTCGCGGCGAAAATGACGTCAGAGATGGAGACGCGCACGGGAAAAGATTTCAAAGTACACGAGAAGCTCAATACGCTTGTGCAGGAATAATGAACAAAAATCTGAATATGACGCAACCGCTCACCAGAACAAGAGGTAGGCGTGCAAAACATTTGAAATTCCTCAGTCCATCACGTAGACAGATCTCCTGTTCTTAAGATATCTGCGCCCTGTGGAGTTCAGTTGGCCCGTCTGATTTCGCGCAGGCGCGGTAAGGTGTCCAATCCCCTCGTGTTCGCGCATCTTTGCCAGGGATGATTTAACGCAAACTCCGCACAAAATGCCGGCCTGCCCGCTGTTTCGTCACGCGCGGCGATGTGATGAAGTCAGCGTTTTAAGGTCGCAGATGGATTACAGTCGCTTTACGGGGGTGCTCTGTGCTTGACGGCGGGCAGTAAACTTTGTTAAAATGGCATCGAAAATTCCACTGTTAGTTGTTAGTTCAGTCGCGTTACATTCTGTTACCAATAATGCCAACTTTGACTACAATTGCTCAGTCTGATTTTAAATTTTGCATTTTAGTTGTGTTTATAATGTGTGTTTCATCTATTGTTCGGTGTCCTCGAGTGTTTAGAAAGGCGACTTGGAATAAATAAAATGTATTATTAATAAATTCATCAACGGGAACATGGAGTAAATAACATTTAGTAAAATTAATAAATATAATTAACAATTCAGTACCTGGCACCCACGAACTCTGTACAGAGACATTTTAAAATAAATGTACCGATCCACTTTTACGCCATACCTGGCGCTTTGCTCTTAAACGCTTACACCCGGGCAGCTTTTTTTTTTTTTTTCTGGGGAACAATTTCTACAGGAAAGGCTTTGTTGTGGAACTCCAATGTAACTTCCGTCATATGAGGGATTAAAACCGTCTGAATGAAATAGTTTAAGTTATATGGGAAAAAAAATCCCTTGCCTGTCACGACCACCCTATTAAATGGAGGGGGTTTATCTGAGATTTGTCATATTGCTAATACAGCGCGCCTTTTATTATTTTTATGCACTTTGAGATGTGCCGGGGTCGAGTAGCGGACTGGGTCTCAAAACCGACCCGGGGGTCTTTCAACGAGTGAGGCCCACCCGGCCCGTTATTCATTAGAATTTTCTTCAAATTTGTGAGGAGTACGCGGCTCGCTACTTGCCATGAGCCTATGATATGAACTCTATCTAAACTGTCTCCAAACTTAATCTGTACACTGCTGTTTAGACACAACTTAAAACTTGACGACATGCTTAGAAATAAAATTCCTGTGGCCATCCCCAAACTGTGCCCGCAAAGTTGTCCAAAATGGCTTCCTTCGTATGCTGAAGCATTAAGAGTGCCTTTCACTGGAACTAAGGGGCCAAGCCCAACCCCACACCATAATCCCCCCCTCCACCAAACTTGGCACAATGCAGTCAGACTCGTCCATCGTATTGCGTGATTCATCACTCCAGAGGTCACGTCTGCATTGCCCTAGAGTCCAGTAGCGGGCGGTGGGCTTTACACCACGGCATTCGACGCTTTGCATTGTACTTGGTGATGTCAGGCTTGGCTGCAGCTGCTCGGCCATGGGGACCCATTCATTCCATGAAGTTCTCTCTCTACACTGCACTGTTCTTGAGCTTTTGGGGGTCTGTAGCTATAAAGTTGGTGACTTCTGCACACCTCAGCATGCGATGTCCCCGCTCTGTGATTTGACGTGGCCTACCCCTGAGTTGCTGGTGTTCCCAGTTGCTTCCACTTTGTTATAATACCACTGACAGCTAACTGTGGAATATTTAGTAGCGAGGACATTTCACAAATGGACTTACTGCATAGGTGCCATCCTACCAGGGTACCAGTCTTGAAGTCACTGAGCCCCTGAGAGCGACCCATTCTGTCACAAATGTTTGTAGAAGCCGTCTGCATGCCGAGGGGCTCGATGTTATACTACTGTGGCCATGGAAGTGATGGGACCACCTGAATTCAATGATGTGGAGGAGGGGGTCCCAATACATTTGGCAATATAGTGTATCTATTATATAGTGCCTTTCATGTCTACCTGTCTATCTGTATGGTGCCTTTCAAATCTATCTACTGTAGAAGGAAAAATGGATGGAGCAGAATACCACCAGAATTCTTGAAGAAAACCTACGGTCCTCTACCAGAAAGTTGTCAACGTCAAGAAGGTTCATCTTTATAGGACAATGACCCACAGCACACGGAAACGTTGACCACACAGTGGCTGAAGGAGAAAAAGGTGAATATCCCTGTGTGGCCTGATAAGAGCCCAGACTTAAAACCCTATTGAAAAATGTGTGGCATGATTTGAAGATCGAAGACCACTTGTCAGGTCCTGGCAGACCCCCCATGTCCTTGATTAGAGGGATCAAGGCTAGTGGAGCACTAAGAGAGGCAGACACAGAGGTGCAACTGGACAAAAGAATGCACTTCATTATGCAATAAATGGCTAAAACAGCCCCAAAAAGTGCATATAGCAAAAAGGTAAAAATAAAATAAAAATCCAGTAGCTTTTAAAATGTACTAAAAATGCACAATAAATATCTGAAGCAACAAACAAGCAAAAAAAAATGTATGTGAAAATTGCACCCACACAATTGCTGATCCATCTGGGTCCGTCACTCCCAGCACATTCAATCACCCAGCTTGTCCTTTTTTCCGCCCCGCCCCAATTCTGCTTTCCCGACAGGCTTTTTTAAGTTCCTCTGGCGATCAGCTGACAAGGGAGCCGGACACCCATTCCCCTGTCACGTGTTCTGTGCCCCGTTAAACTAGAGCGTTAACCGCGCACGCGCGGGCACGAGCGCACACTCACCTGTTTATCAGACGGCGCGAGTTCAAGCCCACGAACACCTCCCGAGTCCCGCACAGGACTTCACGAGTTGCAAAAGTACAATGCATATATAAAAACAAAACCTATGTACAACAACTCAGCAAGACGTAATGTTCATATTTAAACAATTTTGTAATTAAACAAAGCACGCAAAATAGAAAGAAATACAAGAGAAAGAAGAAAAAAAAACGAAAAGGGGTTAAGAGGTCTATTCATATCAGTTAAAATCATTAATAATATTTACCATTTTTTTCTTCCCGATTTCTTTTTCATATATTTTAATGATATGCAGTACAATGTGAATTCTTTGATAACATAAAAAACACATCACTGAAGGTTTAGTCTGGATATATTTACACTTGTAAAGAATTTCTCTACAATAAGGACGACATTCAGTAAACAACGAAGTTTCTTATCCCCCATTAGAATCCCAATGATAACATCATTTTTAGTTAAATGGGAAAGAGAAGGAATCTTTGGCTGTAGCTAATTGAATAAATCATTCCACAATGTATTTCTATAATGGAACGAGAGGAAAAGCCAAGCAAAATGACACCTTTTATTGGCTAACTAAAAAATATAATGGAACGAGAAAAACACCTGGTCGGTATTTTCAACGTCCACAACACACACTATGCAGTTATTATGATCAAATATTAAATCTATGCCAGAAGAATTCTCCTGATGGATAAATATCATTACATTGTTTAGCTTTTGGAGGCAAAGGTAACTATAAGAAATGAACACGCATCTTTTTTATAACTGATTGACTAAAAATGAAAGAAAGAGAGTTTCTGCCATGGCTTCCTATGCCCGATCAACTGCACCTCTTCAGCTGGCAACAAAAGCAGCAAAATAATCATCATCATCATCTCTCTATTATAACATCATCTTGGGAGAAGAGACTTTTTATCCTGCGACGAGACGTGATCTTTTGTCCCGCGAGACGGAGACTTAACATTTTTTTATAACCCGTTCCTAGAAAAGAGAACGAATTTACGCCAAAAATGTCGATCAGTAACAAGGCAAATTGGTTAAATGTGTATCAATAGACTCTGCTGGAACAGTTGGCGGAGATGGTGCGGAAGATGAAAACATCAACTTACAATATCACGAAGAATATCTACAACCGTTAACACCGTGCGGTCTTCCACCAGCTGAATTACTTTGGAAAGAAGGATGTTTCCAAGGAAGGTAATGTAGTACATCTTCAGGGGATAACATTAGACAACAAAGGAGATCTTGATATGCCATTCGTATTAAAACGTTAACAGTTGCCCGTTAGAATAGCTTTTGAAAGACAATTGCATCTCAAAGCCAAACATTTGAAAAAGTCGTTTATTTAATTGAAAGAAAGAAACATAAATTCAATCACGGGCAGCTATACGTGGATGAAAATGTAACACTTCACATGAAAATTAAAATATGTTTAAATTGTACATTCACATCCCCATACGTGAGCGCCAGAACCGGTGGCCGATAGAACTCATCGAGAATCCTTCGAGGAGAGACGCCAACAGCGCTTCTGCTACGCAAGCGGCGTATTGTTTATACTCGCGCGCGCATACTTTACGTAAATTCTGGGAGATTCCACCAGGTGGCAGTGCGAGATAGCATCACGGTGAGAAAACGTTCAGCTTCCCAGCGTTTTGAATTGCCAGAAACATCCATTAAATTCCCAGGACAGTTTACCACAGTATCTCTGAAAACGGGGCGTCAGCACATCGTAGGGCGAATACAAGCGCACACACACACACACAAGTGTCCATTTAGCGTCACCAAATCCCCAAACCTGCATGCCTTTGGAAGAAAATCGGATCCCACTGTGGAAACCCAGCAGGAAAACATGCAAAACACCGGGCAGGGAACACCAGGGACGTGACTCCCTACCGCTCCGCCACCGTGTGTAATTATTCGTTATTTAAGTGAAGTTAATGATTTATCTGTAAAATGTAACATACATACTTTAATGCATTTCATCATGAAAGTGATAGCAAGTATAAGTGTAAGGATTCTAAATGCGCAGAGAGCTGGAATATCATACATTTAATGTGTTCTGTGTGGCGATTGCTTGCTGCTGTCACTTCAGGAGGAAGCCCCAGAAGCAGGTAGCGATTACCAGCTGGGTCGGCTTTATTATGACGTTTAATCACAAACACACCCCTTTTCATGTGTCTCTAATTTTTTTCCTTCTTTTTTTTCTGTGGCTCAAATACATTGCCGTACATTGTGATGCTGGATAGACGGCAGAGAAGATGGTATGAGAAAGGTTGATGGGCAAGTCGGTTTGGATCCAAGAAGACTTATAATGAAGAAAATTAAGAAGAAATAAGAATTTAAAAAAATTAATTAATAAATATTATATTAGAGTCACTGCCTTCAAAATACTCTTTACAGGAGCATTACCGTTGTTCCCACATTGGATAACTAGCATCTCAAAGGATTTTTCAGGCTGGAGAGAGCTGATCCATGTTATTATATAGCGCCTTTTCACAGTATACGCCATCAAATTACACTTTACAGGAACATTAAGATTATACTCCTATTTGGAATGGTCGACTGCAAATCAATTTGGATCCAAAAAGACAAAGAAAATTAAGCAAAAAATACCAAATAAATTATATAGCGCCTTTCACAGCCATTAAAAATACCCTTTACAGGAGCGTTAGAATTATTTCCATATTTTGAACCATTCAATGCAAACTGCTTTGGATCCAAGAAGACATATAATAAAGAAAATAACAAAAAATATATTTTTTATATTATATAGCACCGTTTCACAGCCGTCATTAAATTCCATTTACAGGAGCATTAGGATTATTTCCATAATCGGGAAAGTCAATTGAAAATTGCTTTGTATCCATAAAGACATACAATTAAAACATTTTTAAAAATACACAAGAAATTATACAGCGCCTTTCACAGCCATCATTAAACACACTTTACAGGAGCATTAGAATTATTCACATATCGGACTACAGGCAAGTGAAGGGACTCCTTCGGGCTAACAGAAGGGGTCTTAAGAGAGGACTGGTCCTTATCACTATATAGCGCCTTTTCATATTATACACCGCCAAATTACACAGGTATTACAATTATTCCCATATTTGGACAGGTTGATGACTGACCAGTCATGTGCAAGTTGCTTTGGGTCCAAGAAGACATATAATAAAGAAAATTAAAAATAAATAAGGATTTAAAAAAAAAAAAAAATCATAGAGTTTTTCATAGCCAGCACTTTTACACAAAGCAAAGACAACGAGATGGAATACCAGATTAGAAAAAGAATAAAAAATATGAAGTAAGGAATTTATTATTGTTAATTATTTAATTGTTTATTATTTAATAACAATTTATTATTGTTAATGTAATATTCTATATTTGGGTGCGTTCTTCTGTAGAGTGTTTGTTATACTGCACATTTATTCCTTGTCAGGACTGCCCACCTTGTCACGTCGTTTTAATGATGTTTGCTGTGCAAGGCACTATATGGATATGGATGGCCTCATTTTTAAGGTTTTAATGTCAATGTGCGCCCAAGTGTCACACTGCCATAGCAACATCATGCAGGCATGAAAATTCAGTGTTTATCTATGTGTGTGTGTGTGGTGAGGGTTTGGGGTGTTGATTACAGCTACATGCAATTAAATTCGGATATTAGAACATTAAAACATTATAAGAGTGTAGACAAGAACAGGCCATTCAGCCCAACATACAGTGATTTTAACAGCAGACAGTCATTTTCCAACCTGCTATATCCTAACAAAGGGTCACGGGGGTCTGCTGGAGCCAATCCTAGCCAACACAGGGCGCAAGACAGGAACAAATCCTTGGCAGGGCGTCAGCCCCACCACAGGACACACACCCTCACCAAGCACACACATTAGGGACAATTTTAGGATTGCCAATGCACCTAACCTGCATGTCTTTGGACTGTGGGAGGAAACCCACACAGACACGTGGAGAACATGCAAACTCCACGCAGGGAGTGTTACTGTAATGCTGTTCGTCCATCACTGTCACCCATTTTCTTACCTATTATCCG